>NC_140252.1:12859849-12894849 GCF_949987555.1 Borostomias antarcticus
CTGCTACTCGCCAGAACTCACAAGCGCATCTCCTTTCTACATAAGTGATTAAGAGCTTAATCTAGTGCTGAAGGCAAAGTGCAAGAATAGCAAACTATACCACAGTGGCACATCTACATCTACACATAGAGAGAGTTACATACATAGAAGGAATACAAAAAAGTTATGTAGCAAAGATTTCACTCATCCCTATACCCACATCCCAACCTCCCCAGACCCTTAAAAAACAAACCCTAAGTACAGCCCCCATACATATATGCTACACACACACACACACACACACACACACACACACACACACACACACACACACACACTTGACTACAGGTGCGACTACAGGTGCGACTACAGGTGCGCGCAGCTTTGCTGAGCGAGTATCCACTGCTTTGCGAGGCGAGAGAAGCTATGAAAGCTTGTTGTTGTTGTGAGTTCTTTTGGAAGGCTGTTCCACTGTTTTATGGCCGTGAAGATGAAGGATGATTGACCAAAAGCAGTCTTACGTTGTGGGATTCTGCACGCCCTCTGAGTTGTTGACCTAGTGGCTCGAGTCATTAATTCAGAGCTGAGCGTTACAAACTTTCTCAGGGGGGGAGGAGCAGCATTATGGATGATTTTAAACATAAGACAGACGTTTGAGTACATGATCAGATTTTCAAAGTTTAGCATATTATATTTGTAAAGGATATTACAAGGTGATAGTATCGTGATTTCTTGTCATGTATATTGAGGGCATTTTTATATAGTGACTCAAGAGGTCTTTGTGTTGTTTTGCCTGCCTGAGACCAGCTTGACATACAATAAGAGAGGTGAGAGAGTATCATTGCGTTTAGGTATGTGCTTGATGCATCCAGTGTCAGAGAGCTCCTTATGTGGCGATAGTTTGCCATGTTGAACTTCAGCGAGTTGGCTAGTTTTTTAATATGCTTCTTAAAGTTCAAGGTCGGATCCAGAGTGACACCCAGGTATTTAAATTCATGTACGTTCTTGATGATTTGTCCATTTACACAAATGTCTGGACAATCTCTAAGTTTGTTACGGTTTGTGAAGTACATGCTTACTGTTTTACTCACATTTAGGGTGAGACACGAGTCGAGTAACCATTTTGCAACATTTTCCATTTCCTTGGATAGTATCTTTGTGACTTCCCTTTCGTTCTTTCCGTGTGCGAATATTACTGTATCGTCGGCATACATAACTATATCAGTATCTCTACAAGCTGATGGGAGATCGTTTATATAAAGGCTGAACCACAATGGTCCTAGTATCGAGCCTTGTGGAACTCCCATCGAGCAGGCTTTTAGTGGCGATGACTGATCTCTTATCCGCACACACTGTTGGCGGCCATTCAGGTAGGAGTGTATCCAGCTTAGTGTAGTTGTGGAGAGGTTGTAGTTTGCCAGTTTGCATATTAAGATGTTATGCTGTACTGTATCAAAAGCCTTACGCAGGTCAAGGAAGACTGCTCCTACCACTCCTCCTTTGTCAAGTTTTGTTTTAATGACTTCTAGGAAGTAGCAGCAGGCTGTTTCAGTGGAGTGTTTTTAAACCCAAACTGCATAGGATGTAGGATCTATACACACATTATCAGATAACCAGGACATCTACACACAATACCAGATAACCAGGACATCTACACACAATACCAGATAACCAGGACATCTACACACAATACCAGATAACCAGGACATCTACACACAATACCAGATAACCAGGACATCTATACACAATACCAGATAACCAGGACATCTACACACAATACCAGATAACCAGGACATCTACACACAATACCAGATAACCAGGACATCTACACACAATACCAGATAACCAGGACATCTATACACAATACCAGATAACTAGGACATCTATACACAATACCAGATAACCAGGACATCTACACACAATACCAGATAACCAGGACATCTATACACAATACCAGATAACCAGGACATCTACACACAATACCAGATAACCAGGACATCTACACACAATACCAGATAACCAGGCCATGTACGCTCTTGTTGTTTTTGTGTTGTTGTTGACAGTTGATCAACCACATCGAGGAGGAGGGGCTGGACACAGAGGGGCTGCTACGGATACCTGGAGCGGCCACTAGAGTCAAGGTGAGTTCACCTGGAGAATCAACTGGAGCCTTCTGCATCCTGCCCACCCTGAGCAAGTATTTTGGATGGGTATATGGTCGAGAGGGGAGGTGTGTGTGAAAGTGTGTATGTGTGTTGTGCTTCTGCAATGTGTGTGAGTCTGTAATGTGTGTGTGTGTGTAAACGTGTGTGTGTGTGTGTGTAAATGTGTGTGTGTGTGCGGTGTGTGTGTTATCTGTAGGCGGTGTGTCTGGACCTGGAGGCTAACTTCTACGAGGGCGTGTTTCCGTGGGAGAGCGTGAAGCAGCACGACGCCGCCAGCCTGCTCAAGCTCTTCATCCGAGAGCTGCCACACCCCCTGCTCACCGTCGAGTACCTCAACGCCTTCATCGCCGTGCTCAGTACGTTCCTCCAAACCCAACCTCTTTATACTGTAGCTGTGTTGAGTACATCCCTGTAGACTCCCCTCTTTATAGCTGTGTTGAGTACGTACCTCTAAACTGAACCTCTTTATAGCTGTGTTGAGTACGTACCTCTAAACTGAACCGCTTTACAGCTGTGTTGAGTACGTACCTCTAAACTGAACCTCTTTATAGCTGTGTTGAGTACGTACCTCTAAACCTCTTCATACAGTAGCTGTGTTGAGTACTGTACATCCCTGTAGACTCCCCTCTTCATAGCTGTGTTGAGACGTACCTCTAAACCTCTTCATACAGTAGCTGTGTTGAGTACTGTACATCTCTGAAGACTCCCCTCTTTATAGCTGTGTTCAGCATGTACAGTAGCTGTAGACTCTACCTCTTTATAACGGTGTTCAGTGTGTACCTGTAGACTGAACCTCTCCACCTAAACAAGGGTAGGAGTTCTGTTAGAACACTGTGAAGTGGTCGGTCAGTCAGTCAGTCAGTCAGTGAAACAGAATTACCACTTACACAAATGTCTGTGTTGTCTGTCATCATAATGTTTCTGATTTTGTGTGTGTGTGTGTGTGTGCGCACACACAGAGCTGCCTACCAAGAAGCAGCAGCTCCAGGCTCTCAACCTGCTGGTGCTCCTGTTGCCTGAGGCCAACAGAGACACTCTGAAGGTCAGTATCACACACACACACACACACACACACACACACACACACACACACACACACACACACACACACACACACACACACACACACAAACACACACCTGTTGGTCACCTTACCTCTCCTGGCCTCATACCGGGATACTACTCTATGACGTGATGTTATGTCACGGCGCGCTATGTCACCTTTTATCACAGTGTTATGTCACCTTACGTCATGTCCTAACCCACCGGCAGGCCCTGATGGACTTCTTCCAGAGAGTGATCGACCGCAAGGAGCAGAACAAGATGACACTGAACAACATCGCCGTGGTGATGGCGCCCAACATTTTCATGTACAAGGGCTTCCGCTGCAAGATCACAGAGCAGCAGGAGTTCGCCATGGCGGCCTGCACCGCCAACATCGTCCGCCTGCTCATACGCTACCAGAACCTGCTCTGGACGGTACGACTGACCCCCCCGGTAGACCGGCTCCTCTCACAAGCACAACATACACACACATGAAGTCTACCAGGACTCACAGTACAGTAGTGTGACCCAGATTCTCCACCTCTCCATCCCTCTCCATCCATCCATCTTTCCATCCCTCTCCATCTGTCTCAATTCCTCCATTCCTCCTGTCCTCTCAACCCCTCCATCTCTCCATCCCTCTCTGTTCTTCCATCCCTCTTCATTCCTCCACCTGTCTGCATCTCTCCATTCCTCCATCTCTCCAATCATCCATCTTTCCATTCCTCCATCTGTCCATCCCTCCATCCCTCTCCATCTGTCTCCATTCCTCCATCTCTCCATTCCTCCTGTCCTCTCAATCCCTCCAACTCTTCATCCCTTTTCATTCCTCCACCTGTCTCCATCTCTCCATCCCTTCTATCTTCTCCTTTCCTCCATCCCTCCATCCCTCCTGTTCTGTGCTCCAGATCCCCAAGTTCCTCATGACCCAGGTGAGGAAGCAGAACGCGGAGAACCAGAGGAAGACGAAGGACCGCGCCGTCAGGAAGATCCTGCGGAGGATGGCCTACGACCGGGACAAGGACAGACCCCCGGCCGACGTAGGAGACCACTCTCTCTCCCTCTCTCTCTCTCCCCTCCTCTCTCTCCTCTCCTCTCCCTCCAATCTCTCTCTCCTGTCCTCTCTCTCTCCACTGACTCCAGAGGAGAACCTGATTGGCTGCATGGCTCTGCTCAGCCCTCTGGTTCACCTGAGGACACAGAGCCTGGTCTCCTTCGCCACCCACTGGTCATACACAGTACCGCAGCTCTGTTTGGCAGACGGAATTAGATAGGAAATGTTTAATTCAAAGCAATGCCTCACATTTAATGCTTGTGTGTGTGTGTGTGTGTGTGTGTGTGTGTGTGTGTGTGTGTGTGCGTGTTTGGCGTGGAGCAGGACAGCGCCCAGGGCTTCATTCGTGTCCAGGCCCCCCAGTTCTCCAAGGTGTCCATGGCCGTCCAGCTTACTGAGCAGCTCCAGGCGGCAGATGTCCTCACACGCTTCCTCAGCCAGGACAGGTAACACACACACACACACACACACTCACGCACACACACACACCACATACACACACAAACAAATACACACACGCACACACACACACAGATACACACGCACGCACACAGATACACACAATTTAGCAAGCACGCGCGCACACACACACACACAGATACACACAATTTAGCAAGCACACACACACACACACATTTTAGCAAGCATACACACACACACACAGATACACGCACACAGCACACACAGATACACACACACACATGCACACAATTTAGCAAGCATACACACAGACACACACAGACACCCTTGATATTTCAGTCAAATGTCATAGCATTTGTGAATGTCAGTCCATAGATGTACCTCCTTGGCGTGTGCTAATCCATTATTAACCCCCCCCTCTCTCTCTCTCTCTCTCTCCCTCCCTCCCTCCCTCAGCTGTGTGTCTGTGAGGAGAGAGGACCTGTGCCTTTATGAGATAGGCGGGAACATCAGTACGTTTTCACCCTCCCAACATGTTCACCACCTAAAGGTCATATGGACAAGATTTTCATGTAGACGAATAATTTTGACAACAAAAAAAAACATCCACAGAGTTTATAGAAAGGTGCAGAATAAAAGTATTTCTTCCTCCCCCGCAGAAAAATGATTAAGTCTGAATTTATTAATTTACATTTTGACGGGTACGACAAGGATGTCCTGTTGACCTCTGTCTGGCCTGTCCTCCAGCGAGGCTCGTGAGCACACAGTCCTACGATACTGGTGCCACGCGGCATGGAGGGAGGCGGGGCAAGCCTTCCTAGAGCTGTTTTTAAAAATGACTAGTCCACATGGAAATCTTGACTATAGCACCTTTAAATCATGTGTCATTTTTATAAAATATTTAGATTGACAGGCACAGTGTATAGTCTGACAAACGTGTGGTGTGTGTGTGTGTGTGGTGTGTGTGTGTGTGTGGTGTGTGTGTGTGTGTGTGTGTGTGTGGTGTGTGTGTGTGTGTGTGGTGTGTGTGTGTGTGTGTGTGTGTGTGCGTGTGTGTGTGTGTGTGTGTGTCCGTCCAGAGGAGCGTTGTCTGGATGAGGAGACCTACATGAAGGACCTGCTGGAGCTCAACCCCAATGCGGAGTGGGTAATCAAGGCTGCGCAGCGCTAGGACCCCCGCCCCGCCCCCGGACCCCTGCCCCGCCCCCGGATCCCGCTCTGCTGCATCTGATTGGACGCCGGTCTGCACCAGACCCCCACCCGTCAAGTCTGATAGGACGATGTCACAGATGGAAGTTGACGTCGTCAAACAAGAGAAAAGGGAAGTGATATCTGAAGACATTGGACCCCCCAATGACCCCCCCACCCCACCCCCCTCTGCTGTGACATTTTCCCCCTGGCCTCACCAGGAAGCTGAGACTGGTTCAGCTGACCTACGCCCTCTATCACACACCTGTTCGTGTCCTTAAAACCCTCACAACAAGGAACCCCAGTCATCTGTGACAGACAGCACGGGCTGTTTGAGATGAGCCCAGCACATTTTTTAAGCCCCCTTTTGGGTCCCTTCCAAAGGAGAATCTGATCTTGGTCCTGCTTTAGGGGAAGCTCTAGGGGAAGCTTCTGTAAAAAAGTTTTCAGGAAGATTTTTGGTCTCCAAAATAGTATATTGTTTCCGCATGGAACTTGGATAAAGATTCAGCATCTGACCTTAAAAGGTTCTGTCTGGAACCTTCTCTTCAGAAGCACCCCCCCCCCACACATACACACACACAGGGACAAAATGGTTCTACATAGCTCTCTATGAATCTAAGAGTGCTGGTCCTATGGGTCCACTGCTCCCCGTGGTTCTAAGCTAGTCCTACTCCTCTCTACGGTTCTAAGCTAGTCCTATGGGTCCAGTCCTCTCCATGGTTCTAAGCTAGTCCTATGGGTCCGCTCCTTTTAAACGATACATGTATTTTGTGATAACGGTTGAGCTACTGTGACGCCGGGCATGGCCGCTGATCAACCCTGGAGTAGGAGCGGAACGTGGGGCGGGTTCTCCAGACGCCTTCCCCTGCTTACGCTCCACTTTGTCTGCCCACAGAACTCATGTCTGTATACCGATGAGTCGGCAGTTTTGAAAGCATAAAGCACTTCAGTGGTTGATTTCTAGAGTGGTTGGGTTTTGTATGATCAATAGTGATTATAGATTAGTGGGAGATTGATCCGGTCCCTGAGCAGGCTGATGTGGTGTCCATGCCTCTCAGACACCCTGGGACCGGTTCAGTAACAACGCAACACTAATGGGATCTGCTCCGTGACCTGGGTTCAAACCCCTCATCTTGGTGCTCAATGGAACACTTTATATTATCAGTATAACAGTGTTTAGCTTCTCTCTGCTTAAACACGCACACACACACACACACACACACAAATAGGGGACGGTAGGTAGCCTGGTGCTTAGATCATCCGACCAGTGACCGAAAGGTTGCTGGTTCGAGACCGGGCCAGGCCTAGGCCAGACAAAATGCTTTCCTATCAACCATTGCCCTTGAGCAAGGCACTCAGCCCCAACACGAGCTCATAATTGCAAGTCGCTTTGGATAAAGTGCTGCTAAGGGACTAAAATGTAAAAACGTACACACTCAGAGAGGGAGACGGGGCATGGATGGAGGGGGAGACAGCAAGCAGGAAACTGATTTATTATTGGAATACTTATCATTGTCATGTTCTCATCTAGCAGCGTCAGCTATTATCTCAGGTCGCAGTGGAACATTAGGACACGGTTCTCAGAGAGAGCTTTCAGAAGAAGGACACGCTGAGAATAATGCGCTTGTCTGAGCGATAATAATGTCTTTGTCTGAACGTTTCAAACCAAGACTGATTTGATAAGGGAGAAGAGACTGAATGCAATGTCCTGGGTGTCCCTCCCTCCCGCCCTTGAGCTGTGTTGTCTACTGTGAATGTGTTTGAATAATAACGTGTCTCCATGTTGTACATGTCCTGCTGCTTCTGAGTGACCACTAAACACACTGTAAATAAATAAACCAACAAACAAATGACTGCATTAACTGCCAGGGCTGCTGGTTCCTCGTAGGTGTGTGCGTGCGTGCGTGTGTGCGTGCGTGCGTGTGTGGAGGGCGTGTCTGTACTGGCTGAAGGGCCCCTGGACACATGGGGGGGCGGAGCTTCCCAGGGAGCAGTAGGCCACACACTGTCACCATGGTCTGCTGGCACCTCATATCAGCACACTCACAGACACACAAACACATGAGCACCCAAAATTTTATTTACAGGAAGCCAATTTAAACAAACGACTTTCCATCAGGTCTGACCAGGTGTTGTACTGTAAGATGGACCTAGACATTCTATATTCTAACCTCGTAGTCCATTGCAACGAATCCACAGCAAGAATAAAATCATGACAGGAAATGACCAGACTTTTTCCTAAGGATGAACGATCAAGGCTAAGGGGATTCGTCTGTCCAGTGAGAGAGCTGGGGCCTGGTCAACTTAGGTACACGTGAAGCAGACAGGAAGTTACTGTAACAGGAAGTGAGTTGATGGTTACCATGGCTACCATGTCTGTTGTCCCTCTTCCACTGATTCATCCGGAATCCCTGGTGGGTGATGATGTTGAAGACCAGACTATTCTGATGGACAGACAGACAGACGGACAGCGTGCTAGCCAGACAGATGGATAAAAACAAACAGAGGGACAGACAGATAGCATGTTAGACAGACAGACAGGCAAATAGACAGACAGACAGACATATAGGCAGATAGACAGCATGTTAGACAGACATACAAATAAACAGAGAGGTAGACAGACAGGCAAGTAACATTAGGCAGGTAGACAGACAGACAGGATGTCAGACATGCAGGATGTTAGACAGAGTGGTAGATAGACAGGCACTAGGCAGGCAGACAGACAGACATGTAGACAGAACGACATGTTCTCACTGTCCAATCATGTTAGATCAGACAAAGAGGGAGGAGGGAAGGTTGCAGGTTTAGAGAATTGAAACTGGGCCCTGGTATCCATGGAGACCAGAGGTTGACTACTCACAGCGGGGACCTTGAGCGGCGTCCTGGCCGTCCCTCCATACGTCAGGGAAGCTCCTTCCCTGCACAAACACTAGAGCATGTAGACGCACAACTGCAGCTACAATCCAACAGTCACTTACTGCCCTGTGACACACAGTACTGATATAGAACAGTGACATTCACATTCAGCACAGTCACATTCAGCACAGTGACATAACATTTACTGCATATGAGTTCAGTATTGTATATTCCATGGCAACGTATGGCCTCACGTATTCATGTTTCAAAGGTAGACTCAGCGATCACTCCCAACACTTGCCAGACATCATCAGCTTCCTGTCAGTGCCTGCTGGCATTATGCAACACACTACACGTGCCAACAGGAAGTGAAAGGACGTGACTATCTCTCTCTTTCTTTCTCTCTTTCTTTCTCTCTCTCTCTTTCTCTCTCTTTATCTCTCTCTCTTTCTCTCTCTCTCTCTCCCTCTCTCCCTCTCTCTCTCTCTCTCTCTCTCTCTTACATGTCTGATGCCGAGTGTCGTTTTTCCAGGTTTGACATGGTCACATCCCTGAGTGCACCTTTAAACGAGTTCATAGTACCGGATGTCCTCTCAGAACACTGACTGTAGCTGGGAGAGAACCAGCCCTCCACTCCGCCCCCCCACGCTGTTCAGACCCAGGATTGGTCGAGGCAGACCCTGACATGGAGAGGGACAGGGGGTACTGGCCCCGCTTAGCAAAAAATCCTGATATAACCAAAATAACCGGAATGACATCCTTCAATATTAGTTGCAGCTAACGGTGTCAGTCGTACATTTACAGTATTCTTGTATCATGTTTTGAATACTGTGCTGATATGATTGTTTTTAATGCTGTGAGCAGAGCTTCCTTGAGAAACAGGCATTGGCTTTAATTACACTTTTTTGCATAAATACTTTTTTTTTTCAATAAATAAAATAAATACAAATAAGTGTCGCATCAGTGCCTGAGAAACTCTCCTCCCTCTGGCCCCGCCCCCGGCTTAGCTGCTCCTCCCTCACCTGGAGGGGCTGGCCCCGCCCCTGGCTAAGCTCCTCCTCCGTGACCACACAGCCCGCCCCCATGTGGTTCAGCTCCTCCTCCACCTCCTGCTGATTGGCTCTGAGAGAAGGCACAGGAAGCTTCCACTGTTACTCCACAATCAGCATTCTTTTATTTTCCACTCTACTCCTGTCTATTCAGCTGTGTTCTATTACTTCTATCCCCTCTCCTCTGTGTGGTTCTACTGTGTGGTTCTACTGTACTGTATCCCCTCTCCTCTGTGTGGTTCTACTACTATACTGTATCCCCTCTCCTCTGTGTGGTTCTACTACTATACTATATCCCCTCTCCTCTGTGTGGTTCTACTGTGTGGTACTGTACTATATCCCCTCTCCTCTGTGTGGTTCTACTGTACTATATCCCCTCTCCTCTGTGTGGTTCTACTACTATACTGTATCCCCTCTCCTCTGTGTGGTTCTACTGCGTGGTTCTAGTGTGCTATATCCGCTCTCATCTGTGTGGTTCTACTGTGTGGTTCTAGTGTGTTGTATCCCCTCTCTGCTAAATGACTGTAATGTAATAAGTTAAATATAAGCCTACAGGTGCAGTGTGTGATTTTTTGGCGGCATCTAGTGGTGAGGTTGTAGATTGCAAACAACTGAATACAATTACATGGTGCAAAGCAGGAAGAACCCGCTCCCTATGTTGTCTGATCAGGGAACGCTGGCTACCAAAGCGTTTCTCTGTGACTGACCCGGAGCCGTATGCTGCTATACTGAATAAATGTTGAATTTGATCAAAGCTTTTTTTCAAAGCTTTATTTGTATAGCGCATTTCATACCCAGAGGCAACACAATGCGCTTTACAGAGAACAAGGGAGGTGGGCATACGTCCCACCCCTACATATTCCAGAGGGAAGCAAAAAAACAGTATCACCCGGGGGCCAGATAAGTGAGCTGTAAAAATTCTTCCCTGACCCCTCTCAACAAGGCGATCGAGCAAGCTCCTGGAGTATGTTTGTCTACCGGCTAAGAACATTTATAAAGCAATAAATAACATTAAATTACATTTCCAGAGTAAGAGAGGCTAATAACATCATAGGAGAGACATGGCAAACACTGGTGTATGTCTGTGTGTGCGTGAATGTGCCTGGGCCCAGATAGAGGCAGGGGTCAGGGGTAGGGTGGGGGTAGGAAAAGGATACGGACCCGGGTTAGGGTGAGGGGAAGGGGATCTGAGCCCAGGACTGGTGTATGTCTGTGTGTGTGTGAGTGTGCCTGGGTCCAGGTAGAGGCAGGGGTCAGGTGTATGGTGGGGGTAGGAAGAGGATACGGATCAACAATTCAGTTCCAGCATCTGCTTTCCTCTCTGGCTATTGACTCTTCAATGTCTTACCATCAATCAACATATATCACTGACTCCCCGGATGAAGGTTTTGAAGATAAGCCTTATTATTAGGAGGTGGGAGAATCTCCCTGCCCCAATCAGTGATGGGAGATTCTCCTCATTCTTCAGATTCTCCCGGCCAAATCAGATTCAATCCGGACTCCTAGCGATTGTGATTGGTTTACACAAGACGATTGTGATTGGTTTAAAAGAAACACTGCATTTTTTCGCCCTTATCTACGAATGGTAATGAGTGCAGCCAGACCTTTCTCCAGCGCCGGCACAGGGTAAATGAAGTGGACATCGGTCTGGCTATGCTGGACTATCAGTGATGTAACCTGAGGTCACCGCCTACCTGACCGAGTCCAGGCGATCTCCATGTTGTCTGTAGACCAGCGCTAAGCTGGTGTGGAGCTGGTCCAGGTCAGAGAGACCCAGGGACCTCCTCTCTCCGCTGCCCAGGAGAAGCATTCTCTCCTGGGTGAGTCTGACCAGAGTCCTCCTCATGACTACCAGGGGCTGGCTGACAGTCCTTCTCCTACGCTGAGATGTCAGAGATTACACACTCTCTCTCTCTCACTCTCTCTGTCTCTCTCTCTCTCTCTCTGCCACAGCCCAGATAATGGAAGGATTTGGAGTTGATAAACAGCTGCAACAGGCCCAGGTTCTGCTTCCTCTGTGTTTGATATGAACCTGGATCTCACACACACACACACACACACACACACACACACACACACACACACACACACACACACACACACACACACACACACACACACACACACACACACACACTCTCTCTCTCTTTCTCTCTCTGGTTCTCACTTCCTCTCCTTGCAGGTCCTGAAGGACTGCCTGTCTGTGGCGCTACCTACCGGAGCAGCTTCAGTCCACTGAGGAAGTGAGTTTACAGTAAACTACAGTATTTATCAACGAGCTTGGAAATCTGACCAAAAATGACTTGAACTTGAACAGATGAAGCATTTTAGGAAACAGATCAGAAAAAATAAATGAAGAAAACAGAATATGTGGTCATTGTTTGACAGGTGAGGTTGGAACAGAGATGCACTTCCTCCTACTGTAAAACATTAAAGAGGGAACATCTACTTTAACAAGTTTAACTCTGTACTTCCACACTTCAAACAGTTTAAAGACGTCTCAAAACTAAAAATACTCCTAGGAGAAGCAGACAGGGCATGTATGGCTGCCCAAAATGTATCATCATGCCACAACCTGAAGGACAGTGTGTGACCTACACACACAGCACACACATATATTCAACAACACACACATATATTCTCACACACAAACACACACACACGCATGCACACAAACAAATATATACTGTACACATTGTATTGATACATGATTATTATTGTTACCATTTATTACAGCATTTCTTATTTAATAGATTTGTATAATGAGTACAATTTTGTTATCTCTTTTTTGTTTGTTATTTAATTAGTTCTATGCTTTGGCAATATTTCCATAGTGAGTATTTCCTGCCAATAAAGCTTATTGAATTGAATTGAAATATTTTAGAATTGAACTCCTGATGACCGGGGGGGTATCTGCATGGTTGATGAAACCACTCCATCACACCCAGAGCTGGACTCTGTTTTGATTACATTACGTATAGCCTTCTGGGGAAACTCTGGTAGTGTGTGTGTATGTGTGTATGTGTGTGTGGTAATTGTCTGGTCACATGAAGTTGACGGCCCATCGTTTTATCAGTAAATTAAATCGATAATAAAGACAGGACCACAGACATCTTTTAATGCAATCCGACATGTATTTGGTAGAGCTGGAGACACACACAGACACAACCACGCCATGCAAGCTGCAGGAACCATACCATGACATCACACACCAGGGGCTCGTGGGGGGGGGCAGACAGACAGCTCTACTAAGGCACACGGTGAATTCGGGGGGGGAGGGGGCAGTTATGCTGCTGAGTGCTTGATGGGGCGTATGTTTGTAGGCGGCGTTTAAACAGCCGTAGGGGTCGATATGACCCGGTAAGGGGCAGGCGCGGGGTAGTTAGCGGGGGGGGGGGGGGGGGGGGGGGCATTTTACGCGGCAGGGGCGTGGGTGGGGCAGGAGAGCGGCTGGACCCCCTTCACCTCCAGGGCCTTGTTGAAGTGGACCTCCGTGGTTTTGGCGGCCTTGGTGATCTTCAGGTTCCTCATGCAGCCCCGGAACGAGGAGCTGCCGCTGAGACCCACCTGCTTCACACCCTCTGAGGCACGCACACACACACACACACACACACACACACACACACACACACACACGCACACACGCACACACACACGCACATACACACACACAGATAGAAACAAGGTCAGTTACGATGAAACAGACCACAGTTCATAATAATATCTCATCTCCTATACAGGAGTGCGGGTTGGTTTGATTTGTGTCAGGGGGTCGTACCGGGGTACCCCCCTACGTAGATGGGGTCGTTGGTGTCCGCGGTGTTGGAGCGCGCGTTGGGGCTCTCGGCCTGTGACTTCCTGCCGTCCACCGTCAGCTCCACACGGTGACGCAGCTTCTGGGCGGAGACGGAGTGCCACTGTCCGTCACAAAGCCCCGCCTCCTCGCCAGGCTGGTACTCCGCCGTGATTCGTCCGGCTCCGTTGTCCACATGGAACAGCAGCTACAGAGGGCGTGTATCTATAACCTGTTTGTTCCATGTGGTATCCGAATCATCCGAATGAGGCAGAGTGTGTGTGTGTGTGTGTGTTGTCAGTGTGTGCATCTGCATGTGAGTGTGTGTTATCTGAGTTTGTTCGTATGTAATTTGTGTGTGTGAATTATTTGAGAGTGTGTGTGTATGTGTGTTATCTGAGTGTGTGTGTGTGTGCTGTATGTGTGAGTGTGTTTTCCATGTGTGCGCTATCTGTGCATTATCTGTGCATTGTGTGAGTGTGTGTGTGTGTGTGTTAACTCTGTGTGTGTGTATGTGTGTGTTATCTCTGTGTGTGTGCGTGTATGTGTGTGTGTTATCTGTGTGTGTGTGTGTGTGTGTGTGTGTGTGTGTGTGTGTGTACCTTGCCATCCACCAGTTCTATCCCCAGCCCATCAGTGGTGGGGCTGCTGACTCCCAGCAGGACTCCGCTGCTCTTAGAGGTCCTGAACTCCAGGTCAAAGGTCACATCCAGACCGACCCTGAACGACCCCACTGCAAGAGAAAGGGGTGGGGTTGTATAATATAACCCTTGGTCCATTGGTCACTGACTGTAATGTCTCATTGTTGTCAGTTCTGTCAAGGGAAGATCTTATCTCGTCATGCAAGAGCATTCAAAGTCTGTTTTCTGCCAAATCTAATCTGCTTTGAGATAGCCTGTGTGTGTGTGTGTGTGTGGTGTGTGTGTGTGTGTGTGTGTGTGGATGTGTGTGCGAGAGAGAGATAGAGACTATTAGAGAGAGAAAGCAAGAGTGTGTGTGTGTGTGTGTGTGTGTTCTCACCTGCTTTCAGGTACCCAGTGCCGTCAAAGTACGTCCCCGTCTCTGTGTTCTCGTAGCACGTTCCCACCATGTGACTGGAGGTGGGCGTGTCCAGGTCCAGGTTGTCCTCCATCAGTTGGAAGTTCCTGATGCAGCCGTCAATGCTCTGCAGAACCTGGAGCGCACACACACACACACACACACACACACACACACACACAAACGGTTAAAGACCGATCTGATTCCACGTGGTCCAGTTTGGTTCAATTTTTAACAGCATTCTCTGCAGTACCGGCCCGATCCTCTTGGTGGTGTAGTTTTGCGGCAGCCCTCCTATGTAGATCGTGCCCACCACGTCCAGGATGTCGGCCTTCTTGGGGCTGTAGGACACCTTGTGGTATCGCTGGTCCACCGATAGCATCCCTCTCTGCTTCTCGCGCATAACACGGATCTGATAGACGCACACACACACACGCACACACACACACACACACACACACACACACACACACACACACACACACAAGGAGAGGGCCCGTAGTGCATGTCAGGTGAGTAGTGCAATGTCCCTCCAGAGCCTTTACGTTACCTCTGGACCCTGAAGGTTAAAACAGAGCCGGCTTGACCTCTGACCTTGTGCCAGTGTCCATCGTTTATGATGCGCGGTACGGTCGCCGAGGTGTTGCCGTGGCCCAGGTCAAAGCCCAGTTGGGCCATCCCACCCTTTATCTGGAGAGAGAAAGAGGAGAGAGAGAGAGAGAGAGAGAGAGAGAGAGAGAGAGAGAGAGAGAGAATGTGTGTGTGAGAGAGAGAGAGATAGAGAGAGTGAGAATGTGTGTGAGAGAGAGAGAGAGAGAGAGAGAATGTGTGTGAGAGAGAGAGAGATAGAGAGAGAGTGAGAATGTGTGTGAGAGAGAGAGAGAGAGAGAGAGAGAGAGAGAGAGAGAGAATGTGTGTGTGAGAGAGAGAGAGAGGAAGGTTACAAAAGGTGAGAGGACAGGAAGGGGGAGGAAAGAAGAGGAGAGAGAGGGAGGATGACAGAGAGAGAGAGAGAGGAGCAATTAAATAATTTTCTCTACTGCTTTGGCAACATCGGCTTTTCATCTGTCGTGCCAATAAAGCTTATTTGAATTTGATTTGAGAGAGAGAAAGGGAAAGAAGAGGGATGAGAGATGACAGAGAGTGGTAGATAGGAGGAGCGGAGGGGTGGAGAGGCAGAGGGGTACGGAGCGGGGTGGTG
This sequence comes from Borostomias antarcticus, assembly GCF_949987555.1. Taxonomy (NCBI): domain Eukaryota; kingdom Metazoa; phylum Chordata; class Actinopteri; order Stomiiformes; family Stomiidae; genus Borostomias; species Borostomias antarcticus. Next base: position 12,875,640 of record NC_140252.1, read on the forward strand.
GGGGGCGATCCTACCTGGATGGTGGCGAAGTCTGCGTGGTTGTGCCTGGCCATGTAGAACACCAGGCCGGACTCCGCCTTGGTGCGCAGCTCGAACGCAATAATCAGGCGGCTCTTCACCTTGGTGTCGTCGAAGGCGAACGCCACGTGGCTGTTCCTGCTCAGGCCGAACTGCTTGGCCTTACCCACAATCCCCAGCGTTGGCTCCGCCGCACACCCCATCTGGAATCGGTCGACATCACAGGTCGGTCAGTCAGTCTAGTCTGTCACTGTAACAGTCGATCATTCAGACACCACTGGGAGATATAGATAGAGGGATAGTTATTCTAATGTTGACCACAAGATGGTGCCGTTGCATCAAGATGTTATGTGTGTCTCCTGTGAATCCTACACTGAGAGAGGTGGAGAGAAAGAGAGAGAGAGAGAGAGAGAGAGAGAGAGAGGTAGAGCGAGAGAGAGAGGTAGGGCGAGAGGGCTAAAAAGAGCGAGAGGGAGAGAGCGGAGAGCGAGCGAGAGAAGCTCGTTAGTTTGGCAGCAAGGCCACTCCCGCGTCTGAATCACTTTTCTTTTGTTCCGCTAACAGGAAGACGTTCCCGTCGGCGCGACCTTGCACTGTCTCAGCCGAGGAGCGCCGGTCCTGTGTTCCGAGGACGCTGGGTCACTGGGACGCCTCCAGGGTGAGGCTGCGACGGACCGGACACGAGGCCCGGTTCTCTCCCACGCTGTTGAGTATGTGTGTGTGTGTGTGTGTGTGTTTGTACAGTATGTGTGTGTGAGTGAGTGAGTGAGTGAGTGTGTGTGTGTGTGTGTGTGTGTGTGTGTGTGTGTGTGCGTGTGTGAGTGAGTGAGTGAGTGAGTGAGTAGTACCAGAGTGGGGGGGTCTGGGCCAGTCTCCGGGGCGGGGCTGGTGAGAAGCGGGGGGGCAGCGGGCGTAGCAGGGGGCGGGTCCTAAAGCAGCATCGGGGGGGGGGGGGGGGGGCAGCAGGTTAACGAATAATACACAGAACCAAACAGGACGGCCAACGGTCCACCAATCATCAAGCAATGATGCCCCGAATGTCAACATCACACTGCAGTATCATCATCTACAGGGAGAGAGGAGCGAGATGGAGAGGGGAAGAGGGAGCACGCGAGAGAGAGAGCGCTGGAGAAAGAGGGAGAGCAAGAGAGAGAGATCACAGGTAAATGACACTGAGGAAGAGAGGGAGAGAGAGAGAGAGAGAGAGAGGAGAGGAAGAGAGAGAGAGAGAGAGAGGCAGGGGTATCTATATGACAAACTACCTGTCATTTCTGCAGTTACACCTCTGCAGCAGAGCTAATGGAGTGGAAAACTGCTCTGTCTTTACCTTGGCGCCCTCCCTCCCTCTCTCTCTCCCTCCCTCTCTCCCTCCCTCCCTCTCTCCCTCCCTCTCTCCCTCCCTCTCAGGGCTGACTGGGCCTGTACTCACACACAGACCCTCAGAGTAGGAGAGCTGATCCGTGATCAGTTGAGCTTGTTGGAGCTCAATGAATCCAGTGACACTGATGGGATTGGAGCTGATCCTATATCAGCAGCTGTACTGTGAGACGCTTCATATCCCCACACACTGAGCCCTCACAGAGGAGGTGTGGCAGTGGAAGCCTTCAGACAGGGTCTGAGTTGATGTTAACAATGTTTTTACTGTGCGGGATTTACTGGTTTTTAGTGCTTTACTGTTTTTTATTGTGTGTTCTGGTACTGTCTAGTTGTGTTGAGTGTTTCTCTGTTATTTGGGTGTGTTGTTTTAGCTGCAGCAATGAATTTCCCCATACTGTATCTGTCTGTCTGTCTGTCTGTCTGTCTGTCTGTCTGTCTGTCTGTCTGTCTGTCTGTGTGCCTGCCTGCCTGCCTGCCTGTCTCTCTCTCTCTCTCTCTCTCTTTCTCTCTCTCTCTCTCTATCTATCTATCTATCTATGCTGAAGATAGAGGACATAAGAGAATCGGCCTGGTGTGGGTTTAACTTCAGCACCACTGGCAGGACCTACAGTGGAGACAGGTGTGGGGGTCTTGGGTGCTGGGGTGGTGGGGGCAGGTATAGGCTTATCCACGTCCTCTGGTTTAGACCCCTCCTCTTCCTTCTTAGGCTCCTCCTCCTCTGGGAGGGGCAGTGGTGGCGGAGGCGGGGCCAGGTTGGGGCACTGGCCAATATCTGCGTTCTCAAACGTTACCGGTTGTGAAAAGTCTGCCAGGCTGTGAGAAGAGAAGAACAAGGTTATAATAGTTTCACTTTTTTCATGCGTTTTTTATTTATTTATTTATTTATATTCAGTTTAGCTTCAATTTTAAATGCTTAGTTTTAGTTTAGTAGGTTGTTGTTTTTTTCTTCTGCGCTAGACTCATGAGACCATCCTGATATCGCAAGCTCACGTTGTTTCACTCTGTGTTAAACAAACAATCTGGATGGATTTCATGTCCACCCAAAACACTAGGCTTATGTCTGAAATGAAAGTGACTAAAACTAAATAGATTTTCTCTATAATTTTAAAATTATAAAGCCTAGTTTTTAATTTTATTTCAGTTAACTAAAATGTTGTTTCACACCTAGTTTTTGTTTTTTCATTCGTTTTTGTTAACTACAGTATAATAACGTAGGAACACACACAAACATGCACCCCCCCCCCCCTCCACACACACATGAATGGCTAGTAATCAGTTGAATTAAGATTGTGGCTATGAGAGGGGACAGGGCCATTCCAGCCATGTAAATATAGGTCAACAGAGTCCAGTCCGTAGAGGCATCACATGTGTGTGCATGTGTGTGTGTGTGTGTGTGCGCATGTGTCTGTGTGTGTGTGTGTGTGTGTGTGTGTGTGAGTGACTAACGATTGAGGTTCATCATCATCAGTCTTCGCAGTTAATAGACACAATCTAATCATGTTTAGTGTTGTGTAGGCCTACCGGTGTGGTGTGGTGTAGCAAGTACTGGAATGGTACGGTATATGTACTGGTATGGTACAATATATGAACTGGTGTGGTACAGTATATGTACTGGTATCATGGTACAGAATATGTACTGGAAGCTGATAGACTTACACAGTGTTGACCATGAGGTTCCAGATGCAGCCCTCGAAGGGAACACTGAGTCTCTGAGAGACCTGCTGCACGTCTGTCGGTATCCCTCCAATGAACAGGCGCTTGATGGCGATTGGCAGGTCGTTGGGCAGACCAGCCTCCCTCTTCTCCTCCTCGTCAACCTGCACTGCGAAGGACCTGGAGCAGGAAACAGATCAGGTCGAAACAGGAAGTACACATACAGCACATTCTTACAGGCTGACCCCACACCAGCCCTACGCAGGGTGACGATGATCTCCATCCCTCCATATCCAGGTGGTCCTGTCTCACCCTCACCCCTCAGTCCTGTCTCACCCTAACCCATCAGTCCTGTCTCACCCTCATCCTTCAGTCCCGTCTCACCCTAACCTCCAGGTGGTCCTGTCTCACCCTAACCCCTCAGTCCTGTCTCACCCTCACCCCTCAGTCCTGTCTCACCCTAACCCCTCAGTCCTGTCTCATCCTAACCCCTCAGTCCTGTCTCACCCTCATCCCTCAGTCCTGTCTCACCCTCACCCCTCAGTCCTGTCTCACCCTCATCCCTCAGTCCTGTCTCACCCTCATCCCTCAGTCCTGTCTCACCCTCACCCCTCAGTCCTGTCTCACCCTCACCCCTCAGTCCTGTCTCACCCTAACCCCTCAGTCCTGTCTCACCCTCACCCTTCAGTCCTGTCTCACCCTCACCCCTCAGTCCTGTCTCACCCTCATCCCTCAGTCCTGTCTCACCCTCACCCCTCAGTCCTGTCTCACCCTAACCTCCAGGTGGTCCTGTATCACCCTCACCCCTCAGTCCTGTCTCACCCTAACCTCCAGGTGGTCCTGTCTCACCCTAACCCCTCAGTCCTGTCTCACCCTAACCCCTCAGTCCTGTCTCACCCTCACCCTTCAGTCCTGTCTCACCCTCACCCCTCAGTCCTGCCTCACCCTCACCCTTCAGTCCTGTCTCACCCTCACCCCTCAGTCCTGTCTCACCCTCATCCCTCAGTCCTGTCTCACCCTCACCCCTCAGTCCTGCCTCACCCTAGCGCCTTAGTCCTGTCTCACCCTCACCCCTCAGTCCTGTCTCACCCTCACCCCTCAGTCCTGTCTCACCCTCACCCCTCAGTCCTGTCTCACCCTAACCCCCAGGTGGTCCTGTCTCACCTGCTGGGCAGTCTCAGGATGCGTAGCGAGTGTTCCCGGCCGTCGTGGAGGACCCCCATGTCGGGCCTGCGGACCACCTTGCGCACGGCGTGGATCCCGTTGGACACCTGCACCTCCAGGGCGCCCTTGTTCAGGAAGACCGCCAGGAACGTCTGGGGGGGGGGGGGGGGGGTACAGAGGACAGAGAAAGGGAGGGGGGATCTGGTGACAGTGTCCAGAGGTGTGCGTGATCACAGCTTTGTTGGCCGGTTCTTCCTCCTCTGTTCCATGTTTGAGACGCGCCCACTCTCTCACTGCCCTGATTACTGCAATCTAATCAGCACAAGAGCTCTCACACCACTTTTTCAGTTGGTAAGTGTGTGTGTGTGTGTGTGTGTGTGTGTGTGGGTGTGTCTGTGTGTGTGTGTTAAAGGACCTCCCAAACACAATCCAATCACACCTGGCTCTCAGCCTGAAAGCATATTACTGTGTGATTATGTCAAGTTTACTCTCTAGATAAGAGTAGCTTTTAGTTTCACTAAAAATTCATCACATTTACATCTCAGGCCAACGCTGGAGAACATTCTAAAAGTTAGCCAGTCAGCAGACTGTGTGTGTGTGTGTGTGTGTACGTGTGTGTGTTTATATACTGTATATACCGTATGTGTGTAGATAATCTGTGTGTCAGTGTGTGTGCATACATCTGTGTGTGTGTGTGTGTGTGTATGCGCACATACTATGTGAACGAGTGTTTGTGTGTTTGTTTGTGTGTGCGTGTGTGTGTGTACGTCTCCGGACTGCCTGCGCCGTCTCTGGGGCAGCTGTGCCAGGACAGGTGTGTGTGTGTGTGCGCGTGTGTGTGCGTACGTACCTCTCCGGACTGCCTGCGCCGTCTTCCGGGCACCTGGGCCCGGACAGGGGTGTGTCCTGTGTTGGCTCCGCCCACGGCCAGCAGGATGGTTCCATGCTCCGCCTTGGTGCTGAATGACAGGCTGATCTCCGTGGCGACGGCGAAGGACAGACCGGGCAGCTCCATGAAGCCCGGCTTGGAGAAACTCACCGTGTGGAGGTTCTGGAGGAGGAGAGGAGAGGAGAGGAGGAGAAAGGAGAGGAGGAGAGGAAGAGAGGAGGAAGGAGGAGAGGTGAGAGGAGGAAAGGACAAAGGAGGTGAGAGGAAGAGAGGAAAGGAGAGGAGAGGAGGAAGGAGGTGAGAGGAAGGGAGGAAAGGAGAGGAGAGGAGGAAGGAGGTGAGAGGAAGGGAGGAAAGGAGAGGAGAGGAGAGGAGGAAGGAGGTGAGAGCAGGAGAGGAGAAAGGAGAGGAGGAGAGGAAATAAGGAGGGGATGAGAGGAGGGGAGAGGAGGAGGAGAGAGGAGAAAGGAGAGAGGAGAGAAGGAGGAAAGAGGAAGAGAGGAGAAAGCAGGAGAGAGGAGGAAAAAGAGACACAGATACACACATAGAAACACACACACACAAGGAGCACAGGGTGTGATATACAACTACGACAATCTCTCTTTCTCTTCTTATGCTGCCTCACGTTCTCAATCTCTCATTCTGCTGTCTTCCTTCTCTCTCTCCTCTGACCCCCTGTCTCTCACTCTCTCTCCCTCTCTCTCTCTCTCTCTCTCCCTCTCTCTCTCCCTCTCTCTCTCTCTCTCTCTCTCTCTCTCTCTACTGTTCCTCTCCAGTTCTCTTGTTGAGAGAGGAATGGCTGCAAATGTTTGTGTGAGTGTATCTGCCGTGTGTATGTGTGTGTGTGTGTGTGTGGATGTGTGTGTGTGTGTGTGTGTGTGTTTATGTGTGCATGCAACTGTGTGTGTATTTATGTGTGTGCACGCAAATGTGGATGTGAAAGAGTGTGTGTGTGTGCGTGCATTTGTGTGAGTATGGCTATGTGCATGTGTGTGCATGTGTGAGGTGTGAGTTAGCGTGCGTTTTAATGCTTACATTGTGTGTGTGTGTATGCGTGTGTGTTGTGTGTCTACTCTATGAATTTGTGTGTGTTGTGTGTCTATGCGTGTGTGAGTGTGTGTGTGTGTGTGTGTGTGTGTGCGCGTTGGTGTGTGTGAGCGAGTGTGTGTGTGTGAGCGAGTGTGTGTGTGTGCCCTCTGACCTCAGTGGAGCAGCCCTTGGTAAGGCCAGTGTAGTCAGGGCTGCTGAGCAGGTTGTAGGGGGTTCTGGAAACTTCCACATCTCTCATGCAGCCAGCAAACCTCTTCTGAGACACCTCAGACCTGCAGCAGTGAGGAGGTGGGGGGGTGGAGAGAGGAAGGGAAGAAGGGAGGGAAAAGGAGGTATAGAGAGAGAGAGAGAGAGAGAGAGAGAGAGAGAGAGACGTTCCATCTGTTAACACTCAAACCTGCATAGATGTGATGTTCTATGAGAGATGAACCGATGTGTGAACTGACAGAGCTTCCTCACGAAGGCTCTTTGCCAAAACGATGGTTCATTAAAATCACAGCAGAGGAGAGAGTTTGAGTGTGTGACTTTGTTGATGTTGTTTTTTTTTTTACAGAACTGACAGAACAGTCACAAGGTGGCGGATGACAGAAGTTCATCTGAGCCTCTACACACAGTAGACTAACAGCACTAACAGGCAGTACCGGTCTCTCTACTAACAGGAAGTACCGGTCTCTCTACTAACAGGCAGTACCGGTCTCTCTACTAACAGGCAGTACCGGTCTCTCTACTAACAGGCAGTACCGGTCTCTCTACTAACAGGCAGTACCGGTCCCTCTACTAAAAGGCAGTACCGGTCTCGCTACTAACAGGCAGTACCGGTCTCTCTACTAACAGGCAGTACCGGTCCCTCTACTAACAGGCAGTACCGGCCTCTCTACTAACAGGCAGTACCAGTCTCTAACAGGCAGTACCGGTCTCTCTACTAACAGGCAGTACCAGTCTCTAACAGGCAGTACCGGTCTCTCTACTAACAGGCAGTACCGGTCCCTCTACTAAAAGGCAGTACCGGTCTCTCTACTAACAGGCAGTACCGGTCTCTCTACTAACAGGCAGTACCGGTCTCTCTACTAACAGGCAGTACCAGTCTCTAACAGGCAGTACCGGTCTCTCTACTAACAGGCAGTACCGGTCTCTCTACTAACAGGCAGTGCCAGTCTCTAACAGGCAGTACCGGTCTCTCTACTAACAGGCAGTACCAGTCTCTAACAGGCAGTACCGGTCTCTCTACTAACAGGCAGTACCAGTCTCTAACAGGCAGTACCGGTCTCTCTACTAACAGGCAGTACCAGTCTCTAACAGGCAGTACCGGTCTCTCTACTAAAAGGCAGTCCCAGTCTCTAACAGGCAGTACCGGTCTCTCTACTAACAGGCAGTCCCAGTCTCTAACAGGCAGTACCGGTCCCCCTTCTAACTGTCTACAGTGTTATTAGTTAAAGGACAATGCTCGTTTTTGACAACCTGGACCTTATTTACGACATATTATAAGACGTTTGACTCACCGAGATCACTTTGGTGTAGTTCGGAGGCATGTAGAAGAAATTAAAAATCCAGCGCCAGCAGCCAGTATATCCATGTAATGGCGGTGGTGGGGGCAACGAGAATGCAGTTTCTAAAAATCTATTTTCTGCCGCAAAACGTTTGTTTTCATCAATCTGTCTTGATGAATCGCTAGTTGTGCTTACATAGAGCATAGGCCTGTTGTGGTTTTTCACATGCCTCTGTAATATGATCTTTAGAAACGTCTTTAGACACAAAATAGCTTCCTCACTTGCTCCAGCACGCATGCGCACAGCGTGCTGGAGCAACGGTTGCGCGCTGTGCGCATGCGTGCTGGAGCAAGTGAGGAAGCTATTTCGTTTCAAAAGACGTTTCTAAAGATCATGGCATGTGAAAAACCACAACAGGCTCTGTACATGTGCTCTATGTAAGCACAACTAGCGATTCATCAAGACAGATTGATGAAAACAACCGTTTCGCGGCAGAAAATAGATTTTTAGAAACTGCATTCTAAGTGCCCCGACCACCGACATTACATGGATATACTGGCTCGCGCTGGATTTTAAATTTCTTCTACATGCCTCCGAACTACACCAAAGTGATCTCGGTGAGTCAAACGTCTTATAATATGTCGTAAATAAGGTTCAGGTTGTCAAAAACGAGCATTGTCCTTTAACATTCCCCTGGCTGTGAAGGTCTGGTGCTGAATGATACTGTCTCAGTACTGAGCCTCTATTATCAGAGACAGGAGGACATTCTGTGCTGCTCTCTCTCTCTCTCTCTCTCTCTCCATCAACAACATGACTGGCAAGGTTACTGATAACTTTCTGAACTTTTTTTCTGAGCCCTTTACTGATAAACTTTCTCTCCCTCCTTCCCTCCCCTCTATCTCTCTCTCTCTCTCTGTCGCTCTCTCTGTCTTTGACATTTTCTCTCTCTCTCGCTCTCTCTCTCTGTCTCTCTCTCTCTCTCTTTCTCTCTCTCTCCTCCCTGACTGTCACTCTCCCTCTCAATTCAGTTCAATGGGCTTTATTGACATAGGAAACATGTTTGCCATAAAAAGTGAAAAATAAAAATAAAAATCAATGAAAATAAAATAATACGATGGAAACATTGTAAAACATTCTTAAAAAAAACATGTATTAAATATTACCTGTCTCTTTCTCTTTCCGTCTCTTGCCCACAACACACACTCACATACACACACACACACACCCGCATACCTGTAGTTGCCTATGGTGGGCAGGCCTCCGAAGTAGATCTTCTCGGTGTCTCTGAGGTTGAGGCCGGTGGCGGAGCCCTGGGACGACACCTGCAGCCTCTCCTCCTCGTTAGAGTCAACGTCCACCACCGTCACCGTGGCTACGCCAGGCAACAACCCACAAGGAGGTCCCGTCAAGTTGTGTGTGTGTAGTTGCATACGGGTGTGTGCAGGTGTGTCGTGGCGTACAGGTGTGTGCCGGTTTACAGGTGTGTACAGGTGTGTACAGGTGTGTATAGTTGTGTACCTTGTTTCTTGTTGCGGGTCATGGTGAGGGTAGTTGTGTCAAAGTGTGTTATTGTGTGTGTAGTTGTGTAGTATGTTTCTTGTTGTGGACCATGGCGATGGTAGTTGTGTAGAGCTGTGTAGTTGTGTGTGTATTTGTGTAGAAGTGTATAGTTGTCTGGAGGGGTGGAGTTGTGTGTGTAGTTGTGTAGAAGTGTGTAGTTGTGTGTGGAGTTGTGTAGAAGTGTGTAGTTGTCTGGAGAGGTGTAGGTGTGTGTGTAGTTGTGTACCGTGTTTCTTGTTGCGGGCCATGGTGAGGGTAGTTGTGTGTGTAGTTGTGTAGAGGTGTGTGTGTACTGTAATTGTGTGTGTAGTTGTGTGTGTAGCTGTGTACCGTGTTTCTTGTTACGGCCATGGTGAGGGTAGTTGTGTAGAAGTGTGAACTTGTGTAGAGGTGTATGTAGTTGTGTAGAAGTGTGTAGTTATGTGTAGTTGTGTAGAGGTGTGTATGTGGTTGTGTACTGTGTTTCTTGTTACGGGCCATAGTGAGGGTAGTTGTGTCGAAGTGTGTAGTGTGTGTAGTGTGTGTAGAGGTGTGTGTGTAGTTGTGTAGTTGTGTACCGTGTTTCTTGTTACGGGCCATGGTGAGGGTAGTTGTGTAGAAGTGTGTAGTGTGTGTAGTTGTGTAGAGGTGTGTGTGTAGTTGTGTAGAGGTGTGTGTGTAGGTGTGTACCGTGTTTCTTGTTACGGGCCATGGTGAGGGTAGTTGTGTAGAAGTGTGTAGTGTGTGTAGTTGTGTAGAGGTGTGTGTGTAGTTGTGTACCGTGTTTCTTGTTACGGGCCATGGTGAGGGACTTCCAGCGGCCGTCGTTGTGTCTCTTTGAGCTGGTGACTGAGCCGGTCCCCGAACCCAGATCATAACTCACCTTCAACCTCCCAGCAGACAACTCTGCACTCATAAAGTCCTTCTACAGAGGGGAGGAGGAGAGGAGAGGAGGAGGAGAGGAGGAGGAGAGGAGGAGAGGAGAGGAGAGGAGAGGAGAGGAGAGGAGAGGAGAGGAGAGGAGAGGAGAGGAGAGGAGAGGAGAGGAGAGGAGAGGAGAGGAGAGGAGGAAGAGAGGAGAGGAGAGAAGAGAAGAGGAGGAGGATGAGAGGGGAGGAAGGAAGGGAGGAGAGGGTGGGATGTAAATGCAAATTGAAATATTGAACTAGAAATACCGCTTCACGGATGTATGCGTCCGCCAAAAGTCAGGTGGCTCTGAACATGTTTTGTGACCTTAAGTCAAGTGATAATGACCTTTGGCCACCAATATCTAATCAGTTAAAGGAGAATGCTCGTTTTTGACAACCTGGACCTTATTTACGACATATTATAAGACGTTTGACTCACCGAGATCACTTTGGTGTAGTTCGGAGGCATGTAGAAGAAATTTAAATTCCAGCACGAGCCAGTATATCCATGTAATATCGCGCTGGATTTTAAATTTCTTCTACATGCCTCCGAACTACACCAAAGTGATCTCGGTGAGTCAAACGTCTTATAATATGTCGTAAATAAGGTCCAGGTTGTCAAAAACGAGCATTGTCCTTTAATCCTTGAGTCCAACTGGACATTCTGGTTCCCTCAAGCCGTTCCTGAGATATCACGTTCACCAGGCCAAAAACGCCTTTGTGACGTCACGGTGACCTTGACCTTCGATCTTTGACCACCGAAATCGAATCAGTTCATCCTTGAGTCCAACTGGATATTCTGGTCAAATTTGAAGAAATTCCGTCAAGCCTTTCGTGAGATATCGCGTTAACAAGAACGGGACGTACGTCGTACGGACAACCTGGAAACATAATGCCATCCAGCCACGGCCGCACCGAGCGGAGGCATATAAATGGAATCGGAGAAGACTCTGTGTGTGTGTGTGTGTGTGTGTGTGTGTGTGTGTGTGTGTGTGCGTGCTTTACCAAGTCTTTGGTGGCGAAGTACATGAGCAGGGAGTCGGAGGAGAAGGTGCGGAACTTGAACATCACCGTGGAAACGTTGGGGTTCCATCTGGTTGGCCGGCTGACAGCGGCGTAGCCGTCCCCGTCGAACTGGACCATACCCTCCGTATCTGACGGCTGGGGGCTGGACACACACACACACACACACACACACACACACACACACACACACACACAGTTATAATATAGCCCTCCCTCTAACTACCTCTATCTCTAACTCTCCCTCTCTCCCTCCCTCTCTCTCTCACACCCTCTCTCTCTCCCTTTCCCTCTCTCTCCCCCCCTCCCTGTCCCTCCCTCTCTCTCCCTCCCTCTCTCTCTCTCTCTCTCTCTCTCTCTCTCTCCCTCTCTCTCTCTCTCCCTCTCTCTCTCTCCCTCTCCCTCCCTCTCTCTCTCTCTCTCTCTCCCTCTCTCTCTCTCTCTCTCTCTCATAGCATACCTGACCACGCAGCCCTTGCAGTCTCCCTGTCTCTCTCTGTAGTTCCAGAGGCCGATGGGCTTGTTGTCCAGGTAGGCCTCCCCCATGCAGCCTGAGAAGGTGGTGGTCTTCACCGCGTCTGCCTTCTACAACACACACACACACACACACACACACACACACACACAATAAACAACTAACACACTGCGCTGTGGGCCTGGCCTAACCACGGCCCCTAAGAGTGACATCACTGCTGAACCGCCGCACCGGGTTTAAGAGTCGCCGTCACCCTGTGTCCTGACAGGTAGGTGTGTGTACTGTATGTGTGTTTACCTTGACAGAGGGTTGCGTGTACAAGTGTGTGTGTGTGTTTAACTTGACAGAGGGTTGTGTGTACAGGTAGGTGTGTGTGTGTGTAAGTAAGTAAGTAAGTAAAACTTTTATTTATACAGCACCCTTCCCAGCACGAGTGCACAGAGTGCTTTACAGTAAAAAGCATAAAAGTGTAATCAGTAGGGGAAAAAACAACAACATTAAAATACAGTCACATACGGCATAAGGAAAGGTAAAGTGCAGCGAAACAGAATGAACAAAAAGAGCAACAGTAAACAAACAAACAAACAGTAATACTGCCTATGCGTGCTGAACAGGTGCGTCTTCAGCTGTCCCTTGAAAATGTCCACAGCTCTCAGCTCCTGAGGGAGTGTGTGTGTGTTTACCTTGACAGAGGGCCGTGTGTACAGGTACGGTAGGGGTGTGTGTGTGTGTGTGTACCTTGACAGAGCCCAGGATGCCTCCTACGAACAGGTAGGCATTCTGGTCCACATCCAGGATGGTGAACTTCTCTGGGGAGTTGTCACTGCGGGGGGTGGGCACCAGGCCAGCTCTGGCGCCCTCCAGAGGCTGCACGGAGATGGTGCCGTTGAGGCCGTTCCTGGTGACCAATAGGAGAGAGCCAGGGTTAGAGAGGGAGGTATTTGTGTGTGTGCGTGCATGTGTGTATGTGAAAGAGAGTGGGAGAGTGAGATATGTGACCTGAGAGGGAGAGAGACCAAACCTATTGGTGTGTTTATGTCTGTGCATGTGTGTGTGTGTATATGTGTGTGTGTGTGTGTGTGTGTGCGCGCGCGCGTGTGTGTGTACCGTGAGGCCTCTATGCGGTGCCAGTTGCCGTCGTTGATGGTGAGGTCAGGATACTCCACTCTCCCGACCCCTGACCCCACATCCCACAGGAAGTTCACCTTCCCCTTCCTCATCTCCAGAGCCAGGAAGTCAACCTGGAGAGGAGAGGAGGGGAGAGGAGAGGAGAGGAGAGGAGAGGAGAGGAGAGGAGAGGAGAGGAGAGGAGAGGAGAGGAGAGGAGAGGAGAGGAGAGGAGAGGAGAGGAGAGGAGAGGAGAGGATTATGAACAACCTCTAGGGTCTCTGTCACCAGGTTTATAACATCACTAGTCCTAGTCTCCGTGGTGTGGGCGTGAGTGAGATACAGAGTGGGTCGCACATCCGAGCGAATTCACACATTCTAATGACATAATATCACCGTGCAATCAGGAGAACCGCGGTCAGCGGCGGAGCTTCCTCCGCGGAAACTCGGGCGGCCGCCACGACGGGAGAGGACAGACGCCCCCGGGGAAATCAACCGTGAGCGCGTCTGGCCCGAACGCGGCTAATTGCTAGGGTTCGCCGCCGCGCCAATCGCCATCGCACGCACGCACACCCAGACACACACACACAAACAAACACACTCCGGGACTCCGGAGGATCACAGAGCAAACTAATAAGCTGATGATGCAGAGAGACCAGGAGGTAATTGCCGTTTGCATGGCGAGCTGCGGGCGCCAGGCCTGCCTGAGAGACCCGGGATTAATCCACAGCCTCATACAACGTTCAGCCGGCCGTCGCCTAACTATGATAAATGATTCTAATACGCTACAACTCTTACAAATGTATTACCCCCTGCTGGGGGGCTGTCTGTACCTGTAGGTGCGCTTGAGTTTAGTAGAGATTAACTGGTCTTCTCTGCGTGTATTAACACCCACACACACACACACACACAGACAAATAAACACACACACACACACACACACGCGCGGGCGTGTCTTACGTATTTGGCGCTGCCGAGGTAGAAGAGCAGGTTGTCGGCGACGACGGTCTTGACGTTGAGGATGACGGTGTTGTAGCGGCCCTTCTTGATGTCCGGCCGGTAGGCGCGGATGCAGTCGCCGCCCGACGACACGGACACCTTGATCTGAGGAGCGGAGCGGAGGGGCCGGGGGTTTAGAGAACACGGAGGGGAGGAACATCGCTCAGGGGGACACTGGAACCCGAGGGGCCGGAGAACTCGGAGAGCCACAGAGGGTGACATAGAGAATGTCAGGGGGAACCCTGAAGAACCTCAGCCAGTCTGGTTCTGCTGTGTAATGTCTGGTCGAATCAGTGTGTGTGTGTGTGTGTGTGTGTGTAGGTCTAGGGGGAGGTGTCTGAATGTTGACTGAAATAGAGATCTGTGAGTACGATGGAGCCATTAGTGATCCGGAAGACAGGAACGCAGGGTGTGAGAGTGTGTGTGTGTGGGGGGGGGGGGGGGGGGGACTGGGGGTGGGGAGGGAGGAGGGAGGAAAGGAGTGAGGGACAGAGACGTGAAACTGAGGGAGATGGGAGAACATGAGGGAGACAAAGTGAGAGGAGAGAAAGAAAGAGAGAGAGGGCGAGAGAGAGGGAGAGAGAGGGAGAGAGAGAGGGAGAGATGGAGAGAAAGAGAGAGGGAGAGAGGGATAGAAAGAGAGATCGAGGGAGAGAGAGAAAGGGAGGGCAAGAGAAAGAGAGAGAGAAAGAGAGAGAGAGAGAGGGATGAAGGAGGAGTGCGGGAGAGCTCCAGACTCACAGAGTTGGCCTGCTTCCTGGCCTGGTTGATCAGCTCTTTGATCTGGGAGATGTTCTTCTTCAGGTTGTCCTGCAGCTCTTTGATTGGCTTGAGTTTCTCCAGCAGCCTATCGGCTTCGTCCTCCAGGTCCTTGACCTTCGCCCCCGCAGCGTGGACTGACGGACACACACACACACACACACACACACACACACACACACAGAGCAAGAGAGAGAGAGACAGGCGTACGTACATACCGACAGACAGACAGGTGTGGAGTTAGGTACAGTAAAATGCTAGAAGGTTCTTCGCCGTGCGTGAAGCAGAGGCCTGTTAGCCGGATGAGAGATGAGGCCATCTGACTGAGTCAGTGTGCTGTTAGGGAGAGAGAGATGAGGTGGGGCCGGGCGTGTGTGATTAGTAGCAGAGTAATGGTCGTGAAGCATCCATTAGACTAATAGGCTTAGCGGAGCCGCTTGGCTGGCTGTTGATCCTGGCTGAGAGGGGAGGAGAGCTGGGACAGAGGGGGGGGGTTACATTCAAAAGTAGCCTTTAGCCATGAGAGGGGCCCATGCGGTTACAGTATAATGGTCCTCTAGCGTTGCTCCGGTGCTTCTGTGAAGCTGCTGTTTAGTGGCGGCAGAGCTGTTCTATTGTTGCTCTGAAGATACTCTTGTGTGTCTGTGATGCACTAACACTAACATCTGTGATGCACTAACACTAACGTCTGTGATGCACTAACACTAACGTCTGTGATGCACCAACACTAACGTCTGTGATGCACTAACACTAACGTCTGTGATGCACTAACACTAACGTCTATGATGCACCAACACTAACGTCTGTGATGCACCAACACTAATGTCTGTGATGCACCAGCACTAACGTCTGTGATGCACTAACACTAACGTCTGTGATGCACTAACACTAACGTCTGTGATGCACTAACACTAACATCTGTGATGCACTAACACTAACGTCTGTGATGCACTAACACTAACGTCTGTGATGCACTAACACTAACGTCTGTGATGCACCAACACTAACGTCTGTGATGCACTAACACTAACGTCTGTGATGCACCAACACTAACGTATGTGATGCACCAACACTATCGTATGTGATGCACTAACACTAACGTCTGTGATGCACCAACACTTACGTCTGTGATGCACTAACACTAACGTCTGTGATGCACTAACACTAACGTCTGTGATGCACCAACACTATCGTATGTGATGCACCAACACTATCGTATGTGATGCACTAACACTAACGTCTGTGATGCACCAACTCTAACGTCTGCTCTAACACTGTTGATGCTGTGATGTCGCAACATTGCAGTAACTATAACATTTCTCTATTGTAACTGTAAAGTTATTGTTTAGTTGTTGTATATCTGTAGTTGTATAGTCACTGTACAGTTGCTATAACATGGCTCTAGCGTTTCCGTAAAGTTACTGCTATGGTGTTGTGAGGCTGTTTCCCATCTTGTAGCACTGATGTAAAGTTGTAAGATTATTGTAAAGTTGTGATAACATGACTCTAGCATTGCTGTAAAGTTCCCTAAACGTTGAAGTAGTCACTATAAGAAGGTTGTACTGTAGTGTAAAGTTATTGTAAGTTGGTATATAGTTGCTACTTAGTTGTTGTATAGTTGCGGTACTGTAAAGTCGCTGTACAGCTGCTGTAGTTAATGTAATGCTACTGTAAAGTTCCCTAAAAGTTTCAGTAAAGTCACTATAAGATGGCTCTCTCAGTACTGTCACGCTAATGTAAAGTTGCAATATAGTTATATGTAGGCTATATAGCTACATAGTTACTGTACTGTTGCAATACAGCTTCTGTGAACTTGCTGTGCAGTTGTTGTAAAGTTGTTGTAAAGTTGTTGTTAAGTTGCTATAATGTTAGGGAAAGTTGTTCTACAGGCATGCAGAGCTGAGGAGCAGGTGATGGTGGTCAGTGACAGGTGAGGTAGGAGGAGATATACATACTGATGGCTGTGGGGTTCAAAAGAAAAACAAAAAAGAGACAGAAAAACACACATGTGAGGAGCTGATGTACACAACGTCCCGACAACGCCCCTACAACATCCCTACAACATCCCTACAACGCCCCTACAACATCCCTACAACGCCCCTACAACATCCCTACAACATCCCTACAACGCCCCTACAACATCCCTACAACGTCCCTACAACATCCCTACAACGCCCCTACAACATCCCTACAACATCCCTACAACGCCCCTACAACATCCCTACAACGCCCCTACAACATCCCTACAACGTCCCTACAACATCCCTGTACAACAGAACAGTATGCCTCCACCGAAGCTTAAATACAGACAGATGGCCTTAGTACTTGGTACAGATGAGGGTAGCCAGTCGTTCATTGTAAGTTTGTACATTGCCTGATTGATTGATTGATTGATAGAGGGAAGAGCATACTGAGACCAGGTGGCTTTTACAGATGTGGCCTGCTTACAAAAAACATATACAGTACAGTAATTCAGTGGCAGGGTACAAAAAATACACGAACACAATCAATCAACCAGTCAGTCAGTCAGTCAGTCAGTCAGTCTGTCTGTCTGTCTGTCTGTCTGTCTGTCTGTCTATCTATCTATCTATCTATCTATGAAGTCAACTCTTCCTGCTTCTCAACACAAGCAGCCTGTATAACTGTGGCCGGTGAGCGTCGTCCTCCTTACTGTTCTTCTCGGGGTCCTGGATGATGGTGTTGGCGGCGTTGACGTGCTCCTGCAGCTGGCTGTAGTTCCTCTGCAGGCCGGCCAGGTTGAGGTTCAGGTCCTTCAGGCGCTCTAGCACGTCCGTGGCCGTGTCGTTGGCGTCGGCCGCCTTCGCCTTGGTGGCCTGCAGCTTGGCGGCCATGTCTGTCACATTCACCGGTAATGGAGGCGCGCACACACACACACACACACACACACACACACACACACACACACACACGTCAAGCACCAAACCTTTCAGTTTCCATAGTGACTGGAACATTTCCACTGTTCACCTTGTTGTACTTACATGTTACTGTTTGTGTGTGTGTGTGTGTGTGTGTGACAGTGACGAGAGAGGGGATCGATATTGTCTCGCACGGAAATATGAGAGGTCACATCTCCTGTCAAACCCAGCCTGGTTAAGCCAGGTTAAACGCACACACACACACACACACACACACACACACACACACACACACACACACACACACACACACACACACCCGTTCAGCACTCACCGGAGGGTATGGCGTTGAGTTTGTCCATGGTGTCGTTCAGAGCTTTCAGCAGGTCCTTGTTCTTCAGGCCTCCGGATTTCACTCTGGTTTGGAGACTGTCCACACCATCGGCGTTCTCTGGAACGCACACACACACACACACACACACACACACACACACGCAGAACGCACACGCACACATTGTGCAATCAGCGAACACGTCCTTACAACTCCCCCAACACAGCCACACCCTCCACCCTCCCCTCCACCCCTCCCTCCTCCACCCCCGCCCACCCTTTCACACCCCTCCAACCCCCGCCCACCCTTTCACACCCCTCCACGCCTCCACCCCCCGCCCACCCTTTCACACCCCTCCACCCCTCGCCCACCCTTTCACACCCCTCCACCCCTCCACCCCCCGCCCACCCTTTCCCACCCCTCCACCCCTCACCCACCCTTTCACACCCCTCCACCCCTCCCTCCTCCACCCCCCGCCCAACCTTTCACACCCCTCCACCCCGCCCTCCTCCACCCCCTGCCCACCCTTTCACACCCCTCTATCCCTCCCACCGCTCTCTCTCCATCCCTCCATCCCTACCACTTCTCTATCTCTCCATTCCTCCATCCCTACCACCTCTCTATCTCTCCATCCCTCCATCCCTACCACCTCTCTATCTCTCCATCCCTCCATCCCTACCACCGCTCTCTCTCCATCTCACCATCCCTACTACCTCTCTATCTCTCCATCCCTCCATCTCTCCATCCCTACCACCGCTCTCTCTCCATCTCACCATACCTACCACCTCTCTATCTCTCCATCCCTCCATCCCTCCCAACCATCGACCACAACGCGCACTCTTCACACACTCGGCAACCTCCGAGAGCAAGCGTGAAGGTCGAGAGGGGGGAGGAGTGGGGGGAGAGAGAGAAGAGGAGAGAGAATTCTCCTCATCCACAGCTCCTCTCACCTCCGGGGTCCCTCAAGGCTCCATTGTGGGCCCTATACTTTGTTATTTATTTACATGCTGCCACTGGGGTCAATTTTTAGGAAACATTACATCTCTTTCCACTGCCTAACAGATGATGTGCAGATCTATCTGCCCCTGAAATCAAAAGGCAACCACTGCTGGACTGTCTACGAGATGTCAAATCCTGGATGGACATGAAAATAAGACTGAGATCCTTATCTTTAGTCATGACCCCTCAGACTGTACTACTGGTTTGTTGGGCTCCTTCTCCCCAAATATCCGTTCTTCAGTCAAAAATCCCGGGGTGACCTTTGACAGTACTTTTAAATTTGACAAACAGGTTAGCTCTGTCATAAGAACCAGCTTCTTCCACCTAAGGCTTCTTGCTAAGGTAAAGGGCTCTCTCTCCCCCAAAGACTTAGAGAGAGTAATACATGCTTTTATTCACACTCATCTTGATTATTGTAATTCTTTGTATGTCGGCATTGACCAGTCACTGATGCGTCGCCTGCAGCTTGAGCCGAATGCAGCGATCCGTCTCCTCACTGGCAAGCGAAAGCGTGACCACATCACCACCAATCCTGGCCTCACTCCACTGGCTCCCA
>NC_140252.1:12907349-12937349 GCF_949987555.1 Borostomias antarcticus
ATCTCTGGCAGGGGGGGCAAGGACGACAGTTTTGGGCGCTGGGGAGGCAGGGGGGGGGGGAGTTCTGACAGTGTAGGACGTGACCATCCCTCTTTCCTCATCCCACTCTCCACACACACACACACACACACACACACACACACACACACCCATGCACACACATTCACTCCCGTACACATCCACTGTGCAGTACACACCCAGATACTGTATTCCTACACACACCCACACATACACTCTTATACGCACACAAACAGTACCCTCGCATAAAGAAACATTCTTGTTTGAGAAAACATGAAAGTAGATGCCCCCCCCCCCCCCCCCCCCCACCCCTCCTCCCCCCTGTCTGCTCTTCAGAACCCCGGAGTCTCTGTGCCGGTTTGAGATGAAACAGCGTGGTGTTGGGGGGGGCGGGGGGAGGGCGACGGGGGCTTCTCAAGCATGAAATTCAACACAGAGTGTGAAACGTCTTTTGGCAGTCCATTATGAGTGTTCGACATGCCACAAGCAATGAAAAGGCAAAACACACACACATAGACGTACACACACGCACCCACACCCACACACGCACACAAAAGAGTAAAACTAACAAGCTGTGTGTGGATTTATTTGCCGTGTCCTTATTTCTCTTCAATTCAACCTTCAGGAAAATTACTAGAGAAATTAAAATGTCTGTAGTGTGAGGGGGGAAAAAAGTTATGTTTTCTTTTATGGCCCTGCTGTTCAAGATGACTTTCCGACAACACACACACACGCGCGCACATGCACGCACGCACAGATAAAACCCACGCTGATGAAACCCCACATGCACACGGCAGGACACACACGTGCATACGAACACACGCGGGGATAACGACCAATCGTTTTACCGTCCTCAGGGGGAGGTCTGTGTGGACACCCGTTAGCCAATCACCTGAGGCCACGGGGGGTTCCAATACATCTCCACCAACCGGGACGCTCGTAAAGACGAGCTCTAACGTTACACGTTGTCTTCCACCACATTTAACACATCGTTTCGCCGTGGCCAATGAATTACAGTAAACCCACTGAAGAAGAAATATTCATCTATCGCAAATTTACTGAACAGGCAGAAATAACTGGATTTCTTGATAACGTTTGAATTACTTCATATTCATTACCTTACCTGGTCTCTCATGAGGTGCAGTGTGAGAAATTATGTTACAGTTAATGGTGATGTGATGGTGTGGGTGTGCGTGTGTGTGAAATGTGTGTCTCTGTGTGTGTGTGTGTGTGTGTGTTTGTAAGTGTGTTTGTACTGTAAGTATGTGTGTGCATGTGTGTGTGTGTGTGTGTGTGTTTGTTTGTGAGCATGTTAACGGTATTGGCGGAGTTACGTACACACGATGCCGTTGGGCCCACACACATGCCTCTCCATGCAGCTCCCGCAGCTCCGCCCCCTGGCTCCGGGGCGACAGCGACACTGTCCGCTGACCGGGTCGCATGGCTGAGGCCACGCCCCCCAGGGGTCACACTTACACTCCTCACACTTGCCGCCTGGGGCACGGGGGTTGCCGTGGTAACCTGTAGCACACCTGGAGGGGGGGTGGTTAAAGAAGGGTCAGAGAGGTCATACAGCTGGTTCACACTGTTGGTCAGAGTTGTGGGGTGCGGTGGTCAGTGGTTGGTTGTGTGATGGGTGAGAGAAGGTTCGGGTAAGGTGTTGGGGATTGGTTGTGTGATGGGTGAAAGAAGGTTTGGGTAAGGTGTTGGGTGTGGTTGTGTGATGGGTGAGAGAAGGTTTGGGTAAGGTGTTGGGTGTGGTTGTGTGATGGGTGAGAGAAGGTTCGGGTAAGGTGTTGGGTGTGGTTGTGTGATGGGTGAGAGAAGGTTCGGGTAAGGTGTTGGGTTTGGTTGTGTGATGGGTGAAAGAAGGTTTGGGTAAGGTGTTGGGTTTGGTTGTGGGCTGGTCGGCTGAGGGCTGAGTGAAGGTCAGATTCAAGGATTTAAAGGGGTAGTTCCGAATTTTGGACACAGAGCCTCATTTACGACTTAACATACTAATATTGATCATGGCCAGGGTTTGACAGCGCTTCAGTATTACCTTAACAAGCACCCAGAGGCTGATGGGCCCCTACTGATTTTATCTTGAGATTGACGGAATGGACATTGACTAACTCTGTATTGATCTCCCAGGACTGTTCAGGAGATCTAAAGATTGTGCCATGGGATCATGTTTTAGTCCCAGCTATTTTTATGGGTAAATGAGAGGAGGATTGTATCTATAGTACAGAGAGAAATGCCTTTGCCCACCATATCATCTGGTGGGGTAGATATATTGATGACATTATTCTGTTGTGGTCGGGTGATGAAAATGAATTGTTGCAATTCGATCAATATCTTAACATCACTAATGCTAATATTAAACTCTCTCTTGACCACAGTAAGAATAGCTTAAACTTATTGGATGTTAATATCACCAAGACTGACAGAGCTTCATATTTTTAGGAAACGGACAGATAGAAATAATATCTTTAAAGGATAACATCCTATTTGGCCAGTTCCAGCACTTGCACTGTATTTGGATCAGGAAAAAGATTTTAAAGAGAAAAGTGCAGAAATGGAATTGCGCTTCCTGGGTAGAGGGTATAAGAGGGTGGAGGGTATAAGAGGGTATAAGAGGGTAGAGGGTATAAGAGGGAGGTAGTGAAAGGAGCTAGCTCTAGAGCTGCAGCACTAAACAGGGGCGTTCTGATACAAAAGAGACCTCTGAAAGAGACCCCTAAGAGAGACCCCTAAGAGAGTCTATTTTACTACTAAATATAGCACAGAAGCACAGAAGATCCAATCTATAATTAAGAAACATGGGAAAGTTATTGAATGTGATAGCGCTTTGAAGGAGGTATTCCCTGAACCCCCTTGGTAACCTTCAAGAGGGCCCCAACTCTAAACGACAAAGTTTAACACAGTCATCTACTGTACCAGCTGATCGACCTAGTAAAAAAAAGTCTGAACTCTGAACTTAAGGGGTTCTATAGATGTGGCTATTGCCCTCATTGCAGCAATGTGGTGCAATCTAAATATTTTACAGCTAGAGATAAAACATATAGCATTCACAATTTCATAAACTGTAAATCTACCTTTGTTGTGTATAAATTAGTGTCCAGCCTGTCAAGTATTCTACACAGGCCGCACTAAATATAGGTTACAAGTTAAACTTGCAGAACACAAATATGCCATTAGGATTGTCAATCTGGACTAACTCATGGCCAGACATTTTAAACAACATCGTGGTAATGATCCCTCTTCACTATTAGCCATACAGTAGGTACTAACCTTGTTCCGATGTCAGACAGGAGGGGTGACCGTCTGAAAAGTCTAAACCAAAAAGAAGCTGAGTGGATTTTTAGGTGCAGCGCTACCACACTACCAGGAATTAATGAGGAGTTGGATTTGACTCCTTTTTTGTAATCTATTGCTGTGGACTGCTTCCTATTGTGATCCTGATACTGTATGTCTCATGCGGTATCATGTGTATTTTCTTTGATTATGTACCGTATACTGATTTGGATATTGTCTATTCTTTGCATACTCATCCTTGAAACATGTACTAGTTGTGACCTTTACTTGATTGATTACATTTTTTGGGCTCCACCCATTTGTGTGTCCCTATTTAAGACTGCTGTGAAATGTTTGTGACTGTCTGTCTGACGAAGGCCAGTGTAGGCCGAAACATGTCGGGTTTTTAATGTTCTAATGATGAACTAACCAAGCAATAAATGCTTTTTAACTTTGTAAATGAACCAGTCTTCACAACAACAAGGAACAGAAGAGCAGACTGTTCTCTTACTACCAGCTCAACAACAAGTTGCAATGGCCACGTTTGAAAGGGATATGTCTGACTTTGATGAGGAGTTTAGGTTATCTGGTGTTCCTTACTTGTCTGGAGTGTTTATAAGTGAGTTTCCTTTGAACGCTAGCCATTTTGGTTTGATTGCACTAGCATTAGCATGCTGCTAACGCCTGAACGAGAGAGAGCATGGAATCAGCTGAAAATGCTCTCCATCCATCAACAACATTACAACAAGTTGTAATTGAGGCTCTATGTCCAAAGTTCTGAACAATTTTACCCCTTTAAGGCTGAATGTTGGGTGCAGATTGAATGTTGGGTGCAGGTTGAATGTTGGGTGAAGGCTGAATGTTGGGTGAAGGCTGAATGTTGGGTGCAGGTTGAATGTTGGGTGAAGGCTGAATGTTGGGTGAATGCTGAATGTTGGGTGCAGGTTGAATGTTGGGTGAAGGCTGAATGTTGGGTGAATGCTGAATGTTGGGTGCAGGTTGAATGTTACAGTAGGTGAAGGTTTGATAAAGGTTGGGTGAGGTTGGGGGTCTTACCTCTCACAGTACTGTCCCTCGTAGCCATCAGGACAGGCAGTACACCGGTAGTCACTGAAGCCCTGGGCTGCACAGGTAGGACTGAAACTGAGAGAGAGAGAGAGAGAGAGAGAGAGAGAGAGAGAGAGAGAGAGAGAGAAAGAAAGAGGTAAGTAAACTGCTTCCACTGCATGCTCCAAACGCATTAACACTGAGAAGCGTGCCAGAGGATTCGATCAGGTCTGTACTGGTGCGCAAGCGACGTGTGTGTGTGTGTGTGTGTGTGTATCCGTTTTTAAGAGATAAGTGTGTTTGTGCTTGACCTTATTTGTGTGTTAGAGATGGGTGTGTTGAGTCTGGGTGTGTTAGAGATGGGTGTGTTGAGTCTGGGTGTGTTAGAGATGGTGTGTTGAGTCTGGGTGTGTTAGAGATGGGTGTGTTGAGTCTGGGTGTGTTAGAGATGGGTGTATTGAGTCTGGGTGTGTTAGAGATGTGTGTGTTGAGTCTGGGTGTGTTAGAGATGGTGTGTTGAGTCTGAGTGTGTTAGAGATGTTTGTGTTGAGTCTGGCTGTGTTAGAGATGGGTGTGTTGAGTCTGGGTGTGTTAGAGATGGGTGTGTTGAGTCTGAGTGTGTTAGAGATGGGTGTGTTGAGTCTGGGTGTGTTAGAGATGGGTGTGTTGAGTCTGAGTGTGTTAGAGATGGGTGTGTTGAGTCTGAGTGTGTTAGAGATGTTTGTGTTGAGTCTGGGTGTGTTAGAGATGGTGTGTTGAGTCTGGTTGTGTTAGAGATGGGTGTGTTGAGTCTGGGTGTGTTAGAGATGGTTGTGTTGAGTCTGGGTGTGTTAGAGATGGTTGTGTTGAGTCTGGGTGTGTTAGAGATGGGTGTGTTGGGTCTGAGTGTGTACTCGTACTTGTTCTCGGGATGGGTGAGGGGGCAGGCGCAGGGTTTGCAGTCGTCAGGACGACCACGGATGACGCCATAGTAACCAGCTGAGCAGCGCTCACACCGGTCTCCCTCTGTGTTGTGTTGGCAGTTCTGATTGGACAATAGACACACCAGTTCTGATTGGACAATAGACACACCAGTTCTGATTGGACAATAGACACACCAGTTCTGATTGTACAATAGACACACCAGTTCTGATTGTACAATAAACACACCAGTTCTGATTGTACTATAGACACCCCAGTTCTGATTGGACAATAGACACATCACTTCTGATTGGACAATAGACACACCAGTCCCAAGCATAACAGTTCATCATCAACCCCCTGGCAGGCCTCTGCCCCCCAACAGTATTGTCACCCCCCCCCCCCCCGTGGAGGAAAGTTGTGACCGGGAGCTTCAATCAGGCAGAGGAAGTAAGAGGAGGATATTGAAACGCACGCCTACCAGAGTTTATTTCCATTTATTTCCTATGTACCACAATTACCCAAATTACGGCCAACAAACTCGTTTAACATTTTCAATTTGCAAGCGTGATGATATGCTAACGATATTTTATTAGCACACATGCTAATGAAGGTGGGATTAGATTTACGTTCAAAGCCCCCAAGACACAATAACTAGAGCATCCCTGGAGAAGGAGGGAGAGGAGAGGAGAAGAGAGGAGGGGAGAGGAGAGGAGAAGAGGGGGGTGGGATGAATAGAATAAACTCTAGTCATGAGCACATTGAGTTTAAGTTGGGTTTACTAGTTACAAATATTGTTGGTACACCAAACTCAGGTAAAACTACTGACTTCAGTATTAGATACTGTATGTGTGACCTGCCACCCAGACCAGCTTGTGCAAGAACTGTTACCAGCTAGAGGAGAGCAGAGAGAGAGAGACGGACAGACAGACAGACAGACAGACAGACACAGACAGACAGACAGAGAGACAGGCAGAGAGAGAGAGAGAGAGAGAGGAGAGAGAGAGATGAGAGGAGACAGATATACACAAAGAGGAGAGGAGGGGAGAGAGAGAGGAGAGAGATAGTCAGACAGGAGAGGAGATAGATAGACAGTGGAGAGGAGAGGAGAGAGAGAGGGACAGACAGATAGGGAGGAGAGAGATAGACAGGAAGGAGAGGTTGCTTAATTAGCTGCGTAGGTGCCAATAGAGAGATGATGAGATTGGGAAGATTGGGAAGGGAGAACCTTGGGTTGTCTAATTAGACCAGCTAGCAGGCATTGGCGTCACACACACTGGGCACCCGGCTGACTGAGGTTGTGTGTGTGTGTGTGTGTGTTTGTGTGTCCAACATCCCTCCACCCTCCCCTCCCCTCACCCCGCCTCCTCTGCCCTCCTTACCTGGCAAACAGACGTCTCCGGGTCGCACGAGTCACTGTGCCCGTTGCACTGGCACTGCACACAGCTGCCCATGCCCGATCTGGAGGCCACGCCCCCGCTACGAGCAGACAGGCGGTAGAACCCGGCCGCGCACTCCTGAGGACACACACACACACACACACACACGTTAGGGATTGACCGAGCTAGTGATTCTGGTTCTATGTTGAGCGCCGTTTTATTTTTCACCAGCGGGATCAGACGATACCGATTCCAAAGCCAATACCTCTATGCTAGTTGCTGTATAACGAATGCCAATTAGGGGGATGAGAAACACACACACACGCACACACATACACACAAACACACACACACACACAGACAAACACACACACACAAACACAGACAAACACACACACACACACACACACCGTGGCAAGACCACACACACACACACACACACACACACACACACATACATGCATTCACACACACGCACCTATTCCTCTGGAGTTCCAACAAGACACACTCACTTAGAATGAATTGGGTCAATTTGCTCCACCATCTGTTCCGACTAGCGCGTTAAACGGCTGTTTAAAAATACTTTATTAACAACGAGGCAGCTCACATAACCGCCATCTGTTTGCTAGCCCAACACATACACGCACACACACACACGCACACACACACACACACACACCTTTATGAAGAACACAACCAGACAGCTACACCAGTCTATAGAAACGCTGCAGTTATTTGACTAAGAAAAACAAGAGGAGATCACGGTTACAGTCGTCGACGGTCCAGATGACCACGGCAGCGCGGACGCAGTTTGAAACAGAGGCGTCATCTGCTCTAGGTATCAGATATAAGCCTAACCCTCATGGGACCAACCTCGGAGAGCTGTGCCTCTATCCAGGTACCAGAACACTACCCCTTCACCACATGGTAGCGTCAAGATCATCTAGTATTTATGGGTGTAGCTAGCTATTAAAGTCTACAGTATCTGCTAGGTGTTTGTCCGTAGGAGGTGCTAGGTGTTTATCTGTAGATGTGTACTAGACTCCAGAATAGGACATTGTGTGCTGGGTGTGTGGGTTTGGTGTGTACTGTATATACGTATATACTAAGAATTGTGGGAGAGTGCAGAGCTAACTCTGGGGACTCACACTTCTATAGCTGGTGGAGCTGTACAGTAGCTACTGTACCAGGGCTAGCAGACGTCAGGGTGTGTGTGTGTGTGTGTGTGTGTGTGTGTGTGTGTGTGTGTGTGTGTGTGGATCATGGATTGGTCTCCACAGCCACAAGAGGACTCACAAGGAACTGAGGTAGGACTGTCATCGTCGGACCCGACGGACAACCTTAAGCGTGTGTGTGTGTGTGTGTGTACCTCGCAGGAGAGTCCAGAGTAGCCCTGGGGACAGTCACACTTCTCAATCTGGTAGGCTCTCTCGCTCTCCACCGAAGGCCGGCCCTGCTCCGCCACCTCCAGAGAGATCTCTGAGATCCTGCAGAGACAGGGAGTCAGGGTAGAGTCAGGGTAGAGTCAGGGTAGAGTCAGGGTAGAGTCAGGGTAGAGTCAAGGTAGAGTCAAAGTAGAGCCAGGGTGGAATTAGAGTAGAGTCAGGGTAGAATCAGAGTTGAGTCAATGTAGAGTTAGTGTAGAGTCAGGGTAGAGTCAAGGTGGAGTCAGGGTAGAGTCAGGGTAGAGTCAGGATAGAATCAGGGTAGAGTCAGGGTAGAGTTAGTGTAGAGTCAGGGTAGAGTCCGATAAGAGTCAGAAAAGAGTCAAAGCAAAGTCAGGGTAGAGTCAGGGTAGAGTCAGATAAGAGTCAGAGAAGAGTCAAAGCAAAGTCAGGGTAGAGTCAGGGTAGAGTCAGATAAGAGTCAGAGAAAAGTCAAAGCAAAGTCAGGGTAGAGTCAGGGTAGAGTCAGATAAGAGTCAGAGAAGAGTCAAAGTAGAGCCAGAGCCAGAGTAGAGTCAGTTAAGAGTCAAGAGTACAATGTTCCACCTAAACCCATGAAGGGTTCCCTATGCAAAATAGGGAAGAACCCCCCAGAACTGATTTGACTCCAGGTAGAATCTCCTCATCAAACAAAGGATCCAGCTAGGACCACTGCGGCCATTAAATATTCTACCAGGAACCAAAAAGGTTTTCCAATGGGTTCTCCGATAGAACAACTGATGAACGATTCTGGAAGCCACTCCTGACCTGCTGTGTCTCATCATGTTTCCGTGAGAGGCCTTGATGAGGACGTAGTCCACGAAGAACAGGACGTCCATGAAGTCCTCTCGGGTCATCGGCCTCTGGTTCTCATGCTTCCACTCGTGCTGAAACACGCACGCACACGCGCACACACACACACACACACACACACACACATACACACCGTTTCCATCATACAACACAACATCACATGTTATGTCTACTGGGTCTACAGCTAGTTTCAAGGAACATTCTGTCGGTTAAAGAGTTTTAGGAGACCATTCCTGGAGCCTACAGCTACTGAACTGGAGGCTACAAATACTGAACTTCACCCTAGACCAAAGTTAACCTATGAATAAGCTGCTCATTGTCCATACAGAACAGGTATAGCCCATATATAAGCCGTCTAGCAGAGAACAACCCCCTAACAGACCATACCTGTCCATACGAATACTGTATAAAACTACAGAAACCTTACAGCTGCTGTTTAACCCACATCCCCCTCATCTCTCACCTCCGTCATGTCGATCTCGTGGCGGGTGAGCTGGCCAATCTGGAGGCCCGGCACGTGGCGCGTCATCACCTTGTCCCTGTTGGGCCCGCCCCTGACGATGACCTGCGGGGCGTAGGAGGCCGGTCCCGTCTCGTCCCGGGCCTCGTAGTAGACGGCGTACTTCAGCTTCCCGCCGTACGCCGTGATCTAGAGGAGGGGTGGTGGGGACAGCCAATCACAACGCTGGGACTGAGGGGGGGTGGGGGTGGTCAGCCAATCGCAATGCTGAATTGATGAGTAACGAGCCAATCACGGTGCCGAACTAGGTGCTGTCGGTGGTAGAAGGGCTCTGGCTGGCGTAAGTCAGCCAAGATGAAGCCACACGCGCACACACACACACACACACACACACACTGACCATGGAGCCCTTGAACTGTTCGGGCAGCCTCCAGTAGTAGGGCTCAGTCAGGTCCTGGGTGACCAGGTCGGCGTGGGCCAGGATCTCGGGGTGCTGGAAGGCCACACCGCGCCGCGTCTCCACCTGGTTGGTCTTGTCCACTAGGGGGAGCACCTTCTGCTCCGGCTTCAGGGTCAGCTACAGGGGGGGGAGAGTGTAGGGCTAATACCACTGCAGGTAGGTGTGTGTGTGTGTGTGTGTGTGTGTGTGTGTGTGTGTGTGTGTGTGTGTGTGTGTGTGTGTGTGTGTGTGTGCGTGTGTGTGTGTGTGTGTGCTTGTGTGTGTGCGTGCGTGCCTGTGTGTAGGACGGGGGAGCATGTTGGGTTGGGGAGGGTGTGTGTGTGTGGGGGCGGATGCGGAAGTGTGTTGGGTTGGGGAGAGAGTGTGTGTGTGTGTGTGTGTGATGGGAGAGTTTGTTGGGCTGGGGAGAAAGTGTGCATGTGTGTGTGTGTGTTTGTGTGTGTGTGAAGCCTCAATTTGAGAAGCGAGTGTTGGGTTTGGTGTATGAGTGTGTGTGTGTGTGTGTGTTTGTGTGTGTGTGCGTGAGCGTGTGTGCGTGTGTCTGTGAGTACATTCACTCTCCTCACTGTTCACTATACCAAATACTATACTAAAAGCTAAACTAACAGTAAAACACTTGAACAGTTATTGACTTTGTGAGGACTGCCGTCCCCCTAGGCCGTTGGAGAGCCAGTCAGTCATGAAATTATAGATAGAATTCCTCTCCCCTGGAGGAGAGACTGGAGTTGCAGACTGGAGGCCTGGGATTGGCTGATAGACAGGCAGAGAGGCATTTGATTGGACTTAATGCAGGAAGTGCATATCTGCGAGAGTCCTCCCTTCCCTGATTGGCTGGGAGGACCCGGTGTTAACTCTCTCCGATGTAAATAGCCAGAAATACACTGAATCCCCCAGAAACAGGGTGAGTTAATCGTGTGGTGAGGGGGCTGCGTATGTATGTGTGTGTGTGTGTGTGTGTGTGTGTGTGTGTGTGTGTGTGTGTGCGTGTGTCTGCCCCCCTCACTTCTCTGTGCAATCTCACGACTCAGTGGCTCAGAGAAAATCTGCCTCTTTCCAATAAACGCAGGAGAGGACTCAGCACGCACGCTTTCTATCTCTACCTCTCTCTCTCTCTCTCTACCTCTCTCTCTCTCTCTACCTCTCTCTCTCTCTCTCTCTCTCTTTTCATTCCTTTCTGCAAACAAACTGAGATTAGCTCGTGGCCGGTTGTCGTGGCCACCGTTCTTTAATGTGTTTGCCATTTCGATATGAGGGCGGTGGCCTGTCAGTCAGCCCTCAGCCCCGTCGCCATGGTCACGGCCCGGGCTATAAGTCAACAGCGCAGAGTCCCTCTCTGACAGGAAGTTCTTATTAAAAACAAACAACAAGCTACCGGGGGCCATGCAAGGTACGCTGCTCCAAACACCCATCACATCCAGGCCTCATTGGGTTAATGATTTTGGTTTCCATCGACAGCTCTTATGTCATTTTGTTCTTGACGAATTACTCAGTGTAATAAAGATTTCCAATTTCCAATATTTAATTGATCGAGATTCGCGATGATGATTGATGATTTAAGTGCAGTGTAGTACCTCCTCGACTTCTAACCCTCAACTGACCAGTGACTACTGGCTGACTGCTACCTCACTTGTGTGTGTGTTTGTTTGTGTGTATGTGTACAGTGTGTGTGTGTGTGTATGTATGTGCAGTACGTGTGTGTGTGTGTGTGTGTGTGTGTGTGTGTGTGTCTGTGTGTGTTTGTTTGTTCGTTTGTGTGTGTATGTGTGTGTTTGTGTGTATGCGTGTATGCGTGTGTGTGTGTGTATGTGTGTGTGTGTGTGTGTGTGTGGATGACTCACCCACATACGTATGAGTCCCTGTGCCTCGGAGCAGGTCCTGGACAGGCCGTAGCAGTAGCACTGGCTGCAACCCAGCGGGTTCCTGACGCTCATACCAAACGTACCCGACTTGCAGCGCTCGCAGTTCAGACCCTCCACGTTGGGCTGCAGGTGGACAGAACACACACACACACACACATTAATAACAGAAACACACACTCACACGCAGACACACACACATAAACAACATAACATACACAGAAATAGAAACAACACACTATTCCTTTGTGTGTGCATGTGTGTGCTTGAGTGTGTGTGTTTATGTGCCCCCTGTGCCCACCTGTCTGTATATCTCCAGTATTGATCAAAGAACAGCTCTGACACGTCAGATGATCTAACGTTAAAACAAACTCAGCACAGATGTATACAGGAGAGGAACAGAGAGGAGATGAGAGAAGAGAGGAGGGGAGGAGAGGAGATGACAGGAGCAGGGAGGAGAAGAGAGGAGTGTGTGTGTGTGTGTGTGTGTGTGTGTGTGTGTGTGTGTGTGGAATGACATGTCACTGATAGTCAACGTGTGAGTGTTTGTGTTTGAAGGAGTGCTTGTGCATGCACATAATTTTGTGTGTGTGTGTGTGTGTGTGTATGTGTGTGTGTGTGTGATGTAACTGAGTGAGGCTGATAAAGAGAAGCCTGGTGACATTTGTGATGAGAGCTCAATAGACCAAAGCCAACCTTCATATGGTACATCTGACTCTTACTGTATGCTATCAGATGCTTCATCCAACACACACACACACACACACACACACACACACACACACACACACACACACACACACACACACACACACACGCACAGTCTAGCACCTCCCCAGAATGAACATCACTGATTAGAGGTGAGAGTTCATACTAACCAGGGCTGAGTTTCCCAGAGGCATCGTAGCGCTACGTTCATCGGAAGCTATGGCGTTCATCACAGCGCTACGATGAACGTAGCGCTACGATGCCTCTGGGAAACTCAGCCCAGATCAGTTCACTGTAGCGCCGCACAAATAGTTTAGTTGGTATCGTCTCTTAAACTCTTCTTTAGATTACTGTATTCCATTCATATTGTAACGTCACCAGGGACACATGGCCGATGAGGCGCGTCCTGGCTAACCATCGCCGACAGGCTAGACTGACTCACCGGATGTAGGTTTTGGTGCTAAGCCTTGTTATTAGCCTTGATAGCGCTGGCCAATCAGATTCAATAGAGACTATGCGAAACAGCAACAACCTAGCAACCGCTCCCCTGAAGATGGCTTGTGATTAGTTTAAAGAAATTAGTTTTGTTCCCCCGATCCGCCGATGGCAATAAGTCCAGCGCTGGCACGGTGTAAACAAAGTGTGAGACCGGGCTGGCTATGCGAGACCACTGACGGGCTAACGGCGCTCCAAACCTGGCATCCCGCCAGAGGAGAGGCCAGAGGAGAGACCGGCGATAACACATAGAAAACCATCTGTTGTTTGTCTTTGATTTGTAACTGGGACACAGAGAACGCAGGCAGGCTTTGGGGCACAGAACACTTTTAATCAGGTGAATGTCCTTGTCATTAAATTAATTCACTATTATCTCTCTAGGCTGGAGCCTGATATGATGTGTGTCTGCAAGAGATGTGGTCCACTTTAGAGATTGTCCACCTGATTGTTTTACATTTCAATAACTGAAAAAAATCTAAATATAATGAGTTGCCTCAGAGTGCCATCATGTGTATATTATCTTGCCTGTAGCAGCACCTTTTAAACAAAGATATACATTTTCTATTCATTAAACTGAACTGGTCTTAATGTAGTCATAGTGAAATCTTGATTGGTCTGGGAATGAAACACCTTCGCCAAATCCTTAAATAATTTTGCATTTGCCTGTAGTAAATTGTCTGCAGCGCTTGCCTAAAACCAATTTGCTTTTTCCTGTACACTGTAGCGTTTGATTATAGCCAATAGCATTTTCTTGGAGCGCGAGTGTGTTCGGGTGTATCCTAAATCTTCCACTAATGAGTTTGCTGTTCCAGTTGATGGGCTACAAACCAAATATTATTTGCTAATATTGTTAATTAGCTCCAAGCAAGGAGTCATTGGGTACCATTTTTTATATTGGTATGACTTGGCCAGGAATCAAACCTCCAACCTCCCAATCTCAAGGCGGGCACTCTAACCACAAGGCCACTGGTACAGCAATAACCCATGAGAGGGTGTGGGATGTCGCCAATATACCATGGGTTGTGCTGCGGTCATGGGAATGAGGCGCAGCCGAGTATAGTATACTATAGTATACTATATGTATCTACACTATAGTACTGTATACTATAGTAGCTTGTGGGTGGTTTAACCAGCAGTAAGATGCTACAGATGACAGCTGCTGTACAGTAGTTGACTGGTCCCTATAGTATTTCTATGGAAGACATTTTCAGCTACTACTAATTTTAAATGCTTCTTTGACAATATTTTGGAGATTAGCTATTGTTTTTAAGCTCTGTGAATGCCAGTCGGTTTTGTTTTAATGTTCGAGTAAGTATTTGATGTGATTTTTCCCTCAGCCTTTTTTTAAAGCCTGAGGTGAAGGAGGCATCCTGACATCTTTGTCAAAATGATCGTTCATGTCTTCGTTGTCTCTCTGCCCTGCTGGGTTCACGGGGTTTCCAGAATATAGAAAGATAACATTTCTTCATAGTTAACATAATGGTAATATTA
The DNA here is from genome assembly GCF_949987555.1 of Borostomias antarcticus. Lineage (NCBI taxonomy): Eukaryota > Metazoa > Chordata > Actinopteri > Stomiiformes > Stomiidae > Borostomias > Borostomias antarcticus. Next base: position 12,921,677 of record NC_140252.1, read on the forward strand.
TTATTCATTCATCTCTAATTTATTGCAGTGCGTGTGTGAGTGTGTGTGTGTGTGTGTGTGTGTGTGTGCAGTTCAGATCTCGGCAGAGTTAATGAGTATTGTCATGTCTCCTGGTTGGCCTGTATATGACAACCTGTCACCGTGTCACAGCACTGTCACACACACACACGTGCACACACACACATACGCACAGCCGCTCGCCTGCTACTGCACTCATCTTCACACGCCTTCCCACACACACCAATCCTATTTCCATCTCCCACTCACACACATACACACACACATGTGCACACACACACACACACACACACACACACATGCACACCACTCTCTCGCTTATTAGAACCCTGTGACATACAACATTTATTAGAACTCAGTGACACAGGCACACACACACACACACACACACACACACACACACACATGCAGACTGTGTCCATCTCTCACTCCCACACACTCTCTCAGATGGCAGGCTGCCTGGCAGGGCTGTGGCAGGGAGCAGGCAGGCTGGCAGGCAGAGTGGCAGACTGGGGACAGGGAGAAGCCTACACACACACTATCGTACACACAGACACACACACACACACACACACACACACACACACTCACCAACACACTGTCGTACACACAGCACATGCACACATGGACACACACACACACACACACACACACACACACACACACTCACCAATACACTGTCGTACACACAGCACATGCACACATGGACACACACACACACACACACACACACACACACACACACACACAGGGTGCTGCTCACACGACATACATACATGCGCACACCGACACACGCACCAACACACACACACACACACACACACACACACACACACACACACACACACACACACAGGGTGCTGCTTTGCAGAGAGTCTGGCTGTAGAGGGGGGAGGGTAGAGGGAGGGAGTAGAGCGGCAGCCAGCTCAGAGCACAATGACATTTAGTGCTAATTACAGAGCTAAACACACCGTCCCGTCAGTACGGGAGCCTCAGGTACCGCCGGGAGGCCCTCGCCATTATCACTACGACTGGTAGTTAGAAAAACTCTTGACATTTAAACAGGCTGCAGCTCTGCATCAGAACAAAGGGCTGGTGACCAGGGTAGAAATCAGTGCTGTGTGTTTCTAGTACTTCAAGATAATAAAGCACAGTTTTATACAAGATTTATATCAGTGTCGATCATTGGACCAAGAGGACATCCCTGTGGTTCCAGGATAATAATAACAACAACAATAATAACAATAATAATAATAATAATAATAATAACGATAATAATAATAATAATAGCGATAATAATAATAATAATAATAAAACTAATACTAATAATAACAGCAACAACAACAACAATAATATTAATAATAATAATAATAATAATAATAATAATAGATTAACATCTATTATCATGCGCTGCCTTGTAGCTGCTCTGTGTGAGGGGGTTGAAAGTCTGCAGCTGGTTGAGTTAGCATGTTACCTTACCACTACTATAACCATTAAAGGTTAGCGTTAAACATTTTCCGTCACATTGAAAATGCTACCGTTAAATTAGTCTTGCGATGCCAAACTTCGGAGATCTCTGCCACCGAAAGTCTGGAGACTCCGTTGAAAATCGTCACCAGAACAGGTGAAAACCGACGCTACCAATCAAAGCCACTGCCTACATCTCCAATAGGAAATTATGTCCTCCAAACAAACTGGATTGGAGAATCACAACAAATAAAAACATTCATCGCCCCGTTAAGAAGGACCGCCCTAAAGACATTGGATTGGTTCTTTCAAATTGTTTCCACCAACCAACAGCACCACCTAGCAACGAAACCTGGACGAATCACTTCAGTCTCTAGCTGAGCGCAGCGTTTAGAGGCTGACTCGCAAGTCTACCGTTCAACGTGGTTACCTACCGGCGCCGTTAAACATCGCCCGTCAAAACATTACCTTGCAGCTGCACTGTCCGGTGCGGTCGGCGCAGGCGCACACGTCTCTCTCCGGGTCGCACGTCTGGTCCTCCGAGCCCGCCACCGTGCACTGGCACGCGGTGCACTGTGGGAAGTCGCGGTACCCCAGCTTGCACTCGTTGCACTTCTCGCCGTAGAAGTTGTCCCTGCAGGCGCAGCAGCCGGTGTTGGGGTTACACTGCTGCCTCTCGGACCCTACCACGCTGCAGCCGCACTCCTGCCAATCACACAGTCAATCAATCAATCAATCAATCAAATAAATCAATTAATCAATCAGCCAATTAAGCCATCTCTACTAGTTTAGTTTCAACAGGAAGTCATCTACACAGTAAGTCATCTTTATGGCCCAGTCCTAATGTCCACCCTAAACCCTCAAGCCCTGAGCCATCACACGTCACCTGGTAAAGTGATTGAGTGCGAGAGGCTGCAAGGACTCGAAATGGAATTGGACAGCACTTGCGGCATCACGTTACCTTGACGTCAAAACATATTTCTTACTATTGTGGGTGTGGGACTTTTTATTTTACTTTTCAATTTTACATGATGTTTTTCTTGTAGACCTACATGTAAATTAATTTTGGGCTGAGTCAAATCCCCTTTATATTATCACAACCCTCTGTATTACCTTCAAAACATTTCGGTTCAACTTGTTGAAATCATTTCATTTTGTGGTCATAAGAGAACTACATTACTGCCTGTGATTCTTGTTTGTGATGAATCCAAAAGTATTTACTCAAGAATGACAACACACATTTCTGCATCTCACAACTCTTTCCATATTCATGTTGGAAATCTCAATTCAAAGAACACTGTAGAGAGATGGATGATTAATGACATGCAGCTTTTAACTGGGGAATCATATGATTTAGGGCAACAGAAAGCGATGTAATTTATAACCATAGCCTACATATTTTCAAACAAATCCCACGGGGTTGATAAGCTATACGTAAAAATATTGAAACCAAAATAATTATAAGGCTACTTGTGCAGATAAGCAAGTCCAGCTGAAAAACATGAAAACATATTTTGTTTTGTAACGAGAATGTTAGGGTTGGTTGAACTGTCCGTGGTTGATTGAACTGGCCGTTCTTCAGGTAACCCTGTGTTTCACGTCACAACGATATGAACTGTGAGTAATTCCCTTAGGCAAAGTCTGCATAAGTGCAGACTTAATGTAAGGGGCATAAAGGGCTCAAAATGTCTGCGAGAGAGCCCTCATGCACTTGACGATTGACAATGGGATATAGCCCTAAGCCCTCACACACTTAGCGTGAACGTGCCTCAAAGTCTGTGAGTCCGTAAGGGTGGACATTGGGACTGGGCCTACCAGTTTAGTTTCAACAGGAAGTCATGTCTACAGGAAGTCATGTCTAGTAGTTTCAACAGGAAGTCACCTCTACTAGTTTCAACAGGAAGTCACCTCTGCTAGTTTCAACAGGAATTCACCTCTACTAGTTTCAACAGGAAGTCACCTCTGCTAGTTTCAACAGGAAGTCACCTATACTAGTTTCAACAGAAAGTCACCTCTACTAGTTTCAACAGGAGCCCCCTCTGCCTTCACTTTGATTACTGTAATTTCAAAGCTCTTCTGTTTGGTCGGTCTCTGTTATTAGTCTCTGTTCAGTCTCAACTTTATGCTTAAAAGCCTTTTATGGTTCTTTAGATGAGAAAGAATGAAAAGAGAGAGAGAGAGACAAAGATGTGTGAAGAGAGGGGGAGGCGGGGAGGACAGGAGAAGAGAGGGGAAAGGAGAAGCAGAGAGAAGACAGACAAGCAGAAGGAGAGAACATAAGAGAAGTAGGAATGAGAAAAAGGGGAGGAAAGAGGAGGAGAGTCAGAGGAAGACAAAACAAAGAAGGAAGAAAGACATGAGAATGGAAAGGAAGGAGATACCTTGCATTTACAGTACTGTAAAGGAGTGTATTGAAGGATAGAGGAACGGAGAAAGAGAGAGAGAGAGAAAGAGAGAGAGGGAGAGAGAGAGAGAGAGAGACAGAGAGAAGAGGAGGGAGGAAGTACCTTGCAGCCAGTCATGATGTCATGCCCCCAGTGGTTGGGTGCACACTTGTCGCACCTCTCTCCCACAGTGTTAGGGGGGCAGATGCACTGGCCTGTGTTGGCGTCACAGTTGTTCCCCACATGGGTACACTGGCACGCTGCGGGAGCAGAACAAGAACAGTGGAACCGCAGCGGACAACAGAAATGTTTGAGAGCACAGAAAAATAAGGAGGCATGAGGGTCGGACGTGGATTCTTTGATAAATGCGAAAGATCACTGAAGAACAGATAAAGACCAGATACAGAATGTACAGTATGTAAAAACATCTCAAACGGTATTTGGGCCTTGGTCTGCCACAGATACAGCGCTAAAGCCCATTTTACGCCGAAAACATTTGCGTGACATAAATAAATGCGCGTTTATAGACCGTTTCAATCGAATTTCCAGAAAATTCCACGCAGACGGTCTCTAACGGGTTGAGCTCACTCACGCGTGCAGCCTCCCTCCTGGAAGTTGAAGTGTCCCGGCGAGCAGCGGTCACACTTCTTACTGGACACGCCCGGCTGGCAGCGGCACTGGCCGCCCTCGTCGCAGTCGAACGACTTGGAACCAAACGAGCTGCAGTGGCAGGGAACGCAGCTGCCCACTGTCTGGACGCCATGGGTCTGGGGCTGGGGTGACATAGAGGGGTTATAACACCTGACATAGAGGGGTTATAACACCTGACATAGTGGGGTTATAACAGCTGATACAGGGGGATTATCACCTCTGATATAGAGGATTATGAAACCTGACAGAGGGGTTATAACAGCTGATACAGGGGGGTTATCACCTCTGATATAGAGGATTATAAAACCTGACATATAGGTTATAACACTTGATATAGAGGAGTTAAAACACTTGATATAGAGCAGGGGTTATAATACCTGTCATAGCCCATGGGTTATAACACCTGACATAAAGCAGACATAAGCAAAGAGAGGGGCCTAGCGAGAGCGCACAGCTCCCTGCAGTCTGAAGGGAACGTGTGAGGGAGGAAGCGTCAGATCTCATTCTAAGAACTCCCGCTGCTCCGAGGTGGCTCTCATGTTCTGTCAGGAGCCACACCTGTGATGATCTGAGCTCGCCTGTTTTAAACGCCCCTTTGGTGTTCCGAGGTTATAACACGCGAGGTAAGGGGGGACAGATGATCACTGCACACCAACACACAGGGGCAGCCAACACACCCAGACACCTGGAGAAGTTTCAAACATTTCAGGAGCTTTGATGGAGTTACCTGGAGAGAGATGACATACTACTAAGCATTACATCCACATGGGGAGAGGTGGGAGAGAGAAAGAGAGAGAGAGAGAGATAGAGAGAGCAGAGAGAGAGAAGAGATATAAACCCCATTCACACATACGCTTTCCCATTAAATTCTAGGCAATTGACCTGTTAGGGGGCATGTAGGGATTTCATGGGAAATCTGCACAACCCATTTCCTGTGTCAAGACCTAGTATAATTCCTGGAATCTGCAGGGAAGGCTGTGTTGTGAACAGAAGCCGTTACATTACCGGGTCGGTCAGTCTGGTGAAAGACACGAACGACTGGGGATTCAGGCGCTACTGGAAGTTCCAACATTCACCCAAAGGAAAAGTGATATTTTGATAATTTTAACATGAGGGAAATAGCTATTGGTTGTCTTCAACCAAAGAAAATGTTGGTCAACTGACATAGCCTACAACATTTTTCACTGACCAAAGGTTTTGGACACCTTTTTTCCCCTCCAAGGCCCATTTACAAAATAGGCTGACTATTCAGTAACTAACTTTGTTATTTGGCATACATTAGTTGTAATTGTATTTCATTAGGATATTTTTTTATATAGGTTCCACTTCAATCTATAGTTTATACACTGGAAATGAAAACCTTTTCAGGCCATCTATCCATCCATATATCCATCTATCCATCCATCCATCCATCCACCCACCCATCCATCCATCCATCCATCCATCCATCCATCCATCCATCCATCCATCCATCCATCCATCCATCCATCCATCCATCCATCCATCCATCCACCCACCCACCCATCCATCCATCCATCCATCCATCCATCCATCCATCCATCCATCCATCCATCCATCCCTCCATCCATTCATTCATTCATCCCTCCATCCCTCCATCCATCCATCCAAATAATACATTTAATTGCATGCACTGCCATTAGGTACATAATTTAATTTTATCATAATCCTCTTTATTGTGGGCCTAATAGGTACTATTCCAAATGTAAAAAAACACATTTCTGTACCCAATCCTGGCAAATGCGCTGCGCATTACATTTGTCCTATTAAGGTCTTGATCTGGGCTTCTGTCGTGTTGACTGTTAAAATAAATGGTGCCTTCTGCAATAAAAATGCCTAAATATAAAACATATAATTTAGGAAACACTTGCAGTTTATATTATGTTATATTATAATTTTATGTAATAAGCTTTGCTATTGCTTGGCCTAGACCATCTGCTGGACTGCCTTGCGCGTTCTACTGTATCTCTGCGTTGGCATGTTTGTAAAGATGCAACACAGGAAAGTTGCAGCATTTGGCTCATACAGTAGATGAATGCCGAAAATCACTAGCAGCCCTGGGTAGCATAGCACAGTAATGTACAGGGAAGTAGTTGTGCAAAGAGCTACAGAGAGAGCAGAGAGATAGAGCGAGGAGAGACAGATGGCGTGATAAGAATAAAGGAGAGTGGTTATATATTGGCCTTCATTACTCTATCTTCGGAGGGAGAGAAGGAGGGACAGATTGGTGGAGGGGGGGATGGATGCAGGGAAGTTAGTTATAGTTGTTCTTCCTCTAACAATGATGGAGGGGAGAAGTTATTTTCTTCATTGAACAAGGGTGATTCATAATATATTATGATTTAGACGGGGGTGGGTGGGTGGGTGGGAGGAATTTGGTCGTGTACCCCTTCCCCCCCCCACCCCCACCCCCCTCGTGCTCCCTCCCATCAGCCCTGCCAACCCAGGACTCTGACTTCATCCATGTGATGTGTCTCCTGTGAGCAGGTCAGCAGGGGTCCGTCCTCTGACATCATCAGGACGTCTCAGAGGGCGACGGACAGGAAGATGAGTCACAGCTACCGCTTCCTGTCTGCGCCACTACCAGGTGCTGCAGCGATGCAGATGACAGGTTGTGTGTGTGTGTGTGTGTGTGTGTGTGTGTGCGCGTGTGTGTGTATGTTACGCAATGTGTGGGCATCACAATCTGTTAGTATTGCACATAGTCTCACCCGAGTCCTACGACATGCAGAGTTTATATTACATCAGTCCGTATCTAGATCTGAGAAGTTCACATTGATCGGCCATGGTTTCAAGGATGTTTAGCGGAAACATGGTTTCCTCCTTTAAACAGTCGGATAACAATTGTGTGTGTGTGTATGTGTGTGTGTGTGTGTGTGTAAACAGTCGGATAACAGTTGCGTGTGTGTGTGTAAACAATCGGATAACAGTTGGTGTGTGTGTGTGTGTTTGTTGCGAACGTGTGTCTCTAATGACTCAGTTCTACCTAGTGAAGCGCTATGAAGGACTTCAACCGCCCCCAAACCTTCCAGACCCAGCTAGCCGAGCCAAGAGCTGTTCATAGAGCGATGATTTAATTACTCCCCTAATCACAAAGCTCTTTTGCGTCAGCGTAGATAATGATTTACACCACCGGAAGGTGTTCCAAATCTAGCAAACTCTTATCTCAACATTCCTTTGCTCTGTCGTTCCGCAGACGGAACCGTGGGCGCAGCCCGCCGAGGGACGCGCCGAGATACGCGGGCGGAGAGCTTAACGCGATTAAGAGATTACGCTCCTCTGCTTCTGTCTGCGGACGGCTCCTGTGCCAGTGAACTATGCCTCTTCACAATGACACCATCTGATACACGGCTGCCGTACGCACACAGACGCCAGAGCTACGTTTGCACAGCCAGGGAGGGGGAGGGGCCTGTCAGGCAGTAAAGATCCAGGCTGGCCCGAGAAGGCTGGTTGGATGGCTGGTTGACTGACTGATTGGATAGTTGGATGACAGACTGGTTGACTGCTTGACTGATTGGTTGGATGGCTGACTGGGTGACTGAGTGATTGGATAGTTGAATGGCAGACTGGTTGACTGACTGGTTGGATAGTTGAATGGCTGACTGGTTGACTGATTGGATAGTTGGATGGCTGACTGGTTGACTGGTTGACTGGTTGGATAGTTGAATGGCAGACTTTTTGACTGATTGGACGGATGGAAGGCTGATGATGAAGACCAGGCGACAGGTCAGGTGAGTCATTCTGCTGATCCTCTGCTTCTGTGACCGTCATGAGAGCTGAGCACCAGGGTCAAGGGTCAGGGTCAAGCTACAGTAGGGTTAGGATCAGGGGTCAAGCTGTTGTCAGGTGGTCATAGGTGAGGTCCGACGTGTCCTGCTCCAATCAGATCCTTGAAAAGCCTTTTAAACGCTTGTGACACCCACAAATAAAGTAATAATCAATCAATCAATCAATCAAATCTAGTTTGGTATAGACACTCACACTCGCATGCAGTTTTACACTCCGCATGAGTGTTTACGTATACTACATGCACTAACGCACACTCCGATGCTTGTTGTCACCACACACCCGTGCAGGGGAAAACGCCACACGCGTGCGTCGTGCGTTTTTACCGCGGCGGGGGGGCGGTACGCTCCCCGGGGGCAGCCCCCCGAACGGGAGGAGCCCCATCTCTGGACCTGCCGGATGGGGACCCTCTCTACCGGCCGACGGGTCTCGCGCCGCTCGTAGGCCGGGCGGCCCAGACTGCAGTGGCGCCCGACGAAGCCTGGCCGGCAGATGCAGCGGCCCTCGAGGTCGCAGCGCTGGGACATGGAGCCCGCCGCGCTGCAGCCGCACGGCTTGCACACCTGCCGCTCGGCGTCCCACCAGCAGTTGGGCTGAGCCAATCGGCCGCAGGGTGGGAGGTGGGGGGCGGGGCCGGGAGGAGCAAGTACAGGAAGTGGGCAGGACGTTAGGGAGTATGGAGACAGGATGTGACATAACTCCAGAGAAAGGATATGAGTGTCTGTGCTCTGCTAGTAGAGACACAGGATTCATACTCATACTCTTATTATTACAGAGAACCATGTGATCTGCCAAAACTAAACTCTGGAGGAGAGAGGCTGGTCAGACAATCAATCACTTACTCAATCAATCAACCAATCAACCAATCAACCAATCAACCAATCAACCAATCAACCAATCAACCAATCAATCAATCAATCAATCAACCAATCAACCAATCAATTAATTAATCAATCACACATCCATCTGTAGGGGACCTACCATGCACTCATCACACTGGCGCCCAACCACATGCTCTCTGCACTGGCACTGCCCAGTCTGCTTGTGGCACGTCTCCGACAAGGATCCATTACTGTGGCATTGGCAGGCTGGAGGAGATGAGAGGAGGAGGAGAGGGGAGGAGGAGTGGAGGGGAGGAGGAGGAGAGGAAAAGAGCAGAGGAGGATGAGAGAAGAGCAGAGTGGTTATTTGGCTATCAAACATAGCTCTAATCACTCATCCCACTGTTAATTCAGAAGCCAAAGTTGCAGGCGGTCCAGGTGATGCTGTTGAGCAAGCTGTCCTGTCCTCCTCCTCGTCTGATCTGATACCCAGCTCTGCTAGCTGGCTTCTGTCTGCAGATCTAACAGCTACCCCGGTTCTACTAGCTTCTGTCTGCAGATCTAACAGCTAACCCAGCTAGCTTCTGTCTGCAGATCTAACAGCTTACCCAGCTAGCTTCTGTCTGCATATCTAACAGCTTACCCAGCTAGCTTCTGTCTGCATATCTAGCAGCTAACCCAGCTAGCTTCTGTCTGCAGATCTAGCAGCTAACCCAGCTAGCTTCTGTCTGCAGATCTAGCAGCTAACCCAGCTAGCTTCTGTCTTCAGACCTAGCAGCTAATCCAGCTCTGCTAGCTTCTGTCTGCAGATCTAGCAGCTAACCCCGCTATGTTAGCTTCTGAGGACCTCTAGCCTTGTGAGACCAGACTGATGTTCACGTTGTTACTCGCAAATCAGTCTGGATACTCTCGATAGAGAAAATCTTTAGCCCGTTCGGAAAAACGATCTCGCCAACCAGCGTTGGTTCTGAGGAATTTGATATACAGACAGATACACTGGGCAGGTTTAAGACAGCGAGGGGCGGTTGAAGTTAACGCCTTTTCATATTTTTTTCCGATGGTTCTTCCCATCACCTGCCTGTTAAAAAAAGAGTACATTTGAAAGTGCCTGCCCTTTTCCAAACAGTTTCCAATGGAGAGTTCCCAGATGGTTATAGGAAGCAAACCATCTGCCGCGTCAGGTTAGAGGACCTCGGCCCGGTGGAAGAGCAGAACAGTCTTCCCGTGTTTAAAACCGTCGTGCGGACGTGTAGAGAGCGGAGAAGCTCACAGATGGTCTGCTCTTAGGGGGTGGGGGGCATCTGCTGGCTGTGGTTTTAACTATGCACACGCACGCTCACACACGACACACACACACACACATCCGACACAAACAAACCTATAATGATCTGTCTCTCTAAACACACACACACCTACACACACACACTTTGACCCTCACACATCGGCCCACGCAAGTCTGCTTTCGCCCGTCGCAATTCTGTGTTCCGCAGGATGTGATGCAAGAGCCATAGTGACAGCGTTCCTGCAGGGTAGAGACAGCCTGAGCTCCAGATGGGCGCAACGAGGGGAAACTTCTTAATTTTGAATTTAGAATGAGGGGGGGGGGGGGGTCGCCTTGGCGATGTCAAATATTATGCGTGCATGTGTATGTGTGTGTGTGTGTGTGTGTGAGTGCGGGGTGGGGGGGGGGCTTGGTTGCTGTTGTGAACGGCCGTCAGGAGAATTGCGGCTCCTGCCATCGCGGCCAGTGATCGTCAGCGTTGTTGTTGTTGTTGTAGGGAGGGAGGCGCCGAGACCGCCTCTCGCGTCCCTCCGACGTCTCTCTAACGTCTCTCTGCGATGCCCGCGATGCCTCTCTCTCTCTCTGATCGTCCCCCCACCTGTCAGCCACGCCAGGACCCCTCTCATCTCTCCTCCCACACCTCATCTACACACTCATTACTGCATCAACATCCATCAATGCCCGTCTCTCTACGCGCCAGTCTCTCCCGCCCTCTCTCTCTCTCTCTCTCTCTCTACACGCCACTCTCTCCCTCTCTCTCTCTCTCTCTCTCTCTACACGCCACTCTCTCCCTCCCTCCCTCTCTCTCTCTACACGCCACTCTCTCCCTCCCTCTCTCTCTCTCTACACGTCAATCTCTCCCTCCCTCCCTCTCTCTCTCTGCACACCAATCTCTCCCTCCTTCTCTCTCTCTACATGTCAATCTCTCTCCCTCTCATTCTCTTCAAGCCAATCTCTCTCTCCCTCTCTCTTTACACGTCAATCTTTCCCTCCCTCCTCTCACCTCCCCCTTTCCTCTCCTCTCCCTCTTCTTTCCCCTCTCTTTCCTCCAATCCCTCTTCCGACCTCTCCTCTCTCCTCTCCGCTCTCTCTCTGCCACTACCCCTCGCTCAACCTCTCCTCTCCCCTCTCTCCTCCCCCCCACCCCCCCGTCCTCTTCCTCTCCTCTAATCATCCAGGACTGCCGGACTAATTCACAGGAAATAGAGTTCGCACTAAACACTTATTTTCAGTCAATAGATTTCATTAGAAGGGGAGAGTAGAGCGTCTCACTGCACAGCCTTCATTAAAAAGACAAGCATTAGATATAAACCATTAGCCAGGCCTTCAGTGTGTGTGTTTGTGTGTGTGTGTTTGTGTGTGTGTGTGTGTGTGTGTGTGTGGAGCCATTTATTAGGCCGGGGGCTATGCTAGCTGTTGTCAGCTGTGTGGTGTTCTAACTCATTCATGTCTAATCAATAGCAGGGCTATATCACAACAGTGGAGTGTTGCGGTAGGAGGCCCTAGATCAACACTTACAGATCAATAATCTATCTGGCTGAGCGGTGATGAATTCCTAATGAACCTCAGACGGAGAGAGAGATGGGGAGAGACTGAGAGAGACCCCTTCCCCTCCTCTCCTGTCCTCTCCTCTCTTCTCCTACTCCTCTACTCACGCTGGCAGTTCCTGGCGTTGACGGCGTCGCCGTAGAAGCCCTCGGCGCAGGAGTCGCAGGCCACGCCCCCGTAACCGTGGCGGCAGCGCAGGCAGGCTCCTGTGATTGGGTCGCAGCTGCGCGGCAGGGCCAGGTCTAGGTTGTCGTTGCACCGGCACGGCTCGCAGGAGCCGCCCGGGACGTCCGGACGGCCGTAGTAGCCGTTAGAACACCTGTGGGGGGCAGCAGAGAGGGAGTTAGGGCAGGTTGTTGGTTTAAATCCTGTAGTGGGGTTGCTGTTCAATAGTCCACAATGACCATCCCCCTTGAGCAAGGCACCTGCCGTTGTGTTGTGTCCAGCGCACTGGTTTTCTCTGTCCTACCAACATCTATATCATGACATACACACACACTATACCACCATACACACACGCTCACACGCATGCACACACACACACACACACACACACCCACACACACGCACTATACCACTAAACACAACCGTCCTCAGAAACAACACTCCTCTCACCAACCACACACACACAATCCTCACCAACCACACACACCTCTTATCAACCACACACACACCCATCACCAACCACACACACCTCTTATCAACCACACACACGCACCCCGCACCAACCACACATGTAGATCACGCCCCCTGGTGTGTCTATAGAACGTAGGCCCCGGTAAGAAGACAGTCCTATTATAATCATGATCCCAGTGATAGGCCAGTTCATATTCACTTCCCAGCATGCTTATCTTCACATCCAGCAGGGTCGGCTGGATGCAGCGTCTCTCTGTCTCCCACACACACACACACACGCACACACGCACACACACGCACACACACACACACACACACGCACGCACGCACGCACGCACCCACCCATATCCCCCTCCCTTATCTCCCTGCTCCCGCTCTCTCCCGGGTATCTGAGCCAGTCATGTTGGGGTCTGATAAAGAACCGGGGAACGTCAGCTGCTCTGCATGTTTAATGGATCCCGCCTCCCTTATCGCCGCCGCGACCGACCGTCTATCTGCGCGCCAGCCAACGGGGGAGCGGGATCAAGGCGAACCGCGCGCCGCCGAAACCCCCCTCCGACTCCGTTCGCCGTGGCGATTATTAATTGAGTGTGTTACTGGTTGTGACTGTCGGCCGGGGGCGGGGCAGAGGGGAGCGCTTTTTGAGTTTCAGCTGAGCTATCGGAGGGCAGGGGGAGGGTCAGAGAACAACACGCTTATGGGGCTGGATTGGGTCCTTTATTCAGTTATAAGAAAGCAGTTATGTCTGACATTATCTATGAAGTTATGCCTGCAGTTACTGTATCTATGAAGTAATGCCTGAAGTTATCTATTCAGTTTTGCTTGACGTTATCTATTACAGTAAGTTATGCTTGAAGCTTAGTTAACATACATATGTATTATCTAGCATTACAGTATATGACATAGTCTCCACTGCGACGAGCGTAGGCTAGGCTGCTCACCAAGAAAGGAAAGTTCAAAGAAGAAATAGCCCAACTTCATAGACATCTTCAGGAATAACTTCATAGATAACCTCAGGCATAACTTCACAGATACTGTAACTCCAGGCATTACTTCATAGAGAACTTCAGACAAAATGGAATACAGACTCTAATCCAGCCCTATAAGCCTACAGTACACATTGCCCCCCATGAACGATGCATGTCACTGCTGCATCGTTTTCCTGAATTAAGACATATGAACCATGTTAGGTCCATACACAGATCTGCGAGATATATACTGTATATATATATATTTTGTTTGCAGCTCTATTATTCTGCTAATACCAGCTCATACCAAGGAAGGACTATAAAAAATGGTATCCAATGCCTCCCTGTTTGGCACTCAGCATCAAGGGTTGGATTGGGAGTAAGTCACTTCGACATACTAGCGTCAAGTCCAGGGGGTGTACTTGTACATCAAGCTACCTCACGTTAAGGAATCAGGAGATAGACCATTGGTTCTCAAGGCTACTTACTTACTTACAACTGTACTTACTTACTCTTCTGCTAATATAGTGATCAGATGGACGGGTAGGCTTCTACAAGCGCTGTGAAAACATCAGCACCAGGCTACTGGAGACAGACGAGAGAAATGAATAAACATGAGAGAAGCAAGAAAAGGCTTTTTTTTACACAGCGCTGTCATCGCATTATAGCCTGAGGCATATGCATTCCTTCCTCACGTTAGAGAGAAGCGACGTGGATCACGATAGCCTGGGTCCCACTAGCCTTTCATGTACAGGTAGCTCCCTCAAGACACCTGACAACATCTGCCACCAGGCTGAGGGAACAGACAGCCAATTACAGAAGAGAGAAGCAAACCAGACACAGTAGCACGTACCTAAGAGTTATCCATATATCCCACAATGCATTTCCTCGGCACGTTATGATAGAATATCCCCAGGCTAATGTGACGTGGAGCATTACAACACGCTCTACCCGTTAGCCTGTTTATTGTTTCTGCCGGGAGCGTTCACTATATTCAGGGGACGACTGTAATTTATCTTCGGATAATCGTTACTTGGAGCTGATTAAGAGACTCGTCCTCATATTGCTCAGTTCGCCAGGCCCAGCCCCAGCACCCTGTATGCCCCGCTGGCTAGCTGACACGGCCAGGGAAGTGATAAGATACAGTATGATAAGAAAAAGGTTATTGTTCATTAAATTGTCGCTCTGGAAGCACAGTATTAAAAACAGAGCTAGAACACATAATTCATTTTCAGCTCTGGGGCGGGGCTACGGCTACTGCTACGGCGCCGGCTAGCGTGAGAGAACGCGCGGAGGGGCGAGGCACAGAGCGCCGGGCCCGGCGTCGCCATGCGCTGGCCCGCCTCTCCGCTGGGAGAGACAAAACTACAAGAGATATTCCTATTAGAGACTACAGGGACAGCTAACACATAATGGCCTACCATGTAGGCAACATCTCTGTAACTATTTGTATACTCTACCGATAGTCATGTTTCTCCTATGAAGTATTTAGCCCATGTTTACTGCTCTGTAAACGTTCTTAGCCAATAGTTAAACATTTTCCAGGAGCTTGCTCGATCGTCTCGTTGAGAGGGATCAGGGAAGAATTTTTACAGTTCACTTTTCTGGCCCCCGGGTGAAACTGTTTTTTTGCTTCCCCCTGGAATATGTAGGGGGGGGACCTATGCCCACCCTCCCCATTGGTCTCTGTAAAGCACATTGTGTTGCCTCTGTGTATGAAATGCGCTACACAAATAAAGTTTGATTTGATTTGATTTGAAGAGAGAGAGAGGAGGGGAAAGGCCTCCATCTGTATTGCGCCTCGAGTCGGAAGTAAGGGACACGGCTGAGGGAACTAAGGGACACAGCTAAGGGAACTAAGGGACACATCTAAGAGGACTAAGGGACATGGCTAAGGGGACTAAGGGACACGGCTGAGGGAACTAAGGGACATGACTAAGGGGACTAAGGGACATGACTAAGGGGACTAAGGGACATGACTAAGGGAACTAAGGGACACAGCTAATGGGACTAAGGGACACAGCTAATGGGACTAAGGGACACAGCTAATGGGACTAAGGGACATGACTAAGGGGACTAAGGGACATGACTAAG
>NC_140252.1:12942349-12949849 GCF_949987555.1 Borostomias antarcticus
GTGTGTGTGTGTGTGTGTGTGTGTGTGTGTGTGTGCGTATGTTCGTATATGTGCGTGTTCGTATAGGTGCCTACCTCTCACAGCGTGCTCCGGTGTACCCGGGCGGACATCTGTCGCAGACCATCTCTCCGCGGGGGTCCTGGCGGCACGTGGGGCTGAAGCTGCGCGGGTTTTGACCCGAAACGAGAGGAAGAAGAAAAAGAAGGAGAGGGACGAGGAGAACGGGGGGACGCGTCAGAGCCATCCTTCCTCTCCTCACACACAACAACATCACTGAGCTCAGCTGACGCGCCGGAGGGACAAGTCCGTTCTCCGGCCGCGCCCCCCTCCCTCCCTCCCCGCCCAGGCCCAAAGATAGAGCCCTGCTGCTGGGGTCGGTGCGGCCGGGCGGCCCGGCTCGGATTCCACGCCGAGGACCGGAGGAATGGCCGGATGACTGGCCGGCTATTTCCAACGACACTGGATCCGTGCAGGGACGGCCTCTCCGGGAATGTAGGACAGGGGAGAGAGGGGGGGGGGGGGGGGGGGATGTATTGGGGGGCTAGATTTCTTTAGCCTTTGGGGCTGGGTGGGCGGGGGGTTTTGGGGGGGTCATGGAAGGAGAGAGAGGGGTAGAGTCTTTCTTTAGCCGGTCTACGGCCGGTGTGGTGCGTGGGCTAGTCTTTCTACGGTGTCTGACACCACTGTTTCCCAGTGCAGAGGAATGCTCAGCTGCTGTCTGGCTGTGTGTGTGTGTGTGTGTGTGTGTGTGTGTGTGTGTGTGTGTGTGTCCGACCGTCCCCCGGTCCACAGAGGATTAGCCCTCATTTACAGGCCTGACTGGAGCGATTGTCTCTCGCCGTTCACACGGCAACCGGCCCGTCACCGTGGAAATGCACCAGACCAGACCCCCCCCCCTCCAGGACACGCCCCTGGATCAGAGGGAAGGGAAAACCACAGAACTCTTCATGGTTCTAGCTAGAATCTTTGTTCTTAGAGGGTTAACATTGATTTGAGGTCAGGATGGTGTGGTCATCTCTAGTGGTTGAGGTCAGGATGGTGTGGTCATCTCTAGTGGTTGAGGTCAGGATGGTGTGGTCATCACTAGTGGTTGGGGTCAGGATGGTGTGGTCATCATTAGTAGTAGGGGTCAGGATGGTGTGGTCATCTCTAGTGGTTGGGGTCAGGATGGTGTGGTCATCTCTAGTGGTTGAGGTCAGGATGGTGTGGTCATCTCTAGTGGTTGGGGTCAGGATGGTGTGGTCATCACTAGTGGTTGGGGTCAGGATGGTGTGGTCATCTCTAGTGGTTGGGGTCAGGATGGTGTGGTCATCACTAGTGGTTGAGGTCAGGATGGTGTGGTCATCACTAGTGGTTGAGGTCAGGATGGTGTGGTCATCACTAGTGGTTGAGGTCAGGATGGTGTGGTCATCTCTAGTGGTTGGGGTCAGGATGGTGTGGTCATCTCTAGTGGTTGAGGTCAGGATGGTGTGGTCATCTCTAGTGGTTGGGGTCAGGATGGTGTGGTCATCTCTAGTGGTTGGGGTCAGAATGGTGTGGTCATCTCTAGTGGTTGGGGTCAGAATGGTGTGGTCATCTCTAGTGGTTGGGGTCAGGATGGTGTGTCATCTCTAGTGGTTGAGGTCAGGATGGTGTGGTCATCTCTAGTGGTTGGGGTCAGGATGACAGCGTCATGAGAACACTAAAACAGGATGTTCACCTCTGGGTGGGCGAGAAATGTTCCTGGTCGCAATAACAAGGTATTGTCCGGTATTTTGGGGACCATTAAGGAAAGTCACAAAATATCACACATGACCTGGTGATAGGCTGCTTCTTCTAGAACATCATATTTGGGTATTTTGTGGACTCTTAGGGAACATCACAAACAGGTCACTGCTTGACTATTAGCTGCATGTTATCTGCTATTATCAAACAATTACAGGAGGATGTAGAGATATTCATGATATTGTGTGTATGATTTATACAGATATTTCTGATATTGTGTGTATGATTTATACCAGATATTTCTGATATTGTGTGTATGATTTATACCAGATATTTCTCATAGTGAAGGGAGGTCAACACAGAGAGATCCTTGATAGTGATTGGCTGTCATATGAGACTGTAACAACTCACTTATTGGTTGGGACGGTCAAGGGGCAGGCGCACGGCTGGCAGTCATTGGCTGTCCCCTTGGTGGCATCGCCATAGAAACCGGGGACACAGGTGTCGCAGTGGAAGCCTGTGGTGTGGTCAGAGCAGTCCTGGGGAGAGGAAAGGGTTAAAATAATGGACCTGGTCAAGCATACCCTCGTTTCTCTGCTGACTCAAATATAACGTTGAATCGCTGCACTCCTCATACTACATAATTGAGTCTGTGCCACTTCGCCAAGCTGATGTTCTGAGGGTGTAACGACGGGTCAAAATTGAAAGAGTGACAGGTCAGAGCAGCAAATGAGAGATGCTACAGTAGCTCAGGTTAGATGGGCGGGGCATATCTATGGGTGGGAACACCTGATCGCGAAAGTCGTTACTGATTGGTGTCGCTGGGATTCCTGCGAAAGCAATGAATTGCCAGGAATTGAGCACCAGATTTTTGCATGAAGTGTCCCAGACCCATAGACAGATCTGCAGCATGCAGTAGCGTAGTTAGCCTAGCTTACGTAGTGTACCAGTGAAAGAACTCTCATGGGCCTGAGACTAGGCATAACCTAAACATAACTAGACATAATTAGTATTTGCTGTGTGTGTGTGTGTGTGTGTGTGTGTGTGTGTGTGTGTGTGTGTGTGTGTGTGTGTGTGTGTGTGTGTGTGCACGTGTGCGTGTGTGAGAAGGAGTGTGCGCTCTGGCAGGCAGCACACTGGCCGAGGTCCTTCTGCAAATCACGACATCACTCACAAATGCTAACAGCCTTGGAGGAGATGACACTTCCTCCCTCAGGAGCGGTGTGTCTGTGTCACTGTGTGTGTGTGTGTGTGTGTGTGTGTGTGTGTGTGTGCGTGTGTGTCCAATACCTGACAGATCATAGCACGTTTTCTCTCAGTCTCCTGCTCATCTATAATAGAACAGTACATGGTTGTAACAGCAGCAAAGGTGTGTGTGTGTGTGTGTGTGTGTGTGTCTGTAATAATAAAGCAGCCGAGTGCAGGTTGAAATCTGAAGCCAACGGACAGCTCAGACAGTGAGAACTCTGGAGGGCTCTACATTGTGTGTGTGTGTGTGTGTGTGTGTGTGTGTGTGTGTGTGTGTGTGTGTGTGTGTGTGTGTGTGTGTGTGTGTGTATGTGTGCGTGGGAGCGCGAGAGTGGAGAAACCGTGTCAGAGGCCAGAGGACCTGTCAGGGTCAGGACAGACAGCTGAGACCAGCCCCCAGGCTGGACCAATCAACTCAGATCCACCCTGATCCCAGGGAGAGCCAATCAACTCTGATCTGACCGCACGGGGAAGATGGAGGACGCAGCTGCGGCTGCCACCTGTCTGCAGCTCATCTAGCGCTGTCTGCAGGCAGCATCAATCACAGCCCGATAAACACAACCAGGGCAGTTAATCGATAGCAGAGCAGAGGCGGAGGCTGGCAGGGCTCAAACCCTCGAGCTCCCAGCTGTCATGGCGGACACTCTGACACGCGAGGAGACCAGCTAGAGACAAGCTAGAACACTAGGCGATACACTAGGGGCCTAGGAGATAAACTAGGGGTGAGGAGATATGCTAGGGGACTAGGAGACGCTCTAGGAGACAAGGATACTTACCTGGCACTGCCCGGTGGTGTCGTCACAGACTGATGCGTGTCCGTGGCAGAGACACGCTTCACACATGCCTTTGAACATGGTACCGTTAACCCTCCGATGACCGACCGCACAGCGCTGCAACAGACCGCACATGACACACGCGTGTAGTCACACATGTGAAACATAGACACTGGAGTGACACTTCATGCATGAGGATAAAAAAATGCAGAGGTAAAAGACGACAAAAACTAAACAAACAATTTAGAAACAAATCTCCAAGTTAGTGTAGAAAAAACGAGATATAAATTAGTATTTGCTGTTCGTGCGCGTGCGCGTGTGTGTGCGCGTGTGTGTGCACGTGTGTGTGCGCGTGTGTGTGCGTGTATGTGTCTGTGTGAGTGATGATAGTCAACTCTGCAAGCAGTAATTAGTGGTACTACAGAGTAATTATCTCCACTGGAGCTTATCAACACTGCAGGTAGAATACTAACACCAGTATATACTGATACTAGGCTATATACAGTAATTAGGGCTGGGTATCGATTCGAATTTCAAGAATCGATTCGATTCCGATTCACAAGGTTCAGAATCGATTATCACGATTCGATTCGATTCAATATCGATTCGGTTAGAGTTACTAAAACCTGTTTTTTTAGCTGTAAACTTAATTACATGACTGCCAAGTTTTGCAACACATCAATACTAGGGCTGGGTATCGATACTGATTTCCAAAAATGAATGAATGAATGAATCATTGAATGAATTAATTAACTATTCATTCCTTCATTTATTCATTCATTCATTAAATAAAAGATCGATTTTGGGATTCATGAATGATTCAGAATCGATTCAGAATCGATGAATCGATTTTTTAAACCCAGCCATAATAATAATATACATAATATAAAAAATACTCCACATGGAATTTTATACAGGCACCAGTACATTTCTAAAACACTCAGATAAACACTGTGTAAAGATTCAAGAATAATACTATACATCTTGAGGAAGCTGAATTGGAGTAAACAGGTGCAAGTACTGTAAATAATAGTACTACTGTAAACAACAGTACTTTTACTGTTTACTGTATCTGTATGTGAAGTCGCCTCACCAACACTAAAAGCAAACACGCTCACACACACACACACACACACACACACACACACACATACACGCACACACACACACACACACACACACACACACATGCCACACGCTCCTCTCTGTAGCAAGGCGCCTCGCGGCGACACACACGCATGTCTCTTTGTCTCTGTGTTCTCTCGCTGACCTTGTCGCCAGCAAAGACAACTAGCCTGTCATCACTCCTCTAGGAGAGAGAGGAGAGAGGAGGAGGAGAAAGATCGATAGGGAGAGAGAGGAGGAAGAGGAGGAGGAGGAGGAGATAGATAGATAGGAAGAGAGAGGAGGAGAAAGATAGATAGGAAGAGAGAGGGGGAGGAGAGCAGAGAGATAGGAAGAGAGAGGGGAGGAGGAGAGGAGGAGAGAGGGGAGTAGAAGGGGGAGGAAAGGAGCGAGAGATAGGAAGAGAGAGGGGGAGGAGGAGGAGGAGGAGAGGAAAGAGAGATAGAAAGAGAGGAGGAGGAGAAGAGAGGAGGAGGAGGAGAGAGAGGGGAGGAGAAGGGGGTGGAGAGGAGCAAGAGATAGGAAGAGAGGAGGAGGAGGAGAGAGAGAGAGAGGAAGAGAAGGAGGGAGAGAGAAGAGAGAGGAATGGGATGAGACAGGGAGGAGAGGAGACCAAGAAGGAAAGAGAGATGAAAGAGAGATGAGACAGGGAAGAAGAATAAAAAGCCTGAGAAACGGAAACATGAAAACAGCGCAGCAGTAGAATGTTACTTCTGGAATTTCCACACACACGCACACACGCACACACACACACACACACACACACACACACACACACACACACACACACACACACACACACAATGGTGAGCATAGCAGAGCAGGAATGACGTTCTAGGAGTTTGCATTCCTGACCCACACACAGAGGAGGTGGCAATGACGCGGGGAAGTACTCACCATCCAGTCACACACACACACACTCACACACACACACACACACACACACACACACACACACACACACACACACACAGAGGTGACAATGACGCAAGGGAGTACGAATCATTAACAAACACATGCACGCACACACACACACACACGAAACATGCCGGCAGGAGGTTCTCTAGAAACTTTCAACAAACACAGAGTAATTCCAGTCCCACGTCAAACTCAAACACCGTACAGCCCCAGAACAGCCAGGAGGCAGGCAAATCAAACGCACCTCCATCACTGGTAAACGTTCAACGTAAGAGACCAGGGTCCTGTTTGTTTTACCTCACAGGACGTCCCTGCATAGCCAGGGGGACAGGAGCACACCTCCACCGCCGACGCCCTCCTTCCTGTGTGCTCCGCGCCGATCAGCGCCTCGCTGGCTTCCTCTACGCTCACGCCATGGAGCCTGGACACACAGGAGGGGGCTGGGTCAGGGGCTGGGTCTGGAGGTCACAATGCCCGGTCGGGGTCAGGGCCTCGCAGTTCCTCCACCCACCTGTAGATGGCACCCTGCTCATTGCTGTAGGTGGCTCTGAGGAGCAGGCTCCTCACATTGGCCAGCGCCAGCAGGAAGTCTCGTCTGCTGACCGGATTGCCCGTCCCCTCGTAGCGGAAGTTGTCGGGCAGGAGGACAGCCTCCTTGTTGACCTGGGAGGAGGGGTACACCGGCTGGCCGAAGCTCCTGTCAATCATCCTGATGCCCCCGCCCTGAAAGAAAGCAGAGGTCAGAGCTTAGCCGTGATAGTGGTCTGGGGACACTATTTGGTCTCACTCTGGTCTCTGTGGTCTTCTTCTCTCTGGATTGTCTCTCTGGTCTCTCTCTCTGGTCTCTCTTTCTCTCCCTCTGGCCTCTCTCTCTGGTCTCTCTCTGGTCTCTCTCTCCCGGGCCTCTCTCTTTGGTTTCCCTCTCTCTGGCCTCTATCTCTGGTCTCTCTCTGGTCTCCCTCTCTCTAGTCTCTCTCTGGTCTCTCTAGTCTCTCTTTCTGGCCTCTCTCTATCTAGTCTATCTCTAGTCTCTCTCTCTTTCTGGCCTCTCTCTATCTAGTCTATCTCTAGTCTCTCTCTCTCTCTGGTCTCTGTCTCTAGACTCACTCTCTGGTCTCTCTCTAGTCTTTCGTTTTGGTCTCTCTCTGGTCTCTCTCTCTAGTCTCGGTCTCTGGTCTTCCTCTCTGGTCTCTCTGTGACATGCATTGTGTCAATGGTCTACGTGTTACAGACTGCAGCCATATTTCAGCCCGCTGGCCTTAGCTGTGCGTGTCTGACCTCTGTCTGTCAGCAGGGTCTGACCAGACACAATAGTGACAGTGACAGGTGTCAGTTCTGTCAGTACTGGACATAAACACAGAACAAGAGACAGTGTCAGTTCTGTCATTATTGGACATCATACAGGAGGCATCTGTCAGCACTGGTTCTACATGCAGTTCCAACCCTGTGATCAGGACAGCAGAGACAACTGAGGTGAGAGAGGACGGACCTGTGTCCTAGCCTGGTTGAGGGCTGTACAGACGTCCACTAGCCCTGACCCTAAAGCCTTTGTTTACTCCCAAATTCACGTCACACGGACCCTCGCGTACTCGTAAAGTATAACGATAACCCTGGGAATAAGACACATCAGGATGTGTGAGGAGGGACCTGCAATCTGACCGACGGCTATATGGATGTCCACTCTGTAATGGCCATTCGGTATAAAGTCTGGCCGGCCGTTATAAAGCTGACA
>NC_140252.1:12954849-12969849 GCF_949987555.1 Borostomias antarcticus
AGGCGCGTAAGCGTTTTCAACTAGCTTTCTTCAAAAGGAGTGACAAGCGCCGTTTTGGCCAGCGAGGCAGTTCTGTAATGTATATATGATTCACAGGCCTAGAGCCGAACCCAAGAATGTCTCGACTTC
Organism: Borostomias antarcticus; assembly: GCF_949987555.1. Classification (NCBI taxonomy): domain Eukaryota; kingdom Metazoa; phylum Chordata; class Actinopteri; order Stomiiformes; family Stomiidae; genus Borostomias; species Borostomias antarcticus. Next base: position 12,954,979 of record NC_140252.1, read on the forward strand.
AGCCTCATATTTTTAATGTTTTTTCATTTCTATTTATTTATTTATTATTTTTAATTATGTTTAATATGATGCTCTCAGGGCTGGTTTCTGAAGGGCTCTCTGGTTTATAATGATAAGCAGTGTTTCTGCTCCATGACAAGAAAGCTAATACTACAGTACACTACAACGCTAACACACAGTGTGTTTCATCTTAGTACAACACTAACACACATTCTACTTTATCGAGACTTAATTTCCTCTACAACCCTGTTGCCCAATATCCTCCCTGTCTGCCTGGGGTCATGACCCCTGGTCTGATAGAGCATGTGTTCCTTTCCTGCAGGTCCGTTCTGGTCAGACGGAGTCCTACTGCACGAGGGAGAGACTGACTCCACCACAGGGACCAGGAGGAATGTGGAGGACAACACACACGTACATGTACACGCACAGGCACACGCACACACACACACACACAGATAGATAGACAGACACACACACACATACGGTATGCATACGCACGTGCACACACACACACAAACACAGACAGACAGACAGACAGACAGACAGACACACACTCACACACACACAGACAGACATACTCACACTCACACACACACACTCTCACACACACACACACACACACACACACACACAGACAGACAGACACACACACAAACACACACACACACACACACACATGCTCAGAGGAGGCAACAGACTGCTTCAGGACTAAGAGCTTTCAGTCTAAAGCTCTGCTAATGACAGCCAGATGCTGTCTAATACCAAGAGAACCAAGGCACAAACACACACACACACACATACACACACAGACACACATGCACACACACAAAGCAGAGCAGACGGTCTGTGTCTGGAGGGAACCTCCACACAGAGAAATGCAGAAAGTAGGGGACAGGCCACATGATCAGACTGGACCAATCACAACTGGACCTTAGCAAAGTCAAGTCGTCTGTGTTTGTGAAGGAAAGTTATGTTGTTATTGTTGTTGTGCCTGTGTCTGTGCATGCGTGCGTCCGTTTGTGCGTGTTTGCATGGGTGTGTGTGTGTGTGTGTGTGTGTGTGTGTGTGTGTGCGTTTGTGCATGCATGTGTGAGTGTGTGTGTGCATGTGCATGCGTGTCTGTGTGTGTTTGTTTGTGTGTGTGTATGTGTTTGTGTGTGTGTGTGTGCGTGTGTGTGTTTGCATGTTTGTCTGTGTGTGTGTGTGTGTGTGTGTGTGTGTGTGTGTGTGTGTGTCTTACCTCTATTATGATGTCAGGCTGGGAGGTGACTCTGACCCTTTGCTGTCTGTCCGGCTCCGTCATGTAGGACACACTGTACACCAGGCTGCCTCCGTACCATCCCAGCTACACACACACACACACACACACACACACACACAAACACACACACACACACACACACACAAGATAACATTAACACCATGTACCATTTGAGCAGAGAGGGGCAGATGACAGCTACTGTAACTATAGCTGTGTGTCAATAGGGAGCTTCTTCCAGAGGAGAGTTAGACATGCAGGCAACATTCAGAGTTCGACAGTAGGTGATACAGGGAACATAGAGACTTCTACGTGATACAGGGAACATAGAGACTTCTACGTGATACAGAGGACATAGAGAGTTCTACGTGATACAGAGGACATAGAGAGTTCTAGGTGATACAGGGAACATTCAGGGTTCTACAGAATGTGATATAGGGAACGTAGATACTGTAGTTCTAGGTGATACATGGAACATAGAGAGTTCTAGGTGATACAGGGAACATAGAGAGTTCTAGAGTGATACAGGGAACATAGAGAGTTCTACGTGATACAGGGAACATAGAGTTCTAGGTGATACAGGGAACATAGAGAGTTCTAGGTGATACAGGGAACATTCAGGGTTCTACAGAATGTGATATAGGGAACATAGATACTGTAGTTCTAGGTGATACAGGGAACATAGAGAGTTCTAGGTGATACAGGGAACATAGAGAGTTCTAGAGTGATGCAGGTGTAGCTGAGCTACACATGGGACTACTTTATGACTGGGAGGAGAGACAGCGCAGAAAGTGTCCATTAAACACACACAGCATCCTGTCCCTGTTCTGCTGTGTGTGTGGGTGTGTGTGTGTGGGGTGTGTGTGTGTGTGTGTGTGTGTGTGTGTGTGTGTGTGTGTGTGTGTGATAGTCTTTAAGCGCCACTGAGGTATGAAACGATCTTGAGCCGCCCACAAATCTGCCGCTCGGCCGGGGATCTAGGAGCCGGAGGTAATGATGGTTAAGAGACACGCTTTATAGGGGCTACCACACACACACAGACACACACTCACACACTCACACACACACACACACACTCACACACAGGCATAATACTGAGGATGCATCACTGGTCACTCTAATCAGCCTCTAACAGATATCCCTACATCAAACTATTCATGCGTACACACACACACACACACACACACACACACACACACACACACACACACAAACTATATATATGCGGATAGAGACTGTTGGACTCTGTATTACAACCTATTTCCTGGATTCACTGCACTGACCCATTCATTCATTCATTCACTAATCCACTGATGTTAGCCGCGAGGGAGAGAGGGGATCGGACGTTAAGATTTGCGGCGTTCTACGAATGTAGGTCGTCGCCACAGCGTGGCTCAGCAGCGGTGTGATCTAGGACGGGGGGAGGGTCAGGGTTAGGGGACGGCCCAAACGCTGAGTCCACCCCCACAGGTCCCTCTGACGCCATGACGGGGGACCTCCTAAATCAGACCGCCCCAGAACGGGACACAGGGAACCTTTTGTTTTGGACCAATGGCGCGTGCGTGCGTCCCACGTCACATATGGAGGACCTGACGGGGTTGGTGTGAAAGCCATCCGGGGCGGCCGGGGACACGTCGTTAACTCACCTGGCTCTCTGTGTAGACTCCTGCCCTCTGGATGACACTACACAACACAGCACTACGACTCCTCCCTATAACACCAAACACGCTGTAACACCGTCATGTGTGTTCTAATCAAACAACAGCGCGTCACACGGCCCCTCGGAGACAGCTGAGGAGGTAGGAAGAAGAACGGATAGTAGAACAGAGAGAGAGATAGTAAGGAGAGGAAATGAGAGGAGAGGAGAGGAAAGGAGAGGATTTGAGAGATGAGAGGGGAGGAGAGGAGAGGAGAGGGGGAGAGGACAGGAGAGGAGAGAACAGGGAGGGGCCGAGAACAGGAAGGAGAGGAGAGGAGGAGTGTGTGTGATGGAGGTCTGGAGAGGGTTAGTCGGTCAGTGAGGAGATCTAAGAAAGCATCTTTCAGGAAATGAATTCCAGACCGTTGGCTGGGCTTCTTAAAACAAGCCTCGCGCCGTGACACTGCACGCACGCGCACACACACACACATACGCACACACACACATCTGGGGTGTTCCCCTCGTAGGCCGTCTGGTTGTTTGTCCAGAGACCACCCATCAGGCATCTAAACAGAGCTCTCCTTCTCCTTCTCCTTCACCTCCTCCTCCACTTCTCCTTCACCTCCTCCTCCACTTCTCCTTCACCTCCTCCTCCACTTCTCCTCCACCTCCTCCTCCACTTCTCCTTCACCTCCTCCTCCACTTCTCTTTCACCTCCTCCTCCACTTCTCCTCCACTTCTCCTCTACCTCCTCCTCCACTTCTCCTTCACCTCCTCCTCCACTTCTCTTTCACCTCCTCCTCCACTTCTCCTCTACCTTCTCCTCCATTTCTCCGCCTCCTCTACCCCCTCCAGCCCCCCCCCCCCCCCCCACCTCCTCCAGTACCCCCACCCCCAGACCCTGGGAGGTTTAGCTGGGGATGCCAGGGCTTGGAGAGAGGAACAGTGGGTTGGGGTTGCTGGCAGTGCAGGATATGGGCACACACACACACACACACACACGCACACGCACACGCACACGCACACGCACACACACACACAGCCGCAGTCTTCTCTGCTGGAGGAGCTCCTCGTTTTGTTGATCCATCTGGATCTAATGCTAGTTTGGACTGCCTGACACACACACATACACACACACACACACACACACACACACACACACACACACACACACACACACACACACACCATATAGCTCTACAGTTAAGTAGGCCAAACAAATACCAGAGGAAGTATGAAATGTACAAAAACTGTTGATGATGTGAGTCAGATGTTTGGCATGAACACAGTATGTACTGAACACAGTATGTACTGAACACAGCGCCATGTCACCACCGAGCATCTGTTGGGAGCAGCTCTGTTCACACGCCAACCAGACGCTGTAGACCACAGCTCTGCAAACACTGTAGTGAGCCCCCTCCAGCTGTCTCTAGCTGACCCCCGCTATTCAGTCAGCCTGATAACCAGCTCTAGTTGACCACCTCTGGTCTAACTGGTAATCAGCTGTAGATAACTAAGCTGACAAGTTAACCGACTGGTAGCCATCACTGGTTAGCAGCCTTTAATTAATTAGTTAACTATCTCTATTAACCATCTCTAGTTAACCGTGCCTAATGTAAAGGATTTTTATCCTTATTTTAGTTAGATTGTCAATGAACACGCTGAGTGGTCGATCAAGCTGGTTTTAAACAAAGTACAATAGTTTATTCTATGTTACGATTCTGCAGAAGCGGACCCTCGCACCGGAAGTGATTCCAGGCAAGAGTGAAGCATGGGAGTAGGGTTCGGGGGTTTATATAGTGAAGGAGGAAGTGACAGTTTCAGGGGGAAGGCAGGGAAGTGATGTCACACAGGGAGGGATCTGTAGTTCTGACAGACTGATCTATGAGAACGAACTACAAGGTTTAGAATTACAGTCTAGGGGGAAAACAGAACACACTGTTGAGACTTGAAATTCATTCACAATTCCCCACTTTGTGGATTAAATATCCACAACTATAATAGAAATGAAAGAATCAACAATGTGAAATCAAATTATAAAATAGGCCTATCATAAAAATAATCCAACATCTTTGGCAAAACCTTATTCTACACATGTGGAAAGGAAGTAATCTATTTCTCCACCAGGTGGAGCATAATAAAGATTTAACAAACTCAAGTTATTTAACACACCAAGATCATTTTCTTCTCATATGCAATCACTTACCAAAACTCCTCACCTTAATTTGGCATAAGCAAGGTAAAAAGATACCATGATTATTAATCTAAGACATCATATATTCATGACTGAGTGGGAAAAACCCTATTTGTTTTAGAAGAAAACCCTTAAATTCAAATTAGAACCAACAGATTATGTATCAAAATATTCCAAATAGTCAATGTCAATGGCACAGACATCATCAAGATCTTGAATTGAATTAATAGTAAATTTAACTTTTTCTATCATTATTTAGGCAGCATAGGCATATCTGGAACAGCATTTAAACATACACTTAAGAATATTTAGAAAATAATAACGATGAAGAACATGCATACAATTGAAAACACACATATTTGAGAATATCCAGGACTTGCAAAAGCATTCCATTTAGGAACATTATCTAAGATCTGAATACCTTTATCGTTTGCTTCATGGAACTCAATGTAGCATTGGGATCTGAACTAACCTAACAGCAGATATAGCCAGTATTATCTCTAAGGGAAGTCTATTTTGTAGCACAATCTTTTCCATGTAATTTACTTCTGTAGCTAAGGCTGAAATTACTTGGTATTGTGCGATCATGTGTCATGCGTTCATGAGAGAAATAATATACTGAAACTAAATAGAAAATTCAAGACAGCTCTATGGTGTCTAGTTTGATTGCTGATGAATTCCCTGCATTTGAGTGTGATCAATCTTCTTAATCCTGGACATTACATGAGCAAGATAACATTCATATGACACTGTTGCAATTTAAAGTTGAATACGCTATTTCCCTATAGCTCAAAAATACACCATTTGGAATGGCTCTCTGAACCTTAATTCCACATCTCATAAATCTGCTTAAACACTAATTTGTTCTAATCTATGTGTTGTATCTGAAAATATTAATACATGCTGTGATGTATTGAAGAGGTCACTTCAAATTGTTTAACTCGCTTTTCAAGTTCAGCCCTGTGGATGCAATTCTGTTAGGCTTCATTTTGATACTTGGTTGATGTAGTTAGGTGCATAGCAGTTAAACACAGTTAAACACAGTCCCCTGAGAATAGTCTGGAACAGCTCTACAAAGATCAACTTTATAATTATGAATTTTCAATACTTCTATACCCACTCTAAACTAAACTCCAGTCACAGTTTCAACAGTATAACCTGGAAATCTCTGTTGCTTTCAAATCTTATATATATATATAGAATGTAGTATTTTCCATTCATCTTCGTCTCAACAGTCAAGTGGAGTGCAACATTCAGATAGGACAAACGCTTGTCCACGTTGCCATAACGATCCTGAGAAGGAGGTGACAGGCAAGGTCACTTCTTTCAATAGCTCCTCCTCAGAGGAAGCCACAGTGTGGTGGCCCATGATTGTGTTTTTGCTGAAGTGGCGCTCAGAGTTGTCATCCTGACAGCAATGAGGCGTTATTCTTTGTCTGATTCCTCATCTGAGACCAGAGAGTGAGCTTTCGCCCTGGTGGTGACACAGGATATTGCATCCTGGTTCTTGGAATTCTCAGGCCGGGTGGCCTCGTCCTGGTTTGGAACCAGCCTGCAGTGGCTGGCGTGTACCCGCAAAGTCCTCTCTGCTACGTCTGAGTTAGCAGCAGGAACTGGTACGGGCCCAGCCAACGGGCACTCTGGTTTCAGGTCTCTGCTCACAACCCATTGGCCTGGTTGGAAATGATGCAGGTCGGCTCTCTCAGGTCAGCAGACCTGTGAATCCACAGATGAGACACACACCATAGACAAAACAGGACCGGACCGCAGCTTTTAGCAGCGGAGTTAGCAGCCATACTGGACACAGGATCAGAGGTTTCAATAGGAGCTTGGCCTTTGCCACCATTTCTTCTTCAGCTCTGCATCTCGTTCTTTCAACTACTTTCTAATTTCCTTCAACTACAACCTCCTCACTACCTTCAATTCAACTTCCTCACTACCTTCTTCACTACTACTAGTCTGTTTCATTAGCAACAACCAGTTAACTTGATAACATCCTTTACTCCCCCTCTTTTTTGAAACATGATCTGGTCAGTGTGCTAATTTGAAAACATAATGAAAGCATGGAATATGCAGTATAGGTTATGCTAACTATGAAATGAGCATTCATTCAAAATCAGAGTGAGAGGAGAATATCTGAGAGGTTTGAGCGTGGCTTAATTGATCTCGTTCAATATGTTGAGTCATGTCTCTCTGCCTTCTGGAGGAGGAAGCAGAGTTAAGAACAGTGCATCTTTGAAATGCACGGTCAACAGTTCAGTCTTATTAAAGCAGCAGCCACGCTGTGTGTAGGTGCGATGTAAATTATGAATAGTCACAACATGCAGGACATGGATAAAATCGCTTGCGCAATGCTACTAGGTCTAAAACAGCGTCAGTGGTAGTTGCCACTGGTTTCAAGTAGGACCCAAGTCCTTTTAACAGAGTCAAGTCTTTTTAGTCAGAAATACTTAAACAGAGTGCATTAGTCATCGTCAAAACCAGTCGGGCTCGTCAGTCCATGTAATCTTGTCAAGTGGAGCTAGCTTTTGTCTAATGAGGGTTGTCTGCTAAATCAGGGATAGACTCTGCAGTAGTCTATTACCAAGCAGCCTTTGTTTATTTATCATTAGTAAGTGACCAAGGTAATTAACCTGCTCACGCACCAATTAGATTTAGGTCTTAGAAATTCTATGGCCATTTCCTAAAATAAAACAACATATTCGTATCATCAAACCATGAGTCCTTGTTTCTAACAAGAAATTGTTATTCAAAATAATCATTTAAAAAGGGGAGCGCCAACACATTATGTAAAACAGCGCCCTCTAATGGTGAAAACAAAAATTCCCTTAAATCAGGGTGAACAAATGGAAAAAAATGCATTACTCATACCAAAACAATAAATGAATAGTTTCATATGGGGTTCTCAAATCATGAACAAATATAATTTATCTAAACCGCTCTCAAAAGAACACTAGAGGTGTTATAAGTTGAGCTCAATTTCAATAACCACATTTCTGCATTTGAGGACAGAGGGTTATGAGCACTCTTAGGACGTGATGGTTCCTTGGGTCTGACAACCACTTGGTTACTATTCTTAAATTTAGCCTAGATCATATCTATCTCTTACCCACAGTCAGTTGGGCAACGTGGGGGTGAGGCGTTTGACCAGCGTCCCCACGAACCAAGTTGTCAGTCCATCTTAAATGGGAAGTCGGTTACCCCGGTTGTATCCAATTCTTGGGGCAGCCTCCATCTCTCGTCCCGTGCCTGTGTCTACTCTGTAAACAAACTGCAGATATAATTCGTGACACATTTGTTTTACCATGCAGCTGTCTCCGTGGGCCGTCAGACGCACAGACAAAGCTGCATGGGCAGTTTACATACAATAAAAGACAGACAAAATAAAAGACATTTCAATTTCTCACCACTCTTGTGGGTAACACCAATTCTTAGAAATTATGCGCCGGAGGCACATAAACATAACAAAATAAATCATAGACCGCAGTTTTGATAAATTGGAGTGATGTCTTTTCTTTTTTTTTTCAAGAATATGTATCTGAGCATATTAAGTTAACATGACAAATACAGTGAATTGAGGTTGAAGTTAGCATCATCTAACACAACTTTAAGTGGCAGTCATTTCAAATTATTAAAATACTTGCAGTTCCAACCGGTTTGGCATTTATCCGGTAGTCCAGGAACGTCAATTCTCTGTAAAACTCAAAACCAATGAATGTGCATCTGAAATCAGTAAAACATGAAATCTTAAACAAAACAAAATTCTCAAAATTGGGTCGTCAGACAATATGTATCAGACTAAGATATTGGCAAATATGACTTTTTTCACTTTGGAGTATTAACAGAAGACTTTTGAAATTTAGCATATAGTCTACATGTCCTCTGTAAATGTCCTTTGCGGTTGCAAAAATAACAGCGCTGATCAGATTTGTAAACCCTGCTGTTTTGTTGTGAATATCTCTGATTATCTCTATAGCCTCCATCTTGTTTTTTCTCTCCCATCGGTAGTTGCTTAGTGCGAGCGGTATTGTTGAAATACCTACACTGTGCAGCTCGTCTCACAGAGTCCCTTCTTATCTCAGCTTCACATTGTTCACTTAGCAGACGGATTATTGGCAAGCATAGTTTACCAAACTCATTAGCCAGATGTTCAAAAGAATCAGCAGAACCTGTACGGTCAGCTTGTGAGTTATAAGCAGAAACAAAGGGATGGGGCAGAGACACTGAAGGGTCAAAATGGTGACATTGGGTCACAGAGAGACCAATTTGAGACACAGCAGGAGGGCATAAAATAGGAGAAGCAATTTGTTGGTCAATGAAAGAGGAACCAGAGGGAGGTGTGGGGGCCGTTATTTCAGGCATCCCTATTTGGGGTAAGGGTGTTATCTGAGAGGTATCAGGCGTAGAGATAACATTTGGTAGGACAGGAACGGACGTGGCCTGAACCAACAAAACTCCTGTTTGGATAGGTGTCATAAGGAGGGGGCCAGTATTGGGGGGGGTTGGTTGAAATAGTTTACATCTGCTTAACAAGGGACATGACCTGAAACAACAAACCTCTTGTTTGGATAAGAGGTCAGAACAGGGACTTTCTGTCCCTTCACTATTCTCACACACACGCTTTGTTGTACAAAAAATAACTCCCATTTTAAAAGAAAATATTAGAACCAACAATGTAATTAAAAAGTTACAGAAAAAAAAACTAAACACGTTTAGTCAACCAAATTACTGCTGTGCTGAGAGATACTTGTTTGTTTTTTTATCCTGTTATATATTTTTTTCCCAAGATGGCAGTCATCAGAAGCCAAAATGGTCGACCCTCGAGAAGAGAAGAGGGAACAGGAAGTCTCTCTTTTTTTTTTTTTCACACAAGCAGCCACGCAGGAAGTTTAACCACGTGTGCACAGAGTTAGCTAATCACGTGGGCTAATCAACATGTGGATGAGGCAGCTAGCACATTGAATACAATAGAACAGAGAAGATAGCTAGTTTGTAGCTAGTTTGAGCAGAACAAAAACAGTAGCCTAGCTAGAACGCAGCTAGCACGAAAATCAATCACAAATGTACACAAACCAAAACCCAGCATAACCCCAAAACACCCAACATAACTATGGGTTTCAACAGTTAAACAGGACCTCAAATCCCAAAACAAAAACAGATCTACCTTGGCGTGGACTCAAACATACAATGGACCAAACATTGAAGAAGCCTCAGCTTCACATGAAACACAAAACGCAGCACAAACAGACATTTAAATGCAAAACCAAACCGTAGCATGTACAGAAGTTTAACACTAAACAAAAACCCAGGATCTGAAATCCCAAGACAAGACAAACAAAATGAAACAAAACAAGGCCTACACGACTCACTTAGCAAAAGCAAATCACCCGGGGTTTCCCAGTTCTCGAAGTGTAACAGCCACCTCCGTGTCATGCCCTTCACAACAGGAGTAAAAAAACAAAATAACGAGCCTTAGAACAACAAAGGCCCCGTCGAGTCGCGGCAACCCCACGCAACGCGGATCCCAAAACCAAAAATACAAAAGAGAAGGCTTTTCGAGAGTAATAACGCTGTGTAGTACTCCACTATTCAGTACTGGAAACGCTGAAACTGCGTCGCAAACAAAAACCTAACCCTGGTTAGATATATATAGGGCAGGGAGAACATTAGGCTTTTTAAGCGGGCAGGCGGTCAACAACCGGCTTTAAGAAATGCATGTACAACAACCTCAGAAATGCATGTACAACAACCAGGACACGTGTGCGCGACACCGGCTCGAATAAACACTATTGTCTAAGTTTTCACACAGCTGAACAAACAAAAGGACCACTCTTAACTAGGTTCAAAACAACGTACCAGACTCCAGCAAATTCCAGGCTGCCTCGGGTCTCGGGGGAAAACCGCACCAACTAGATGCGTCCCCGAGATTGAATTCCCCCCGTCCTTTGAGAAAAGGACGACACGCGTCCGTGAATGCAGCCCAAAACACACCGAAGTCCAGCAGTCGTTCCCTTTTAGAGCATTACCGTCGCCATATTGTAAAGGATTTTTATCCTTATTTTAGTTAGATTGTCAATGAACACGCTGAGTGGTCGATCAAGCTGGTTTTAAACAAAGTACAATAGTTTATTCTATGTTACGATTCTGCAGAAGCGGACCCTCGCACCGGAAGTGATTCCAGGCAAGAGTGAAGCATGGGAGTAGGGTTCGGGGGTTTATATAGTGAAGGAGGAAGTGACAGTTTCAGGGGGAAGGCAGGGAAGTGATGTCACACAGGGAGGGATCTGTAGTTCTGACAGACTGATCTATGAGAACGAACTACAAGGTTTAGAATTACAGTCTAGGGGGAAAACAGAACACACTGTTGAGACTTGAAATTCATTCACACTAATTAACCGTGTCTAGCTCAACTAGCTCTTTTAACCAGCTCTAGTTGACAATGTCTAGTTAAGCAGCTGTAGTTAGCCTGCTAACCTGATAAGCAGTCTCAGTCTGTCTGATGCAATTATTGTTAGTCGCTTTGGATAAAAGCGTCTGCTAAATGACTGTAATGTAATGTAATGTAATGTAATGTCTGGACATCCTCAGCTCTGCAGGCCTCTGGTCTAGGTGCCAGTGGCTTGGGACACTGGTTCAGCTACGACAGCAGGTGGCGCTGTCTCCAGATCCCCTTCCTGTAGACTCAGCCCATATGGACAACGCACTTGGGTACTATTTGAAATCCTTTGCTTCCTGAAATCCTTTCCTCAGCGATGCTTGGCTGACCATGCCAATGGCCTGTGGCAGAGCAGGGCAGCTGTGATTGGGTTGGAATCCAATGAACGGATTGGGCTCGTCCAAAAAGGGTGTGGAGCTATTGAGCCAATGGGTTAGTCCCGAAGTGCGTTGGATGTGTAAGTGCGATCAATCGATCTTTATTTTTTAATGCATTCGTTTCCTATCCTATTCCTGTTAACAATTCCAAGGTTTAGGGAAAAAGGAATGGGATCAAGCGCTCAAACCAGCAACCCTCTGGCTCTGGACCTCCGCAGGTCTCTCAGCGGGGGGGAGCCGTCCTCTAATTAGCGCACCAGTGTTTCCCATTGGTCCCTCTTGCGCTACGTGGGTGGGTCTTTCCGGAGCGCCCCGGGGCCATCCGGTGGGCTCTGCGTCTCCCATAGGCTAATTACAGGCTGAACAATAATACGATTATATATTATGAAGTAATTACACAAACTCAACAGGACGTGAGCGTCAGAGTGAGTAGGCACGCTTAACGATGGAGAGACGTGTTGCTAGTACAGTATAGTACAGTATGTCCAGTGGAGCCCAGCCTAGCAGCAGACCTGGAAGTACAGTAACTGGCTGAACACTGCCCTAGTGTGTGTGTGCGTGTGTGTGCTTGCGTGTGTGTATGCGCGTGCGTGCATATGCGTGTGTGTGTGTGTGTGCGCATACGTGCGTGAGTGTGCGTTTATGTGTGTGTGTGTGTGTGCTCTAGAAGAGGAGCTGAAGTGTGTACTCAGCCAGCACTGTTCAGAAGGCTCCATCCATCATCATAATAGTCTATTATCCCTGATAGGTCACAACTCACACGCTCCCGGTCACAACTCAGGAAAGAGGCAGCACCGTAATTGGTGCTATTCCTCCTCCTATCTCCTTTCCTCTCCTCTCCTCTTCTCCTCTCCTCTCCCCTCCTCTGCTCCTCTCTCCTGTCCTCTTCTCTCCTCTCCTCTCCTCTCCTCTCCTCTCCTCTCCTCTCCTCTCCTCTCCTCTCCTCTCCTCTCCTCTCCTCTCCTCTCCTCCCCCTGTCCAAACTCTCCCTCTCAGATATTAAAAACTGGTGAAAATCTGGCTAACAAACATTCATCACTGCTCAAAGGCGCCGTCCAATGAGCAGCGTCCGTTAACGCGGCAGTAAGCAGTGAAGCAGACCAAACGGTTTGTCTTCCTCGTTGGCGGCGGAGCTGACCCTCCCCCTCACTGTCCGTCCGTCTGACGCGACGAGACACGACACGGAGCACCGCACTGCCTCACTGTCTCTCCTGGTTACCGCTGGCCTCCCTGACTGCTGCACACACACACACACACACACACAAACACACGCACGCTCACACACTCACATACATACATACAGTGCACACACATGTACACACACACATACACCCACACGCACAAACACACACACAAACACACGCACGCTCACACACTCACATACCTACATACAGTGCAGACACATGTACACACACATACACCCACACGCACACACACAGACACACACACACACACACACACACACACCCTATCCCCGGACCTACATAAAGCTGGTAATGATGTGTTTTTAGTGGCGTTAGGAGAGTAGATTCTCACGCCTGAGGTCCCCTGCTGAAAACAAACACAGTGTTTCATGTTTCATGAAGCGAAGCATTGTGTTTCTCCACAGATGAACCTGGGGGAGAGCAGAGGGGGGGGGGGCTGAGACATGCAGACCCTCTGAGGGGGAAGAAAGGAGAAACCATATGTGTAAACACGCCAGAGACAGGGGCTGGGCTACACCGCGCCATTTCAAAAAGCGCAACGTCGGCAAACCCCTCCTGGCGCCGCGCGGCAGTTGTTGAAATTGTTTGATTGCGACCCGTGAACAAAGGTTCCCTCCCTTGTATGTGACCTAATACTACAGAGGCGCCGAGCCGCCGACAAGCTGAATTGATGGTATGCGCATTATTTAGTGCAAAAAAATCTCACTTTCTCACAGTGGCGCTGTCTTTTTGCCGTCGATTTCTAAAACGTCCTGAAGCAATGATTTGGGGCAGGTGCATGTGCAACAACATCAACTCTTTAGAACATAAGAGCAATTAGTCGCTGATCTTTTGACTCTCACATTACAGCAAACCTATTCGGCCCTATGACGCTAGGATTGCTCTATGAGTGCGCAGCGTAGTCTGCAACAGCAAAATCGTGGTGAAATCGCACATTGTATCCCTGGCTTAAACTGTTTATGCTCAATTTACCTTGTTCCCTAGGTAGTGTTTAAGTGTGTGCTGCATACTAAGCTTGTTCCCTAGGTAGTGTTATTACTGTGCACTTACCTTGTTCCCTAGGTAGTGTTTAAGTGTGTGTACTAACCTTGTTCAGTAGGCAGTGTTTAAGTGTGTGCCGCATACTAAGCTTGTTCCCTAGGTAGTGCTAAAGTGTGTGTACTAACCTTGTTCAGTAGGTACTGTTTAAGTGTGTACTGTGTACTAACCTTGTTCCCTAGGTAGTGTGCAGGTGCGTTCCAGTAGTACACTTCCCCCAGGTGTTTCCTGGTCTCTGAGTGGCTGACGCTGAGCTGGAGGGGCGTGTCTCTGCTGGATATAGGCCACACCCTCCCGGCGCCACCCTCACCCGTCAGGGACCAGCCTGCCAGCGACGTCTCCTGGACACACACACACACACACACACACACACACATTGCATATGTATTTATGTATGGTTAGCATATCTCAGGTCAGGTCCTTGACAGACTGTGATGTGGTGACTACAGCTACATTACCATCTGACACCCACTTCCTCAAACATCATCACACTATCACACTACACACACACACACACACACACACACACACCATTACACTACACACACATAAACACACACACCATCACACTACACACACACAAACACACACGTCATAACACTACACACACACAAACACACACACCATCACACTACACACACACAAACACACACATCATTACACTAACACACACACCATCACACTACACACACACAAAAACACACATCATTACACTAACACACAC
>NC_140252.1:12974849-12984849 GCF_949987555.1 Borostomias antarcticus
TATACTTAATTTGTTTTCTCATGTCATTATTGAATTGTATTCTTGACGCTTTGGCAATATTGTTCACCTGACATTCATGCCAATAAAGCATATTGAATTGAATTGAAATTGATATACCGTAGAGAGACACACAGAGAGAGAGATGCTGTAGAGAGATATACTGTAGAAAGAGAAATGCTGTAGAGAGACAGAGAGAGAGATATGCTGTAGAGACACAGAGAGAGATGCTGTAGAGAGATATAGAAAGAGAGATGCTGTAGAGAGACACAGAGAGAGAGAGATGCTGTAGAGAGACACAGAGAGAGAGATGCTGTAGAGAGATATAGAAAGAGAGATGCTGTAGAGAGACACAGAGAGAGAGATGCTGTAGAGAGATATAGAAAGAGAGATGCTGTAGAGAGACACAGAGAGAGAGATGCTGTAGAGAGATATAGAAAGAGAGATGCTGTAGAGAGACAGAGAGAGATGCTGTAGAGAGACAGAGAGAGATGCTGTAGAGAGATATAGAAAGAGAGATGCTGTAGAGAGACACAGAGAGATATGCTATAGAGAGATATATAGAAAGAGATGCTATAGAGAGATATATAGAGGGAGATGCTTTAGAAAGATAGAGAGAGAGAGATGCTATAGAGAGATATATAGAGGGAGATGCTATAGAGAGCTATATAGAGAGATATGCTATAGAGAGATATAGAGAGAGATGCTATAGAGAGATATATAGAGGGAGATGCTATAGAGAGATATATAGAGGGAGATGCTATAGAGAGCTATATAGAGAGAGATGCTATAGAGAGATATATAGAGGGAGATGCTATAGAGAGCTATATAGAGAGAGATGCTATAGAGAGATATATAGAGAGAGATGCTATAGAGAGATATATAGAGGGAGATGCTATAGAGAGATATATAGAAAGAGATGATATAGAGAGATATATAGAGAGAGATGCTATAGAGAGATATATAGAAAGAGATGATATAGAGAGATATATAGAGGGAGATGCTATAGAGAGATATATAGAGAGAGATGCTATAGAGAGATATATAGAAGGAGATGCTATAGAGAGATATATAGAGGGAGATGCTATAGAGAGATATATAGAGGGAGATGCTATAGAGAGATATATAGAGGGAGATGCTATAGAGAGCTATACAGAGAGAGATGCTATAGAGAGATATATAGAGGGAGATGCTATAGAGAGCTATATAAAGAGAGATGCTATAGAAAGATTGCATTAACCCCTGGAAGGAACTTGGAGCTACTAGACTGAACTAGAAACATAAGTATATTTTGGTTTCTCTACTGGCTAGTGCTAAGTCATCAGTGTTGTGGTGAAACTGCTTTGTTATTCAAGGTTATTGTGAGAGTTAGTTTCGGCCTGAGCTAGACTAATTGCCCTGTTGAGTGGGCTGTGGGAGTGGCCTGCTGAAGTGAGGATTTATAAACAGCACAGGGCCAAGTGTTCCCCAGATTGCATTAACCCCTGGAAGGAACTTGGAGCTACTAGACTGAACTAGAAACATAAGTATATTTTGGTTTCTCTACTGGCTAGTGCTAAGTCATCAGTGTTGTGGTGAAACTGCTTTGTTATTCAAGGTTATTGTGAGAGTTAGTTTCGGCCTGAGCTAGACTAATTGCCCTGTTGAGTGGGCTGTGGGAGTGGCCTGCTGAAGTGAGGATTTATAAACAGCACAGGGCCAAGTGTTCCCCAGATTGCATTAACCCCTGGAAGGAACTTGGAGCTACTAGACTGAACTAGAAACATAAGTATATTTTGGTTTCTCTACTGGCTAGTGCTAAGTCATCAGTGTTGTGGTGAAACTGCTTTGTTATTCAAGGTTATTGTGAGAGTTAGTTTCGGCCTGAGCTAGACTAATTGCCCTGTTGAGTGGGCTGTGGGAGTGGCCTGCTGAAGTGAGGATTTATAAACAGCACAGGGCCAAGTGTTCCCCAGATTGCATTAACCCCTGGAAGGAACTTGGAGCTACTAGACTGAACTAGAAACATAAGTATATTTTGGTTTCTCTACTGGCTAGTGCTAAGTCATCAGTGTTGTGGTGAAACTGCTTTGTTATTCAAGGTTATTGTGAGAGTTAGTTTCGGCCTGAGCTAGACTAATTGCCCTGTTGAGTGGGCTGTGGGAGTGGCCTGCTGAAGTGAGGATTTATAAACAGCACAGGGCCAAGTGTTCCCCAGATTGCATTAACCCCTGGAAGGAACTTGGAGCTACTAGACTGAACTAGAAACATAAGTATATTTTGGTTTCTCTACTGGCTAGTGCTAAGTCATCAGTGTTGTGGTGAAACTGCTTTGTTATTCAAGGTTATTGTGAGAGTTAGTTTCGGCCTGAGCTAGACTAATTGCCCTGTTGAGTGGGCTGTGGGAGTGGCCTGCTGAAGTGAGGATTTATAAACAGCACAGGGCCAAGTGTTCCCCAGATTGCATTAACCCCTGGAAGGAACTTGGAGCTACTAGACTGAACTAGAAACATAAGTATATTTTGGTTTCTCTACTGGCTAGTGCTAAGTCATCAGTGTTGTGGTGAAACTGCTTTGTTATTCAAGGTTATTGTGAGAGTTAGTTTCGACCTGAGCTAGACTAATTGCCCTGTTGAGTGGGCTGTGGGAGTGGCCTGCTGAAGTGAGGATTTATAAACAGCACAGGGCCAAGTGTTCCCCAGATTGCATTAACCCCTGGAAGGAACTTGGAGCTACTAGACTGAACTAGAAACATAAGTATATTTTGGTTTCTCTACTGGCTAGTGCTAAGTCATCAGTGTTGTGGTGAAACTGCTTTGTTATTCAAGGTTATTGTGAGAGTTAGTTTCGGCCTGAGCTAGACTAATTGCCCTGTTGAGTGGGCTGTGGGAGTGGCCTGCTGAAGTGAGGATTTATAAACAGCACAGGGACAAGTGTTCCCCAGATTGCATTAACCCCTGGAAGGAACTTGGAGCTACTAGACTGAACTAGAAACATAAGTATATTTTGGTTTCTCTACTGGCTAGTGCTAAGTCATCAGTGTTGTGGTGAAACTGCTTTGTTATTCAAGGTTATTGTGAGAGTTAGTTTCGGCCTGAGCTAGACTAATTGCCCTGTTGAGTGGGCTGTGGGAGTGGCCTGCTGAAGTGAGGATTTATAAACAGCACAGGGCCAAGTGTTCCCCAGATTGCATTAACCCCTGGAAGGAACTTGGAGCTACTAGACTGAACTAGAAACATAAGTATATTTTGGTTTCTCTACTGGCTAGTGCTAAGTCATCAGTGTTGTGGTGAAACTGCTTTGTTATTCAAGGTTATTGTGAGAGTTAGTTTCGGCCTGAGCTAGACTAATTGCCCTGTTGAGTGGGCTGTGGGAGTGGCCTGCTGAAGTGAGGATTTATAAACAGCACAGGGCCAAGTGTTCCCCAGATTGCATTAACCCCTGGAAGGAACTTGGAGCTACTAGACTGAACTAGAAACATAAGTATATTTTGGTTTCTCTACTGGCTAGTGCTAAGTCATCAGTGTTGTGGTGAAACTGCTTTGTTATTCAAGGTTATTGTGAGAGTTAGTTTCGGCCTGAGCTAGACTAATTGCCCTGTTGAGTGGGCTGTGGGAGTGGCCTGCTGAAGTGAGGATTTATAAACAGCACAGGGCCAAGTGTTCCCCAGATTGCATTAACCCCTGGAAGGAACTTGGAGCTACTAGACTGAACTAGAAACATAAGTATATTTTGGTTTCTCTACTGGCTAGTGCTAAGTCATCAGTGTTGTGGTGAAACTGCTTTGTTATTCAAGGTTATTGTGAGAGTTAGTTTCGGCCTGAGCTAGACTAATTGCCCTGTTGAGTGGGCTGTGGGAGTGGCCTGCTGAAGTGAGGATTTATAAACAGCACAGGGCCAAGTGTTCCCCAGATTGCATTAACCCCTGGAAGGAACTTGGAGCTACTAGACTGAACTAGAAACATAAGTATATTTTGGTTTCTCTACTGGCTAGTGCTAAGTCATCAGTGTTGTGGTGAAACTGCTTTGTTATTCAAGGTTATTGTGAGAGTTAGTTTCGGCCTGAGCTAGACTAATTGCCCTGTTGAGTGGGCTGTGGGAGTGGCCTGCTGAAGTGAGGATTTATAAACAGCACAGGGCCAAGTGTTCCCCAGATTGCATTAACCCCTGGAAGGAACTTGGAGCTACTAGACTGAACTAGAAACATAAGTATATTTTGGTTTCTCTACTGGCTAGTGCTAAGTCATCAGTGTTGTGGTGAAACTGCTTTGTTATTCAAGGTTATTGTGAGAGTTAGTTTCGGCCTGAGCTAGACTAATTGCCCTGTTGAGTGGGCTGTGGGAGTGGCCTGCTGAAGTGAGGATTTATAAACAGCACAGGGCCAAGTGTTCCCCAGATTGCATTAACCCCTGGAAGGAACTTGGAGCTACTAGACTGAACTAGAAACATAAGTATATTTTGGTTTCTCTACTGGCTAGTGCTAAGTCATCAGTGTTGTGGTGAAACTGCTTTGTTATTCAAGGTTATTGTGAGAGTTAGTTTCGGCCTGAGCTAGACTAATTGCCCTGTTGAGTGGGCTGTGGGAGTGGCCTGCTGAAGTGAGGATTTATAAACAGCACAGGGCCAAGTGTTCCCCAGATTGCATTAACCCCTGGAAGGAACTTGGAGCTACTAGACTGAACTAGAAACATAAGTATATTTTGGTTTCTCTACTGGCTAGTGCTAAGTCATCAGTGTTGTGGTGAAACTGCTTTGTTATTCAAGGTTATTGTGAGAGTTAGTTTCGGCCTGAGCTAGACTAATTGCCCTGTTGAGTGGGCTGTGGGAGTGGCCTGCTGAAGTGAGGATTTATAAACAGCACAGGGCCAAGTGTTCCCCAGATTGCATTAACCCCTGGAAGGAACTTGGAGCTACTAGACTGAACTAGAAACATAAGTATATTTTGGTTTCTCTACTGGCTAGTGCTAAGTCATCAGTGTTGTGGTGAAACTGCTTTGTTATTCAAGGTTATTGTGAGAGTTAGTTTCGGCCTGAGCTAGACTAATTGCCCTGTTGAGTGGGCTGTGGGAGTGGCCTGCTGAAGTGAGGATTTATAAACAGCACAGGGCCAAGTGTTCCCCAGATTGCATTAACCCCTGGAAGGAACTTGGAGCTACTAGACTGAACTAGAAACATAAGTATATTTTGGTTTCTCTACTGGCTAGTGCTAAGTCATCAGTGTTGTGGTGAAACTGCTTTGTTATTCAAGGTTATTGTGAGAGTTAGTTTCGGCCTGAGCTAGACTAATTGCCCTGTTGAGTGGGCTGTGGGAGTGGCCTGCTGAAGTGAGGATTTATAAACAGCACAGGGCCAAGTGTTCCCCAGATTGCATTAACCCCTGGAAGGAACTTGGAGCTACTAGACTGAACTAGAAACATAAGTATATTTTGGTTTCTCTACTGGCTAGTGCTAAGTCATCAGTGTTGTGGTGAAACTGCTTTGTTATTCAAGGTTATTGTGAGAGTTAGTTTCGGCCTGAGCTAGACTAATTGCCCTGTTGAGTGGGCTGTGGGAGTGGCCTGCTGAAGTGAGGATTTATAAACAGCACAGGGCCAAGTGTTCCCCAGATTGCATTAACCCCTGGAAGGAACTTGGAGCTACTAGACTGAACTAGAAACATAAGTATATTTTGGTTTCTCTACTGGCTAGTGCTAAGTCATCAGTGTTGTGGTGAAACTGCTTTGTTATTCAAGGTTATTGTGAGAGTTAGTTTCGGCCTGAGCTAGACTAATTGCCCTGTTGAGTGGGCTGTGGGAGTGGCCTGCTGAAGTGAGGATTTATAAACAGCACAGGGCCAAGTGTTCCCCAGATTGCATTAACCCCTGGAAGGAACTTGGAGCTACTAGACTGAACTAGAAACATAAGTATATTTTGGTTTCTCTACTGGCTAGTGCTAAGTCATCAGTGTTGTGGTGAAACTGCTTTGTTATTCAAGGTTATTGTGAGAGTTAGTTTCGGCCTGAGCTAGACTAATTGCCCTGTTGAGTGGGCTGTGGGAGTGGCCTGCTGAAGTGAGGATTTATAAACAGCACAGGGCCAAGTGTTCCCCAGATTGCATTAACCCCTGGAAGGAACTTGGAGCTACTAGACTGAACTAGAAACATAAGTATATTTTGGTTTCTCTACTGGCTAGTGCTAAGTCATCAGTGTTGTGGTGAAACTGCTTTGTTATTCAAGGTTATTGTGAGAGTTAGTTTCGGCCTGAGCTAGACTAATTGCCCTGTTGAGTGGGCTGTGGGAGTGGCCTACTCTCCTGGCAGACGATTAGCAATCAGCAGTGACAGGCCTTAAGCATTGACGGCTTAGACGGCGACAGCGGGAAGGAGACAGCTCCCTCCGGCGTGCGACCGAAGGCTAGGGCGGCCAAAGGCACCGGGCGACTTATTCAAGAGCGACTTTGTCAAGTAAGACTGTCAGGAAGGTAGTACATCTACATTTACCTCAGTACCTGTTTTGTTACCATTATGTGTTTGCATCCTATTCCTGTTGTGTTCCCTCTCCGGGGGTCACGCAGACACTGGGTCACCCCCAGACTCCGTAACCCCTCTAACCTCATCTATCCGACTGTCTCAACTCATAGAGAGCAAGTGGTGACAGGGGGACTTTGGAATTGCCAGTCGGCGGTGCCCAAAGCTGAGTTTATCTCAGGCTATGCATCCTTGCTCTCCCTCAGCTTCCTTGCTCTCACCGAGACATGGATCACACCAGAGAACACTGCCACACCCGCAGCCCTGTCAGATGTGTATTCTTTCTCCCACACTCCCAGAGCTGCGAGGCGAGGTGGTGGTACTGGCCTGCTCATTTCCCCAACATGGAAATACTCACTCGTCTCCATCCCACAGTTCTCCCCTCCCTCTTTTGAATTCCATGCTGTCTCTGTCATGTATCCAATCAAGCTCACCATTGCTGTTGTGTATCGCCCACCAGGTCCTCTTGGTGAATTCCTAGAGGAGCTCGATACACTAGTTTCGCACTTCCCAGATGATGGGTCCGCACTCATCCTTCTCGGGGACTTCAACATCCAGAGTGAGAAATTGGAACCTTTCCTCTCCTTCCTCTCCTCCTTCGATCTTCACCTCTCTTCTTCTCCTCCCACTCACAAAGCCGGCAACCAGCTGGATCTCATCTTCACTAGACACTGTTCCACCCCTAACCTCTCTGTCACTCCCCTCCATCTCTCTGACCACTATTTCATGTCCTACTCCCTCTCCATCCCCTCTTCCCCTGTAACTCCTCCTCCTACCCACATGGTTACCGCCCGTAGCCATCTCCGCTCGCTCTCCCCTACTGACCTTTCCTCTACTGTCACCTCCGCCCTCCCCGCCCCTGAATCCTTCTCTCTCCTACCCTCTGATACTGCCACTGATCTTCTCCTCTCTACTCTTTCCTCTTCTCTGGACAATCTCTGTCCCCTCACCTCCAGGCCTGCACGCCCAACTCCACCTGCCCCATGGTTGTCGGACTCAGTGCGTACTGATAGACGGAGCCTGAGAATAGCTGAGCGCAAATGGAGGAAAGGCAAGCTCCCAGAGGACCTTCTTAATTTCCAATCTCTTCTTTCCACATTCTCCTCCTCTCTGTCTGCTGCTAAAGCTGCTTTCTTCCGCTCTAAAATCTTAACCTCTGCTTCCAATCCTAAAAAACTCTTTGAAACCTTCTCTTCACTACTCCAGCCCCCACCTCCTACTCCCAACTCCTCCCTTCTCCCTGATGATTTCGCCAACTTCTTTGACAAGAAAGTTAACGATATCAGATCCTCTTTCCCCCCTCCCCCGGTCAACGCTCCATGCACGAAACTCACCCCCCCATCCCCACCCTCTCTCCACTCCCTGCTCCCCCCCTCCTCTCCACGCCCCACCTTATCCCACTTTTCTCCCCTCTCCCCCAACGAGGCCCTCAACCTTGTAACATCTAACCGCCCCACCACGTGCTCCCTAGACCCTGTTCCCTCGACTCTCCTTCAGTCTGTTGCACCCGAACTCCTTCCCTTCCTAACCCACCTCATCAACGCATCTCTTGTTTCAGGATGTTTTCCCTCTGCTTTCAAGACTGCCAGAGTCACCCCCCTCCTAAAGAAACCATCTCTCGACCCATCTGATGTCAAAAACTACAGACCGGTTTCCCTTCTATCCTTTCTATCCAAAACACTTGAACGTGCTATCTTTAACCAACTGTCTTCGTACCTCCACCAGAACGACCTCCTAGATCCCCACCAATCCGGGTTCAAGGCTGGCCACTCGACAGAGACCGCCCTCCTTGCAGTAACAGAGTCACTCCATGCCGCTAGAGCGAACTCTCTCTCCTCTGTCCTGATACTCCTAGACCTGTCAGCAGCATTTGATACGGTAGACCACCAGATCCTCCTCTCCACCCTCGAGGAGAAAGGCATCGATGGCTCTGCACACTCCCTGTTTGCATCCTACCTGACGGGCCGCTCCTACCAGGTGACATGGAGAGGGTCGACGTCGGAATCGCGTAGTCTGACTACGGGGGTTCCACAAGGGTCTGTCCTGGGTCCTCTCCTGTTTTCCCTCTACACTACATCTCTGGGCTCTGTCATTCGCTCGCATGGCTTCTCCTATCACTGCTATGCCGATGACACCCAACTGGTTCTGTCATTTCCCCCTTCTGATACAGAAGTGGAGACACGCATAGCTGGGTGCTTGGCTGACATTTCGGAGTGGATGACGACACATCACCTCAAGCTCAATCTGGACAAGACTGAGCTGTTGTTCCTCCCGGGGAAGGGCTGTCCGCACCGGGACCTGGCCATCACCATTGAAGACACAGTGGTGACCCCGACTCGGACTGCGAGGAATCTGGGTGTGACCCTGGATGACCAACTGTCATTTTCCTCACATGTCACATCCGTCACACGTTCCTGCAGATTCATGCTCTACAACATCAGGAGGATTCGCCCTTTCCTCACTAATGAAACGGCGCAGGTACTCATCCAGGCCCTGGTCATCTCCCGCCTGGACTACTGCAACTCCCTCCTCGCGGGGGCACCGGCGTCAGCCATTAAACCTCTGGAACTTGTCCAGAAAGCTGCTGCTCGCCTGGTGTTCAACCACCCCAAGTTCTCCCACACAACTTCCCTTCTCCGTTCCCTACACTGGCTCCCTGTAGCGGCTCGCATCCAGTTTAAAACTCTGGCGCTAACCTACAGGGCAATGAAAGGAACAGCCCCCTCCTACCTCCAGGCCATGGTCAAACCCTACATCCCCTCCCGACCACTACGCTCTGCTACCTCAGGGCGACTGGTTGCCCCGTCACTCCGAGGCTCCTGCGGTCGATCGACACGGTCACGGCTCTTCTCTGTCCTGGCCCCGCAGTGGTGGAATGAGCTGCCCACTGATGTCAGGACAGCAGAGTCGCTGCCCATCTTTCGTCGCAGGCTCAAAACTCATCTCTTCAAGAAGTACTACAACAATCCTCCCACCTAAGCACTTATTATATTATATTGCACTGTACTTTAGATTGTGATTCTTGCACTTTGCTTCAGCACTAGATTATGCTCTTAGTCACTTGTTTGTTTTAGAAAGAAGATGCACTTGTGAGTTCTGGCAAGTAGTAGTACATTGGCTCTTCCTACGTTAAATGCAATTATTGTTAGTCGCTTTGGATAAAAGCGTCTGCTAAATGACTGTAATGTAATGTAATGTAGAAAGATATATAGAGGAAGATGCTATAGAGAGCTATATAGAGAGAGATGCTATAGAGAGATATATAGAGGGAGATGCTATAGAGAGATATATATAGAGAGATGCTATAGAGAGATATATAGAGAGAGATTCTGTAGAGAGACACAGTGCTGGGGATGGGGGTGTGGCCGTACCTCCTCGGGCCTGGCTCTGATCGGGGACACATGATTGGTCCAGAGAGCCGTGAAGCTCACATGAGCAGGGCCGGCAGGGATCGTCTTCCTCCGGACGCACCTTTGGGGGGGGGGGAATGGAGGACGAGACAGTTAGTTAGGGAAAAA
>NC_140252.1:12989849-13007349 GCF_949987555.1 Borostomias antarcticus
CTCCATGAGAACAGAGGGAGCTGGAGGAGAGTCAGTCTGGGTTCGCGGCTATGATGTGTGCGTGTGTGTATGTGTGTGTGTGTGTGTGTGTGTGTGTGTGTGTGTGTGTATGTATGTGTGTGTGTGTGTGTGTGTGTGTGTGTGTGTGTGAGTGTGTGTGTGTGTGTGTGTGTGTGTGTGTGTGTGTGTGTATGTATGTGTGTGTGTGTGTGTGTGTGTGTGTGTGTGTGTGAGTGTGTGTGTGTGCATTCCTCTTGAATTTATTCTCCAAATCTCCACGAGAACAGAGACAACTAGAGGAGAGTCACTGTGAGTTTGTGGCTGAGGTCAAACTAACCCAGCAGAGAACTTAAAACACAAAAACAACTAACACAGTAACTAGTTCAATCACAATAACAACATACACAAGAACTGGTTAGCAAGTGCACAGTGAACATGTTGTCCCCCACCTATGATGCATGTTCCTTTGTGGTAATGAAGGAACCAGACCAGCAACTCCGTCTCAAGCCCGTACCTGAACTACGATCACAGAAGTGGCGAGCAACGCTCTATGAATGTAGAACTCTCACAGTTGGACACATAATATATGACCTAGTCATATAATCTCTGAACCATCCAACATGATCGAACTGCTCAAATAAGAGTCATTGTTTCTCCGTTGTGAAATATAACGACTATAACTAATGATCATTGTATGCTAACCTCGATGCTAACGTATGAGAATCCCAACGCCTCGTTTGCTGCGCTTCACTTCAGCTCCCATGTTAAACGAACGCTGCTGTTGTCACTGGCTACGGGCGTGAATCGATTTTTCCACTCGGGGCGGAATTTTCTGCGCATCCGCATGCGCAATCTCATAGAAATACATTGGATATTTACAATATATTCATCATATCACTACATATAATGTTTTTCAACCTACTATTATTATATAATCAAAGCACCAATATCATCTCCACATGCTTGCATCCTACCATCCAATCAGAAGTCACAACACGCTGTCAACAAATCCTCTCGGCTATCGGCTGCGCGCTCTGAAACGGCATCTGAACCGGCATTCGGTTCCGCTCAAATCCGCCCGCGCAAACAGCGTGAGTTTGAGGCGTAACATTTAGAACCGAGCACCAAAAAAGGTAATAAAAACCTCAAGCTCTGAACTCTTTTAAAAAACTCATTTTTTTTATGCTCACTGTATAAAGCAAAATGTAATTTGCAATGGAAAAAAAATGACTGTGGTAAACTCTCTGGTATGTGTGACGGACTAACAAACAAATAAGCAAACAAACAAACTAGGTAAGTAAAGAAGACAGGGGGACCCCCTCCCCCCCCCCCCCCGGCCCAAGACTCACCTCCCCGTTCTCCAGGGGCGGGATGCGGGAGTAGAAGGACGTGCAGATGACCTCGTCGTCGCGGGTGTAGAAGGGCGTGCCGGTGCGCGGTGTGACGTTGAAGCGCGTCAGGCACTCCGTGTCGGTGATGGCGTAGTACTGCCAGGGCGTGAACACCTCGCCATCCAGCGAGCGCTCCAGGACCCAGTTCCCCGGCCGCGGAGAGTTGGCCGCCTTGATGATCACATAGGCAATCTGGAACACCTGGAGAGTGGAGAGGGGAGCTTACACACGGCCTGTGATGTTCACATGTGATATATCTGTTACGTGTTTACATGTGACGTGTGATGTATCGGTTACATGTTTACATTTGAGACTATGTATACATGTTTACATGTGATGCATCTGTAAATGTTTACATATTAGATATATGAAGTATCTATTGTGTTTACATGTAATACGTGATACATCTGTTACATGTTTACATGTGATATGTGATGTATTTCATATGTATTTACACATTTATACAGTATGTGATGTAATGTTACAGTTCATGTGATGTATCTGTAGCCTAAATGTTTACATATGATATGTAATGTAATGAGATATCATGTACCTGTTACTTGCTTACATGCTACTTCTGATATATCTGTTACATGTTTATACGTGATATGTGATGTATCTGTTACATATTACTAGCAGTCCAATCTACAGAGTAAGAAGTGGGTTCGATGCCAGGGATGCCTTGACGACAACAGGAAGAGGACTCGACTGAAACACCTAACGCTGTGGGAAGTGTAAAATCTGTTCTGATGTGGTGGAGTCACAGTCCACACCCTACCAGAGAAGGGGGTAGCACCTGAACACCTCCTTTCAAACGGGCGGCACTGGGGTAACATCCTGCCTGGGGTGACAAGAACGGGACACAGGAGACCTGAACCCTGGTGTGTGTCCTGCCCCTGCTACCATTCTCTCTCTCCCCCGTTAACCTCATCCTACTACCAAACAATCACCATCAGGTATGACTCTCTCTTTCTCTCTTTCTTTCTCTCCCTCTCTCTCTCCCTCTCTCTCTCTCTCTCTCTCTTTCATGTGCAGTGAAAGGAGTTTCATGTTACCCTGTTTACAATAGGGCCCTCCATTGAAACCCTACAGGTCTGCTTCAGTCTCAAGTTGCTGATCTCATCTCCAGCCACAAAGACCGTCTGTTCTGGCATCATTCGGACCGCGCAGGAGGACAGGCACGCCGGCCGGGGGGTAGGGAGGCGTTCGCTGGTGTGCGTGCGTGTCCGTGCGTTCGAGGGCGTGTGCGTTCGCGAGTGCGTGTGCATGTAACAAGTCGGGACGATGCGCGCGCACGCGTCGGGAGCGGGGCGTCGCAAAACAACCGTGTCACGACGACTTGGTGCGTGTCATCGTGACGGAAGATCACATAGTCGAACTGTCACAGCGCCACTGACAGTCTGGGGAATCTGCACAGCGCTAAATATAGACACGTTTGTGTTTATTTGTTCTCCCTACTGAGTTCTTTGATCAAATATGAATCTGAGGTTTGCTGCGCCTTGCGACTAGACTCTAGACACTAAGATAGACATAAATATAGAGCTGAGATCATAAGAAAAGTAAACTTCTCAAAGCTGCCAGGATAGAAATCTATGTGGGAAAACAAAATAATGCCAATTAATGGAAAAGTGGATACCCAAATCCCCTAGCAACTTCAAATGGATAAAAAGCGACTTTTTAGTATCTTTTTAGGCTCTAGATCCTTAAAAATATATTCTAACATTCTCTGAGTTCTAATAATCCAACATTCTCTGAGTTATAGTATTCTAACATTCTCTGAGTTCTAATATTCTAACATTCTCTGAGTTCTAGTATTCTAACTGTGGTGGCAATTACTGTATAGGCCTTAGATGCCGTCAGCAATAATCAACCATAATCTCCTCCATGTCCTAGTTGATCAACATGCATCATCTGTGTAGTAAGGTTCGGTGTGTGGGGCCCAGGCGCACAGTAAGGACAAGGCGGACGAACGGTTCAAGCCCAGAGGGCCGAGTTTAATAATGTAACACAAAAGGATTGCCACAAAATAGAATGCCACAAAAAAATATATGGGAGGGAAAAAATGTGACATGACAAAAAAGGGTCACCACTAAATAATACTGTCCCGGTGGTGGGGGGAGCCGGGAGGGCTGGAGGTGGAGCGGGTCGGGGGGCTCGGCAGGTACCGGCACGGCGCTGCGGAGGGGGTCCGGGGTTCTGGAGAGACGAGGAGGACCAAAAGAATGAGATATTAACACTGGTCAGCTGAGGTAGCACTGCAACTAGATAGATGGATGGATGGATGGATGGATGGATGGATGGATGGATGGATGGATGGATGGATGGATGGATGGATGGATGGATGGATGGATGGATGGATGGATGGATGGATGGATAGACAGGCTATACTTTACCATACGTAAAGGCTGGTGAGATCTGGCGACAGGCGGAGTGAAGATCAGGTTCTTGTCGGGGTTTGGAGGTGATTGCTGATGAGGGTCAGGTGTGGTGATTAGAGATGAGGAGCAGGTGCGTGCAGAGCCGTACCGCGGACGCCTCATCGACGAAGGCTCGCGCATAGCTAGAGCATAGCTAATCAACGCCATATTGTTCTGATAAATAGGAATGTCTGTATTTTTGAGACTCCCATATGCATGCAGTGGTTAATTTCCACCACACTAACGTTGCCTGACTTCTAATGTCCCACCATTCTCTGAGTTCTAATATTTTAACATTCTCTGAGTTTTAATATTGTTGTTGTAATATATTAATTCAGGTCTGCAGCAAAAGAGAATATGAAAGAGATACACTTTGTTATCTGATTCACCTCACTCATATAGAGTGTGATAAAGTCTGTCAGTCAAACACTAATTACAAACACACACACTCACACTTAAACACACACAAACTCTCACACACTGTTACTCTCTCACTCTCTCTCTCTCTCTCTCTCTCTCTCTATCTCTCTCTCTCTTGTGCTATCTCTCAAATTAAAATGGCTTTATTGGTATGACAGAAACAAATGTGTTATTAAAGCAAATGGGGGGACAAAAGACCAGTAGAACAATAACATGGAACAGTGAGTCAGTGACTGGTTCCGAAATAAGTATATTAAATCATTAGAACTACACATAAAACACAACTGCAATTACTAATATTTAATTAACAATAGGCTAAGTATAGTTCAGTCTATAATGACTCACGTTCACTGCCTATATGCTGCTTTCTAAACAACGTCTGGCTCTTTGACGGATTTCTGCTGCCCCTATTGAAAACAGGTATTTGTGAGGGCAGCTGTGGCGAGAAGCTAGTTTGTCTTAGTGCTAGGCTTGGAAGGAAGGCTTGTGTTCTGCTAGCTATTATACTTTAGAAATCCTTCCTCAAGACGCTGCCGGACACACAACCCCCTGTCATTATCGGTGTCTAGCCTGTCTCAATTCTTACAGACTGGGGTGATGAATCCCTGGTTCCAGGTGTCAGGGAAACTGTCCGGCATTCAGCACCAGGTTCAACAATACGAGTATGGACTCAGTAGGACTGTGTTTCAGAATATCTGTTCGGATGCTGTTCAGCCCACAAGCTTCTCCTGGCTTTGCGGTATTGATTTCCTCTTTCAGTGTTATTATTGTCATCAATGATTCCAATTGGTTTTGATTATTTTCGATCCAATTCTACTTGTACATGACTCATGCCAGTTAGGGTCTGGGTTTTCAATATGAACTTTCAAAGTAAGTTTTCCAATGTGGACATTTGAATGTGGATCTTTTCTCATTGATTTTCTAATCCAGTTAATTTTCCTCCACAGTTTCCATATTACATTTTGGTTGACTGCATTTTCAATTTCGGTCAGGTTACGTAATTGTGTGGTTTGATGGTTTCTGGCTGTCACACATTCATTGTAAAAAACTATTTTCTAATCTTTTAAGCCATGTGTTTCATATTTATTTCGTATGGTTTGGTCTTTGACATGTATACGTATGTTGGTAATTCAGTAGTTTCTTTATTCTAGTAATCTTGTCAGCAAGTTGTTGTCGTTGTTGTTGTTGTTACCAGTGCCTGTCTTTCTCCACTTATATTTGAGACTGATCAATTACCTCAGCTGTGTATTCCTCTTCATGCTTCTCACTCTCTCTCTCTCTCTCTCTCTCTCTCACACACACACACACACACACACGCACACACACACTTCCTGCTTCTCTCTCTCTCTCACACTCACACACACAGCCCTATGAATAGCACACCTAGCTAATATCCACCGCTCAAACGTGTCATTCATCATGAGCAGTATACTCTAATAGGAAGAGAGCGTAACCACCCACGTTCTGAGAGTGAAGGCCGCTGGGAGAGAAGAGAGTGTAGGAAAACTTTCACTGGGTTCAGCTGATGAGAGTGAACCAACTCATACTTTTGTTGGGTAAGAGTTGGTTGGAAAGGACTGTGGATTTCCCTCCACGGCCCCTGTGTGTCTGTCAAACCTTTTGTGACTAAATGGAAACTAGCAAACTGGAATGAATGAATGAATGAATGAATGAACAAACTGAATGAATCAATGAATGAATAGACAAACTGAATGAATGAATGAATGAATGAATGAATGAATGAATGAATGAATGAATGAAGGAAGGAAGGAAGGAAGGAAGGAAGGAAGGAAGGAAGGAAGGAAGGAAGGAACAAACTGAATGAATGAATGAATGAATGAATGAATGAATGATTTGATTGATGGGATGGTTTGCTCACACACACACACACACACACACACACATGCACACAAATGCATGCGAGCACACACACACACACACACACACATGTACACACATGCGAATGCACACACATCTCATCACTCAGTGGGCAGAGAGACAGGACCAAATAACTGTAATTCTTGGATTCATTTAAAACTGGCCAATATGGTAAGAACACACACACACACACACACACACCTCCATTATTGTCCATCATTATTCAGACTTCCACTCTAGTGGGCCTTCAGGATAACAAGGGGGAAATGAGAGTGCTGATGTCACAGGCGATAACATTCTCACTCTCTCTTTCGCATGCACACACACACAAACACACACACACACACACTCACCGGTTCACAGACACACACACACACACACACACACACACACAGGGCCTGGAGCGCAGGCAGCTTCACTCTCATTTGGAGGCGGAGATGACAGCTCGCTCTGAGGCCGCAGGGGAAATACGTCTGACTGGAGACTAAATAGGATTCTATTTTACTGGCTGACCACGCAGTCAACAACCCCCTCCCCCCCACACACACACACACATCACACACACACACACACACACACTCTCACTCTCACTCACACACACACATCACACACACACACACTCTCACTCTCACTCACACACACACACACTCTCACTCACACACTCACACACACACACACACACACACACACACACACACACACACATCACACACACACACACACACACACACACACACACACACACACACTCTCACTCTCACTCACACACACACACACATCACACACACACACACACACACACTCTCACTCACACAAACACACACACACACACACACACACTAGCTTCCGAGGACTGTCCATATGAGGAAGTGAGAGGACTGATTCTGTGCGTTGCCAAGCGAGAGACCTTTCAGACTAAAACCAGCGGGGATATTTCTCATTAGCAGCTAGCGACTGACTCAGGATGCGTTTTTTTCCGACTGCCGGGTGTTAGGAGATTTGTTGCGTTCGCCGTTGTTATGTTTCCCGCAAAATGGCCGATGCTGACCGAGGGAACGATGGTTCGAGGGCTGGAGAACTTCAGTGACTCCCTGATGGAGAGAGGGGGAGAGAGGGGAGAGAAGGAGAGAGGGAGGGGAGAAGGAGAGAGAAGAGAGAAGAGAGAAGAGAGAAGAGAGAAGAGAGAAGAGAGAAGAGAGAAGAGACGGGAGGGGGAGAGAAGGAGAGAAGGAGAGAAGGAAAGAAGGAGAGGAGGGATGGGGAGAGAAGGAGAGAGGAGAGAAGGAGAGGAGGGACGGGGAGAGAAGGAGAGAGGAGAGAGGGAATGAACGAGAGAGGGAGAGAAGGAGAGAGGGGAGGGGAGAGAAGGGAGAGAAGGAGAGAAGGAATGAACGAGAGAGGGAGAGAAGGAGAGAGGGGAGAGGAGAGAAGGAGAGAGGGGAAGGATGAGTAAAGAGAGGGGAGAGGGAGAGAAGGAGACGGGAGATAAGGAGAGAAGGAGAGAGGGGAGGGATGAGTAAAGAGAGGAGAGAAGGAGACAGGGGAGGGGAGAGAAGGAGAGAAGGGAGAGAAGGAGAGAGGGGAGGGGTGAGTGAAGAGAGGGGTGAGGGAGAGAAGGAGAGAGGGGAGGGGAGAGAAGGCAGGGGTGAGTTGAACATTGACATGGAGAAGGTGTGTATAGCGACTCATTCATATGAACTGCAAAGCGTAATCCAGGAGTGTGTGTTTGAGTTGATCCTGTGACAGGCGCGATGAGGATGAGTGATGAGTGATGAGTCGGCGCTCATTAGCATCTCATCAGCATGTCATTACCATATTAAAATAGACACCGCGCCACTCCCCTCTGTCAGATCTCCATCATTATTTAACCAGACTCTCAGGTTGATTTATGAAGGCAGTGTGACCTGGGCTGGACTGGCCATACACACATCTCTCTATCTCACACACACACACACATACACACACACACAAAAATGTACAAACCGCGCATATAAACACACACAAGTGAGGCCCGCCTTGCAAGTCTTGTAACGTAGCAGTGCGGCTGCAATGTTCAGTGACCGTGATGCTCAGACCGTCAGGAGGTATTGGCTTGGTGAGGCCGCATTTTTTCGCTCTCGTTTGGAGCTGTCAGGAGCTGTCAGGAGCCGACTTCTCCCACAAATCAGCCCCCGTCATGCCAGGACGTCGGGAGGAAATGAGCCTATCAGCAGTTTTTTGCTGCCCTTATTTTGTCTTTTGTGCCTTACTGTTTTACTGTGCTTATGAGTTGTCTGTATCTATCTATCTATCTATCTATCTATCTATCTATCTATCTATCTATCTATCTATCTATCTATCTATCTACAGTATCTATCTATCTATCTATCTATCTATCTATCTATCTATCATTAAAGTACTATCTATCTACAGTATCTACGTATCTATAGAGTGGAGTTTTCACACAGGAGGAGAATTCAAGACAGAATTCAAGACAAATCTAGAAGACGCTACCGCTGCTGCATTTTCAAAACATACTTGTACTGTTAGGTTAATCATCGGGACCTTCACTGCTTATAGACATGGCATTGAGAAGCTCTATTGAACACAGAGATTAAAGTCTTTCCTGAATGCGACTGATTTATTCACAACCAGATTCATGACATTAATATCTCTCTACACCAAATACACAGCGAATTATGCCCAATAGCATTTTATAAGGCACTCGCTTCACCCCCCCCCCATCTGTTCTAAAATCACTGTAACCCACAGCCTACTACCACTATCCAGAGCACTTCCGGTTTCCTAATCCAAATGCCGACTCGCGCTCTCTGAGGCCACTGGCTGGCTGGAATGTGAAAAGTGCAAAAGAGGAACTGACTTTCAGCTTGGCACATCTCGCCCTTCCTCTGGCACCTTTTTGGGGGATTGCAGGGGGGAAGCACATTGGTGTGTGTGTGTGTGTGTGTGTGTGTGTGTGTGTGTGTGTGTGTGTGTGTGTTCTACCACCTACCTGATGTAAGTCCAGGGTGATAGTCACATAGTGGTATGCCATGCCGTTCTTGATGCTGGGACTCTGCCACCAACGGTTGGTCCCATCTATAGCATACTGTATAGGATGTCGCTCTGAAGAGGAGACAACATAAGGAGAGAGGAGGCGAGGGGACAGGAAAGGAGAGAGAAGAGGAGATAGGAGAGGAGGGGACAGGAGAGGAGAGAAGATTAACAGAGAAAATGGAGCGAGTTTTACTTCAGATAAGATAAAGTCATTTCCATTGTGGGTTTTTAAGGTTAGCCGGCTTTAGTCACACTACTTATTTCTGCCATTTCCTTATTCGCTAGAAACCATGGCAACAAGCGAGGAGACTGCTAATGAAGATGCATTGTTTAAGAACAATGCATCTTCTCCTCCTCTTCCTCTCCTCCAGCCTTCATCCTCCACCTTCACCCCTCCTCCCCTTATTCTACAACTCTATCCTCCCTGAGGAAATCTCAAGGGCCTTTGGTGTAAAGAGTGTGAAAGCTAACGGGCTATTCCAGAGTGGTACACTCCCGACTGACCTGCTGGGGAGGTGGTCTGTAGGTAGACCTGCTGGAGAGGTGTCTATAACAGACCTGCTGGGGAGGTGGTCTATAACAGACCTGCTGGGGAGGTGTCTATAACAGACCTGCTGGGGAGGTGTCTATAACAGACCTGCTGGGGAGGTGGTCTATAACAGACCTGCTGGGGAGGTGGTCTATAACAGACCTGCTGGGGAGGTGGTCTATAACAGACCTGCTGGGGAGGTGTCTATAACAGACCTGCTGGAGAGGTATCTATAACAGACCTGCTGGGGAGGTGTCTATAACAGACCTGCTGGGGAGGTAGTCTATAACAGACCTGCTGGGGAGGTGGTCTATAACAGACCTGCTGGGGAGGTGTCTATAACAGACCTGCTGGGAAGGTGTCTATAACAGACCTGCTGGAGAGGTATCTATAACAGACCTGCTGGGGAGGTGGTCTGTAGGTAGACCTGCTGGGGAGGTGTCTATAACAGACCTGCTGGGGAGGTGGTCTATAACAGACCTGCTGGAGAGGTATCTATAACAGACCTGCTGGGAAGGTGTCTATAACAGACCTGCTGGGGAGGTGTCTATAACAGACCTGCTGGGGAGGTGGTCTATAATAGACCTGCTGGGGAGGTGGTCTATAACAGACCTGCTGGGGAGGTGGTCTATAACAGACCTGCTGGGAAGGTGTCTATAACAGACCTGCTGGGGAGGTGGTCTATAACAGACCTGCTGGGGAGGTGGTCTATAACAGACCTGCTGGGAAGGTGTCTATAACAGACCTGCTGGGGAGGTGGTCTATAACAGACCTGCTGGGAAGGTGTCTATAACAGACCTGCTGGGGAGGTGGTCTGTAGGTAGACCTGCTGGGGAGGTAGTCTATAACAGACCTGCTGGGGAGGTAGTCTATAACAGACCTGCTGGGGAGGTGTCTATAACAGACCTGCTGGGGAGGTAGTCTATAACAGACCTGCTGGGGAGGTGTCTATAACAGACCTGCTGGGGAGGTGTCTATAACAGACCTGCTGGAGAGGTGTCTATAACAGACCTGCTGGGAAGGTGTCTATTACAGACCTGCTGGGGAGGTGGTCTATAATAGACCTGCTGGGGAGGTGGTCTATAACAGACCTGCTGGGGAGGTGGTCTATAACAGACCTGCTGGGGAGGTGTCTATAACAGACCTGCTGGGGAGGTGTCTATAACAGACCTGCTGGGGAGGTGGTCTGTAGGTAGACCTGCTAGGGAGGTGGTCTATAACAGACCTGCTGGGGAGGGGGTCTATAACAGACCTGCTGGGGAGGTATCTATAACAGACCTGCTGGAGAGGTGTCTATAACAGACCTGCTAGGGAGGTGGTCTATAACAGACCTGCTGGGGAGGTATCTATAACAGACCTGCTGGAGAGGTGTCTATAACAGACCTGCTAGGGAGGTGGTCTATAACAGACCTGCTGGAGAGGTGGTCTATAACAGACCTGCTGGGGAGGTGGTCTATAACAGACCTGCTGGGGAGGTGGTCTGTATCAGACCTGCTGGGGAGGTGGTCTATAACAGACCTGCTGGGGAGGTGGTCTATAACAGACCTGCTGGGGAGGTGTCTATAACAGACCTGCTGGGGAGGTGGTCTATAACAGACCTGCTGGAGAGGTGTCTATAACAGACCTGCTGGGGAGGTGGTCTATAACAGACCTGCTGGGGAGGTGGTCTGTATCAGACCTGCTGGGGAGGTGGTCTATAACAGACCTGCTGGGGAGGTGGTCTATAACAGACCTGCTGGGAAGGTGTCTATAACAGACCTGCTGGGGAGGTGTCTATAACAGACCTGCTGGGGAGGTGGTCTGTAGGTAGACCTGCTAGGGAGGTGGTCTATAACAGACCTGCTGGGGAGGTGGCCTATAACAGACCTGCTGGGGAGGTAGTCTATAACAGACCTGCTGGGGAGGTGGTCTATAACAGACCTGCTGGGGAGGTGGTCTGTAGGTAGACCTGCTGGGGAGGTGGTCTATAACAGACCTGCTGGGGAGGTGGTCTATAACAGACCTGCTGGGGAGGTGGTCTGTAGGTAGACCTGCTAGGGAGGTGGTCTATAACAGACCTGCTGGGGAGGTGGTCTATAACAGACCTGCTGGGGAGGTGGTCTATAACAGACCTGCTGGGGAGGTGGTCTATAACAGACCTGCTGGGGAGGTGGTCTATAATAGACCTGCTGGGGAGGTGGTCTATAACAGACCTGCTGGGGAGGTGGTCTGTAACAGACCTGCTGGGGAGGTGGTCTATAACAGACATGCTGGGAAGGTGTATATAACAGACCTGCTGGGGAGGTGGTCTATAACAGACCTGCTGGGGAGGTGGTCTATAATAGACCTGCTGGGGAGGTGGTCTATAACAGACCTGCTGGGAAGGTGTCTATAACAGACCTGCTGGGGAGGTGGTCTATAATAGACCTGCTGGGGAGGTGGTCTATAACAGACCTGCTGGGGAGGTGGTCTATAACAGACCTGCTGGGGAGGTGGTCTATAATAGACCTGCTGGGGAGGTGGTCTATAACAGACCTGCTGGGGAGGTGGTCTATAACAGACCTGCTGGGGAGGTGGTCTGTAGGTAGACCTGCTAGGGAGGTGGTCTATAACAGACCTGCTGGGGAGGTGGTCTATAACAGACCTGCTGGGGAGGTGGTCTGTAGGTAGACCTGCTAGGGAGGTGGTCTATAACAGACCTGCTGGGGAGGTGGTCTGTAGGTAGACCTGCTAGGGGGGTGGTCTATAACAGACCTGCTAGGGAGGTGGTCTATAACAGACCTGCTGGGGAGGTGGTCTATAACAGACCTGCTGGGGAGGTGGTCTGTAGGTAGACCTGCTAGGGAGGTGGTCTGTAGGTAGACCTGCTGGGGAGGTGGTCTATAACAGACCTGCTGGGGAGGTGGTCTGTAGGTAGACCTGCTAGGGAGGTGGTCTATAACAGACCTGCTGGGGAGGTGGTCTATAACAGACCTGCTGGGGAGGTGTCTATAACAGACCTGCTGGGGAGGTGGTCTGTAGGTAGACCTGCTAGGGAGGTGGTCTGTAGGTAGACCTGCTGGGGAGGTGGTCTTTAACAGACCTGCTGGGGAGGTGGTCTATAACAGACCTGCTAGGGAGGTGGTCTGTAGGTAGACCTGCTAGGGAGGTGGTCTATAATAGACCTGCTAGGGAGGTGGTCTGTAGGTAGACCTGCTAGGGAGGTGGTCTATAATAGACCTGCTGGGGAGGTGGTCTATAACAGACCTGCTGGGGAGGTGGTCTATAACAGACCTGCTGGGGAGGTGGTCTGTAGGTAGACCTGCTGGGGAGGTGGTCTATAACAGACCTGCTGGGGAGGTGGTCTATAACAGACCTGCTGGGGAGATGTCTATAACAGACCTGCTGGGGAGGTGGTCTGTAGGTAGACCTGCTGGGGAAGTGGTCGGTATCAGACCTGCAGGGGAGGTGGTCTATAACAGACCTGCTGGGGAGGTGGTCTATACCTGAGCCCACCACCCGGGGTGAGATTTAAGTCTGGACACGCACTTAGAGCCTTGCGCTTCTGACATAAGGAGTCTGTCTGGATTATTGAGTCTGAGTAAAAGTATAATCTCAAATAGGAGAGTACTGGAGCTCACGGATCATCTTTAGAAAAACTTTTATTTGGTGCACAGACCAGTCACTGGCGTTTTGCCAGAGTGTGTTCTTCAGAGTGTGCTCTTCAGTTTGTTCTTCAGAGTGTCTGTCAAAACTTTTTTTTTCTTCTAAACATGATCCGTGAGCTTCAGTACTCTCCTATTTCATGCCGCTGCTCCTTAACTGAGAGCACCGGTCCTCATCTCCATAAGCAGGCTTTAGCACGTGAACTTTCCCCAAAAAAGAATAGTCTGTTCTACTCAGGGACCAGGTCAGAACAGATGACTCTTCAGATGACTCTTATTTATGCCATTCGATCATTGATTCGATCATCAGTTGACTGTTGAGCACCCTATTTCCGAGGTCATTTTGAGGCTCGCTTGAGACGGAATGAGTGTTCCTGAATGGCGCGGGCGAACGCAGCCTGGCTTCACACAACCGCGCTTTGGGATGCCAGGTTGGCTAGCCGAGCAAGCGCTTTCAACGACGCACTCTAGACGGAACGAGCGTCGAGAAACAGGACGAAGGAAAGCCAGCGGTCGGAGCTTGTATCATACTAGACCGAACCCTGTGACTCATCACCTCCTCTTTGTTTATCTTTGTGAGCGTGTGCACGTGTGCGTGTGCATGTGTGTGTGTGCATGTGTGTGTGCATGTGTGCGTGTGTGTTTTACCAAACTGCCTCTCGCTCTTCTGGTTGCATACGCGGCACTGTGGGTTCCTGACCGGCTGTCCAGGCACGTGCTCCACCAGCTTACAGAACATCTCTGGTCTAGACTCTCCACACGTGGCGTTGGACGTGATCTTCGCCATGGACGCCAGATTCAGCACCGCCGGGAACAGGCCTGCGAGGGGGGTGGGGGGGGGTTGGTAGAGTCAATGATGTTGATGATGTCACTACAGACTGGACAGTAAAGGTAGACAGTGATGTAATTACAGACTGGTGATTTAAAGGTAGAGTCAGTGATATAACTACAGACTGGACACAGAAAAGGTAGAGTCATGTTACTACTGCACACTCTCGAAATGTGAGCGCATTAATGTATTTTATGTAGAACCATTTGGGAACCGAATTGTTCCAAAGGTTCCTCATTTGTTTCCAAGTCCATATTCAATTGTAAACTCTTCTGGGTCAGATAAAACCCTCTTCGGTTCCAAGTCGAACCTTTCAGTGGGCTCCATATGGATATATTCAAGGTTATATTTGGAACCCAAAAAGGTTCTATCTGAGCTGAAAAGGGTTCTGTCCCTAGGGATGATGCTGCAGGTTACAGAGCTGAGCTATGTTCATATTGAAAAATAGCGACAACTTGACAGACAGGATCATCAAGAGAGACTTGACAACGAAAATATATCCAAACTTCGAATCAAGTTTTGAAAAAGTCAAGATGCCCTCATTCCTTCAAACCCCACTGATATATAATAAAGATGTGGTGCTGTCTTAAGTTTCTGGCTCACACACACACCCACACACACACACACACACACACACACACACACACACACACAGAGCAGAGTCTGGAGCTCAGGTAGAAAGAAGAGAGCTCTATTGGGATGTTAGAGTTCCACATTAGGATGCAACGCATCGGGCATTTGTTTTCTCACAATGCGTCAATACGCCTGCCCCAATATACAGATAAAGCATGAATGGATAAATAAATACTTTGAGCCACTTTAGTAGTCTGTTATTTAGCTGTTTACTGCAAAGACCCCAGCCATCATAGCTCTGGTGCATACAGGCATATCAGTGTGTAGTGTTTAGGGTTAGAGGTTAGCTCATACAGGCGTATCAGTGTGTAGTGTTTAGGGTTAGAGGTTAGCTCATACAGGCGTATCAGTGTGTAGTGTTTAGGGTTAGGGGTATCAGTGTGTAGGGTTAGGGGTTAGGGGTTAGCTCATACCGGTGTATCAGTGTGTAGTGTTTAGGGTTAGGGGTATCAGTGTGTAGGGTTAGGGGTTAGGGGTTAGCTCATACCGGTGTATCAGTGTGTAGGGTTTAGGGTTAGGGGTTAGCTCATACAGGCGTACTGTGTCAGTGTGTAGTGTTTAGGGTTAGGGGTATCAGTGTGTAGGGTTTAGGGTTAGGGGTTAGCTCATACAGGCGTATCAGTGTGTAGTGATTTGGGTTAGGGGTATCAGTGTGTAGTGTTTAGGGTTAGGGGTTAGCTCATACAGGTGTATCAGTGTGTAGTGTTTAGGGTTAGCTTATACAGGCGTATCAGTGTGTAGTGTTTAGGGTTAGGGGTATCAGTGTGTAGGGTTTAGGGTTAGGGGTTAGCTCATACAGGCGTATCAGTGTGTAGTGTTTAGGGTTAGGGGTAAGCTCATACAGGCGTATCAGTGTGTAGGGTTTAGGGTTAGGGGTATCAGTGTGTAGGGTTTAGGGTTAGGGGTTAGCTCATACAGGCGTATCAGTGTGTAGGGTTTAGGGTTAGGGGTTAGCTCATACAGGCGTACTGTGTCAGTGTGTAGGGTTTAGGGTTAGGGGTATCAGTGTGTAGTGTTCAGGGTTAGGGGCTACTGGACCGCTCTGCCTTGAAGCAGCTGGAGCGTAGGAACAACACAACTGGTTCATATTACTCATCTGGCTTCAGTTCAACCTGCTCAGACATCCTGGCTCTGTCACACTGCAGTTACACTCTAAACACACACAGGCGCGCACGTGCAAACACACACACACACACACACACACACACACACACACAGCATACAGACATCACACACACACAGCATACAGACATCCCACACACACAGCATACAGACATCACACACACACACACACATATACACACACACACAGCATACAGACATCACACACACACACAGCATACAGACATCACACACACACTCACACAGCATAAGACATCACACACACACACACACACACACAGCATACAGATATCACACACACACACACACACACACACACACACACACACACACAGCATACAGACATCACACACACTCACACAGCATAAGACATCACACACACACACACACACACACACATATGCATACAGACATCACACACACACAGCATACAGACATCACACACACACACACACACACACACACACACAGCATACAGACATCACACACACTCACACAGCATAAGACATCACACACACACACATACACATATGCATACAGACATCACACACACACAGCATACAGACATCACACACACACACACACACACACACAGCATACAGACATCACACACACACACACACACACACACACACACACACACACACACACACACACACACACATACTGTACATCACACACATACACAGCAGACATCACAAAGACAGAAACAACTGGTTGTGATTAGACACAGGCCTCAGAATCAGAGCTTCAGTTAGAATGGGGATGAATGATGGGGTGGGAGGGCGGGGAGACGGGTATGTCCGTTGTAAAATAGAGAATTAGAAAGAGAGAGACAGTGACTGAGAGAAAGAGAGAGAGGGAGAGAATGTGTGTGTGTGCATGCATGTGTGTGTGCGTGTGTGTGTGTGTGTGTGTGGGAACAGTGTTATCAAAGAGCCTGGCCCATTGCTCAGAATGACTCGCAGCTGTCTCCAGACATCCAGCGCTGATAAACTGTGAACTGTGAAGAACGTCTGAGTGCTCACGGATCACAGAGAACCAGCACTGATAATACTCCTGCCTCAGAAACCAGCACTATAAAACCTTCTACCTCAGGAACCAGCACTATAACACCTTCTACCTCAGGAACCAGCACTGATAAACCTCCTGCCTCAGAAACCAGCACTGTTAAACCTCCTGCCTCAGGAACCAGCACTGTTAAATCTCCTGCCTCAGGAACCAGCACTATAAAACCTTCTACCTCAGGAACCAGCACTATAAAACCTTCTACCTCAGGAACCAGCACTATAAAACCTTCTACCTCAGGAACCAGCACTGATAAACCTCCTGCCTCAGAAACCAGCACTGTTAAACCTCCTGCCTCAGAAACCAGCACTGTTAAACATCCTGCCTCAGGAACCAGCACTATAAAACCTTCTACCTCAGGAACCAGCACTATAAAACCTTCTACCCCAGGAACCAGCACTATAAAACCTTCTACCTCAGGAACCAGCACTGTTAAACATCCTACCTCAGAAACCAGCACTGTTAAACCTCCTGCCTCAGGAACCAGCACTGTTAAACCTCCTGCCTCACACATCACCCTAACATAACGCGAGCGATCGAATTTACCGCGACAT
>NC_140252.1:13012349-13017349 GCF_949987555.1 Borostomias antarcticus
CATAGGCACTGTGCACTAGTGTTAGTAAATGAGGAAAAGTTGCAACTTTAGAATAATGTCCCAAAAAGATCTATAACTCATGAACATGGTATTATCAAATACATTAACTGACCTATTACAACTGAGTTGATAATAATTAGTTACCAATTTACCAATACAGAATAACCTTTGTAAACATAAATGAGAAATATGTTGCAGCTTTAGAATATCGTCCCAATAAGGTCAGTAAACTATTGACATGGTCTTAACAAATATATTGACTAACCTTTATATAATGATACTGTATGTTACTCAATTGTAAACATGTATTAATTTGTGTTTAGATAGGCCCCCTGATGGAATGCCAGATGAGGCCAGCTGTAGGTGGATCAGCTATTAACAAATACTCAACCCAATCCCCTATTGGACTGTACAGGCTCTATCAAGCCTGGACTTAATATGGATGGATGTTTTATCTCTATTATGTATTATTTATTATTATTGCTATTATTCTTATTATTATCATTACTGTTTATGTATTTTTTTCTTTCCATTGTCCAGTGTTTGTACTTCAGTTCTTTGTCCTGTTCATTTTCTTTCCTTTTTGTATGTTCTTTGAAATGACACTGCCGTTGCAATGTTTTTCTGCATGTTTTGTATTAAACTCAAAATCTACAAATAAAGTTGTTAAAAAAACGTAACAAGTCATTAGTAAGTGGTTTACGAATCGCTTGTTCATGATATGATCTATTAACTATTTATAAGGCAGAGTTCTAAATCATTATTCTACTATTAACAGCCGTTTAACAAGTGATTAATAACTCATTATACAACTCATTATTCAACGTTCTGATTCTGATTGGCTGAAAGCCGTGTAATAATACTTTGTAACACACACCTGGGACCGCATATCATTCCATTTTCAGTATTAATGCGCCTCCCATTTGATCCAATGCATTGTAGTTGTTGTTGTTGCTTGGCAACCCTTTTGTTAGGGCAACTATTTTGCTCGGCGGAATTGGGGGAATGATGCTTCGTTTTGAATAAATGTTAATATTTTTACATTGCTGTGTTTATTTGACACTAATGGCTGTAGTAACCGTTGTATAAAAGCAATAAACCACTCGAGGCCGTGTGTTATAGTGATTTTATAACAGCTAGGGGGGTTTTAGGCACTTTATTGCTTAATTAACTAACAGTTTGTGAATGATCTATTAAGTATTTATAATGGATAGTGTTACTGTACATGGTTTACATGTGACAAATTAAGATCTGAATCTGAACATCAGCTGGCTGCTTCCCCCTGCGGTCCCTGTCTCAGGCCCTGTGTGTCTGTATCCAGGGCACGGCTCTCTAGGCTGGAAGCACACACACACACACACACACACACACACACACATACACACACACACACACACACACACACTGACAATAGAGGAGCAGCTGAAACCCACCCCAGTAATGAAACATCTATCAACATCAACATCTGCAATACTATGTTGATATGACCTTTGAATCCACCCACTCCGCTGAGTTGACTGATTCTGGTTGTGGCATCGTGACACGAAACAGTGGTTTCTCGGCTTAAAAACAATGAGCGATTAGCCAATTAGCCAATCAGCACCCATGGGCAGGATTAATACCGTTGTCCTCGATTAGAGCGGAATAAATGTCAGACTAAGGATGGAAATAGAGCATAACGAGTTGACAATTCTGTCTGATATCAGGCGAGAGGAGAGAAGGAGAAGTGATGGTCACAGAGAGAGTTGAAGCAGTGGAGTGATGGAGGGGGAGAA
This sequence comes from Borostomias antarcticus, assembly GCF_949987555.1. Classification (NCBI taxonomy): domain Eukaryota; kingdom Metazoa; phylum Chordata; class Actinopteri; order Stomiiformes; family Stomiidae; genus Borostomias; species Borostomias antarcticus. The sequence goes on from NC_140252.1 coordinate 13,014,125, forward strand.
GGAGAGCAGAGGAGGAGAGGCGTAGGAGAGACTGAGTGGGTCTTGAAGAGGGCAGCAGGCAGGCCAGAGATTGATACGCCACCATTTTGTTTTCATCTGGGCCGTATCCATCATAGTGACAGCTAGAGCTCTAAAACCTGAATCATCTCAGCTCACCGCCACAGCCTCATCACACACACACACACACACACACACACATACACACATGCACACACACGCACACACGACACACACACAGATACAACCACGCCACACAAACACACACAAACACGCCCCACACACAAACACGCCACACACACACACACAAACACGCCCCACAAGCACACACACACACGCGCGCAAAAAAACAAACGCCTTTGTTCTATCCCGTGTTCTCTCCAACACACATCTGTCTCTCTCACCGCATCCGTCTCTCACACGGCTGGCACACGCGTGTCGGCGATCGATACACGCCTGACACTTGGACAGTGTGGCTGACACAGACTGAGACAGATTCTCTCAGCAGCAGACCCTTTATAGCCCGGTCTAAGAAACCAGGCCAGGTTTGAATGCTCCCTTTACAGCATTCATACAACCTACTTGGGACTACCACCTTTACTCATCTGACATAATTGGGATAACCACCTTTGCTTAACTGACAGCATTTCAACATTGGGGCAACCACCTTTACTTAGCTGACAGCATTTCAATGTTGGTACAACCACTTTTACTCAACTGACATAATTTCAACGTTGGGACAACCACCTTTACTTAGCCTAATAGCTGACAACATTTCAATGTTGGGACAACCACCATTACTTATGGCTGACAGCGATTCAACGTTGGGACAACCACTAAGCCTGCGCTGATCCCTCTCTATCTCCAGGTCACACCCTCCCCATGGACAGCTCACAGGTCCTCTCCAGCATGATTGGACAAGAGGATGATGGTCCAACGTGATTGGCTCATAGGACAAGGCTTTGACAGACACCACTGACAGCCTGCCGTGACTGCAGCATGCCATCGCCCTGGTAACCACATGCAAGGCTATGCATAAGAAGATGAATGAGACTCACGGTGTAATCAGTCTTTCACGAGTGTGTGTGTGTGTGTGTGTGTGTGTGTGTGTGTGTGTGTATGTGTGTGACTGCGTGCGTATGTGCGCGTCTGCCTGTGTGTGTGTGTGTGTGTGTGTGTGTGTGTGTGTGTGTGTGTGTGTGTGTGTGTGTGTGTGTGTGTGTGCGTGTGTGATGTCCACTGGACACGACTGCGTCTCGACTGTAGTTCTGCCACACAGGAAGTCACAATGGGGCAGGAAGTGACTTGAATATATCCTGATAAGGTCCAGGGTTACACTGTAAACAGGTAAGGTCAGAACAAACATACACACACACAAACACACACCTACACACACATACAATCATCATGATCATCACCACCTCAGCAGGCAGTCTTTAATACTGTTCTTAATAATAATTCTGTTAATATTCTCTGATGCACTGTAAATATTCTGTCTAATTCTAAAGAATAAAAGCATCCCTCCCTGAATTTAAAGGAAGGAGGGGTAACCTCGCCCCCGTATCTGAACTATCTGAAGATGTCTCAGCCCCTCCTCCAGGCAAACTCATCTCTGCGTGATTCATTGCCTGTCACCTGGTCAGAGCTTCATCATAACCAAGGTTGGACTCCAACACAACATCAACATCTATCAGCCCACTGTCAAACACACTATAAATATACACCGTGGCTTCCTCAGTCAACACCAACACAAACACTGACCCAGGACTGACACAATGGTGACAAAACACAGACACAACACTGACCAAACACAGACACAACACATACAGTAACACTGATGTGACACAGACCCAACACTGACCAAACACAGACACAACACTGACCAAACACAGACACAACACTCACCAAACACAGACACAACACAGACATAACACTGACATAACACTGACCAAATGCAGACACAATGCATAGACCAAACACAGACATACAGTAACACTGATGCAACACATATACAACACTGACCAAACAGACACAACACTGACATAACACAGACACAATACTGACGGGACACAGACACAACACATACAGTAACACTGACGCAGCATAGACACAATACTGACCAAACACAGACACAAGACAACACTGACGCAATACTGACTCAATGCAGACAAAACACAGCACAACGCAATATCACAACACAATACACAAATACATACTGAACACAAAATCCAACATCACACAAACAACACAAAAAGGAACATCAGAAGAGCTTATGATCACATAACCACAACTGAGACCATCGTGTGTGTGTGTGTTTGAGGTAGGGGTGTGTTTATGTGTTTATGTTAATGAGAAACCCAGACAGACTAAATGTTGCTCTAGACATTCCCAAACCAAGACGTGTAAACAGGAAAGCAGCCAGCTCAGACTTTAATCTACAGAAACCACAGACACACAAAACACACACATACACACACACACACGCGCACACACACACACACACACACAAACACACACACACACACACAGAGGCTGTATACTGACTGTCTAGACACATGTCCCGACTGAAGGACCCTCTACATACACACACATGCAAGTGTCCACACACACTCAAACACACACACACAAGATGGTCTCAGTTGTGGTTTTGTGATCATAAGCTCTTCTGATGTTCCTTTTTATGTTGTTTGTGTGATGTTGGATTTTGTGTTCAGTATGTATTTGTGTATTATGTTGTGATGTTGCGTTGTGTTGTGCTTGTAATAAAATGTTTCCAATGCATGATCATGTCATCTGACCAGTGTTTATATGGTAATGTTTCAAGCATGCAATAGCTGAGATGCTGCAATTGCTTTCTAGCGTACACCCTGATTTGTGGTAGAATGCATGAGAACAAGGCCTATTACTAGACACCAAGCGGAGAACACTAAAGCTGCATGAAATATGTTTTTCCTATGCCCAAAGTCAGATGAGTCACACAGGCCTCTTGCGAAGGACATTCTGGCTCCGTCGTTTTTAACAGAAAACATTGTTTCGCGATGTTTGGACGCCACGAGGGGAGGGAGGATGGCGTCATTCCAGCTCAACTCTACTCCACAGAGTCTCAGCAGCTTCTAAAATAAGATAACGAGAAGCGCCCCCCCCCCCCCTCCCCCATTTCCCCGGTAAATGGTGGCGGTGATTTATCCGGGAGCGCTCCGGTCACCGTTAAATCTCTGGTTAAGTCCC
>NC_140252.1:13022349-13027349 GCF_949987555.1 Borostomias antarcticus
GAATCTTTAATGAATCTACTGTCTAATAGCATAATTTAGCATTAAGCAGAGTGTGTGTGTGTATGTGTGTGTATGATAGAGAGAGAGAGAGAGAGAGAGAGAGAGAGAGAGAGAGAGAGAGAGAGAGTGAGAGAGCATTAGGCGTCTCTATAGCCTGGTGTTTCCAGTAAAGTCGACCATAAAATATATTTCCTAAAATGAATTTTAGATTGCAGAGCCTTACTGCTGTGTAGACAGACAAGCTGCTGTACTGAACAACCCTGCTCCACTTCCTCACCCTCATATTAAGAGTACAGTAAAGACTATAAGCCAGTCTCATAAGAGTACAGTTAGACAGCCTCAAAAGTTTACATAAGCCTAAGCCATCTGAATGAAACAGAATCAAAGACTCTTTATTCTGTTTTATTTTTATTTTGACTATGAACCAATGATTTATTGAGGTCATATCAATTTTATAAGCCCTTTGGGGTTTTCTAGATGTTCACCTCCACAATCTGTTTATTTTCTGTTATTTGCTGTTGTTGTTGTTGTACTCCGTTATACTAAAGTGCAAATAAATAAAAAATCTTAAAATCTAGAATCAAAGACTTCTGTCACAGCAGCACAGCTCAGTTTGATACTGCCTTGATACTGTATATTGAATAACGGACAATCAATTAACTAGAACATTGATGAATGCCAACCATGGTGCACCAACCAACAGTATACTTCTTCACTGGTGCAAATGGCCAGGCTACAGGAAATAATGTTTGAGCTGGTGGAGTTAGCAGTAGAGGGTCCAGTAGAGTTAGCAGCAGAGTTAGCAGTAGAGTCCACTAGAGTTACTAGTAGAGAGGGTCCAGTAGAGTTAACAGTAGAGTTAGCAGTAGAGTCCACTAGAGTTACTTGTAGAGAGGGTCCAGTAGAGTTAGCAGCAGAGTTATCAGTAGAGTCCAGTAGAATTACTAGTAGAGAGGGTCCAGTAGAGTTAGCAGCAGAGTTAGCAGTAGAGTCAAGTAGAGTTACTAGAAGGGAGGGTCCAGTAGAGTTAGCAGCAGAGTTAGCAGTAGAGTCCAGTAGAGTTACTAGTAGAGAGGGTCCAGCAGAGTTATCAGTAGAGTCCACTAGAGTTACTAGTAGAGAGAGTCCAGTAGAGTTAACAGTAGAGTTAGCAGTAGAGTCCACTAGAGTTACTAGTAGAGAGAGTCCAGTAGAGTTAACAGTAGAGTTAGCAGTAGAGTCCACTAGAGTTACTTGTAGAGAGGGTCCAGTAGAGTTAGCAGCAGAGTTAGCAGTAGAGTCCAGTAGAGTTACTAGTAGAGAGGGTCCAGCAGAGTTATCAGTAGAGTCCAGTAGAATTACTAGTAGAGAGGGTCCAGTAGAGTTAACAGTAGAGTTAGCAGTAGAGTCCAGTAGAGTTACTAGTAGAGAGGGTCCAGTAGAGTTAGCAGCAGAGTTAGCAGTAGAGTCCAGTAGAGTTACTAGTAGAGAGGGTCCAGTAGAGTTAGCAGCAGAGTTAGCAGTAGAGTCCACTAGAGTTACTTGTAGAGAGGGTCCAGTAGAGTTAGCAGCAGAGTTAGCAGTAGAGTCCACTAGAGTTACTTGTAGAGAGGGTCCAGTAGAGTTAGCAGCAGAGTTATCAGTAGAGTCCAGTAGAGTTAACAGTAGAGTTAGCAGTAGAGTCCAGTAGAGTTACTAGTAGAGAGGGTCCAGTAGAGTTAGCAGCAGAGTTAGCAGTAGAGTCCACTAGAGTTACTAGTAGAGAGAGTCCAGTAGAGTTAACAGTAGAGTTAGCAGTAGAGTCCAGTAGAGTTACTAGTAGAGAGGGTCCAGTAGAGTTAACAGTAGAGTTAGCAGTAGAGTCCAGTAGAGTTAGCAGTAGAGTCCAGTAGAGTTCGCGGTAGAGTAGGCAGTAGAGTTAGCAGTGGAGAGAGAACCAGGCCTGTAGATACTCATCCCCTGTAATAAAAGGCACTGGACTGATAAACGAGCCCTCACCCCAGCCCAGTAAAGTTTGCTTGCTTTGCAAAACGCTTATTCCAGTTATGGCGATCATTAAAGGAAGGTATTTAAGGGCCCTGGCTGGGATGTGGATGTGAGCGATGGTCAGGCAGAGAGGGAGCAGAGTGATGTGTTTAACCTAATACCCACTCTCATTACATCTGCAGAGAAGCCATGTCATATCGACCCTGCTGCCAGAGAGATGGTGTGTGTGTGCGTGTGTGTGTGTGTGTATGTATGTGTGTGTGTGTGTGTGTGTGTGTGTGTGTGTGTGTGTGTGTGTGTGTGTGCGTGTGTTCGTGTGTGTGTGTGTATGTGTGTGTGTGTGTGTGTGTGTGTGTGTGTGTGTGTGAGTGTGTGAACATGTGTGTGTGTGTGTGTGTGTGTGTGGGTGTGTATTCGTCTGAGTGTGTGTGTTCCTCCTTGCTCCTTCCGGAGGAGATGAGGTGTGGGGTATGAACAGCCCCCGGTAGTGCAGTAGCGTGTTATTGATATGTTATAAATATGAAATTAACGTGTTGGAGGGCTGCCGTGTGTGTCGGCCTGCCGTTGCTTGGTCATGAATCAGCTGGGAGCACCTGGGCACACGTGACCTGAACCCCAGAGCTGCTGCAGCACTGCTGATGGAGGGTGTGTGTGTATGTGTGTGTGTGTGTGTGTGTGTGTGTGTGTGTGTGTGTGTGTGTGTGTGTGTGTGTGTGTGTGTATGTGTGTGTGTGTGAGACAAGTGATTACAATAGGTATATGTATTATGAGGTGTGTAATATGGGGTGTGGGGAGTATTATGGGGATTGTATTATAGGTGTTTTGATGTTGGGGTTAGAGGAACTGGGTTGGGGTTGGGGTTGGGGTTAGAGGGGCTGGGTTGGGGTTGGGGTTAGAGGGGCTGGGTTGGGGTTAGAGGGGCTGGGTTGGGGGTTAGAGGGGCTGGGTTGGGGGTTAGAGGGGCTGGGTTGGGGTTAGAGGGGCTGGGTTGGGGGTTAGAGGGGCTGGGTTGGGGTTAGAGGGGCTGGGTTGGGGATAATGGAGTTGGAGATAGAGTGGTTGGGGTTAGAGGAACTGGGTTGGGGTTAGAGGAACTGGGTTGGGGGTTAGAGGGGCTGGGTTGGGGATAATGGAGTTGGAGATAGAGTGGTTGGGGTTAGAGGAACTGGGTTGGGGTTAGAGGAACTGGGTTGGGGGTTAGAGGGGCTGGGTTGGGGATAATGGAGTTGGAGATAGAGTGGTTGGGGTTAGAGGAGTTGGGTTAGAGATAGAGGGTTTAGGGATAGAGGGGTTACTAACTACAGCTTGGTGTTACCGATACTGTATATCTCTCCTGGTCACCTTGAGTGAGCTCACCAATCAAAAACACACACACACACACACACTAGTTTATGGGAATGGGGACTAAACAGGCAGAGGTCAGTTTGACCTGCTATAAACAGCAACACTAAGCCAAGGACTGAGGATACTTATACAGGCATCCCACAGACGCTGAATGTCAGTCTCCCACACTAGCTGACTTCCTGTAATGTTGCTGCCTCAAGGTGATTGGTTGGCCCGTCGCTCCGAGGCGCCTCTGAGGCAGATCGACCTAGTCACGGCCTCGAAGGGGGACCCAGTATCCCCACTGACGTCAGGACAGCAGAGTCGCTGCCCATCTTTTGCCGCAGGCTGAAAACTCACCTCTTCAAGAAGTACTATCGGGATACTTCCTCTTAAGCACCTACAGTGGGGTAGCCTCTATCACTTATCCCTGCTGCAACATTTCACCATCACAGTTTTTCACAAGCTTAGCAAGCTTAGTGCACAGTGTATTTCTCTAAAAGTCTACCAATGAAGACAAGTCTGATCATTGGATCATAAAATGTCATACATTCTATGAAGGCCATGACACATGGCACCTTGTTCTCAAACTCATCTTTGGTCTCTGTCTGGATGTAATCTAATTATTATGAGGGTACTGTATCTCTCTACCTGACTTTGGGACAAGACATGGTATCTGTACTAGGAATGAGGTAATACAGTTGGTAAGCAGCACATCTTTGATGCAAGAGGTTGCAAATGTACATTTTGTGAGAAAAACGCAGTAGCCAAAGTTAAGATGAAAGCAAGGGAGATTCCTCCCTTGAATAGTATGTTTTTTACTTTGATCATCAAGTAAAATGAGTCGTGAAATGTAAAGTTTACATTAAATGTAAGTGTAAATAGCCTAAATTATTTTCCAAACATTCTACTGTATGAAGGTCATGATACAGGGCACGACATTAGATGAGTACCTTGTTAATCCGTCTGATTTAATTATGTCATTTAATTATTACATTTGTATTCAGCTGTTCTTGCACTTTTACAGCACTAGATTAAGCTCTTAAAAAGGAGATGCACTTGAGTGAGTTCTGGCGAGTAGTACACTTCACTAAATACGTTGAATGCACATATTGTACACTAAGTTGCTTTGGAAAAATGTCTGCTAAATGACTGTCATGTAATGTTGTGTAAACTAGCTGACTTCCTGTAACTAAACTAGCATTCACAACCAGCCCTGAAAATGTCACCTTTGAATAATTCACCCATGTAGCACGGTCCAATCATAGGCCAGCACCCAGCATCCCCCTGAGTTAGAAGCCTATTACAGAGGAGGAAATGGTTGGAGCCCTTTCACAGCAGAACACGCTGGCAGCACACACACAAAAACACACACACACACACACACCGGCTATACCAGGCTCAGTTCATATTTCATCTGCATCCCTCTAACATCAACAGCAGGCTCCACTGAGACACACTGTGACAGCAGAGATATGAAATACATAAATACATAAATACATAACACAACATAATCAACACCTCTCTCACACATGCATGCGCGCACACACACACATCCTCTGTCCCATCTGTCTTCTTGTGCATTAGACGCACAAGCCCGTTCCCACCCTACAGAATGGATGAGTCTGAGGCAGGGTAGGCAGTGTGTGTGTGTGGGGGGGGGGCGGTGAGGGGGGGGGGGGGGGGGGGGGGGGTTGAGAGTGTGTCTAGAA
>NC_140252.1:13032349-13039849 GCF_949987555.1 Borostomias antarcticus
TTTTGGGTGCTGCAACGCCATGGCCAGCGTCGGGCACAACTCAAACGGCATCCGGTCTGAGTGGCCCATAACTCCTGCTGTCCGTCCAACTTTAGCTTGCCGGTTCTACGCGCTAACCCACAGAAATCACTGACGTCCTCCTGAACACCCAGCATGCCTCTCTTCCTCAGAGTGGCCTATTACAGGTGACTATTGTAGCATAAACCTCCTGTGCTATTATGGAGTCACAGCTCACCAGGCTGTCAATCACAAGCAGACGCACACACACATGCATGCGGACACACACACAGACACACACACAAACACACGCAGTACTTACCCGTGTGGCAAAATTGCCTTTCTCTGACGTTTAAATGGTTGAGCATGGGAGGTGTGTGTGTGTGTGCTCATTGTTGACTGTATAGTCTCAAACAGCAGATTGACACTTTTGACACTTTGTATGCAGAGTGATTCTGTGAAGGTGGAGATTGTATTTATGAGTTTGTGTGAATTTGTGTGTGTGCGTGTGTGAGAGAGAGAGAGAGAGAGAGAGAGAGAGAGTGTGTGTGTGTGTGTGTGTGTATGTGTGTGTGTGTGTGTGTGTGAATGAGAGAGAGTGCGTGTGTGTTTGTGTGTGTGTAAGAGAGAGAGCGAGAGTGTGTGTGTGTGTGTGTGTGTGTGTGTGTGTGTGTGTGAGAGAGAGAGAAGGAGAGAGTGTGTGTGTGTTTGTGTGTGTGTAAGAGAGAGAGAGCGAGAGTGTGTGTGTGCAGCAGTCTCAACTCAGCAGGTGATCCATTCTGCCCAGCGTGTGTGAGTGTGTGTGCCCAGTGTGTGTGAGTGTGTGTTCCCAGTCGAAGCCTCAGGCTGTTAAGTTTCCGGGTCTCCAAAGCTCCAGGACCCACCAGGACCAGATGTGGCTGCTGAGCCCAGCGGGAGGGTGGGGGCGGCGGGTCGGCCGCTGGTTCAGCCCGGGCTCTACAGCCTGGCTCCTCCAGGAGGACGAGGAGATACTGGTGCTGGCTCAGACGGACGAGCACAGCCGGCCCTATGGCGAGGAGGCCCGGCCGGGTCTGCCCCAGAACCAGCCGTCGGCCTCCCCCGCCTCCATGCCAGCCGGAGCCCACGGGGAGACCCAGCCCCGGCGTAACGGGCTGGGACGGGAGTGTGGAGAGGCCAGGGGGGATGCCGGAGGAGCGACCGGAGGAGATGGTCGCGGCGAGACCCAACGGACCACGGTGTCCAGCCCTGAGCTGGACCGGGAGGAGCCCCTCACTCCTCCTCCTCCCTCCGCCGGACCCAGGATAACCACCTGGGAGGCGGGCTGGAACGTCACCAACGCCATCCAGGTAGGACAACTCGGACAGGGGGGGGGGGGGGGGCGGGACAGTGGGGACGGAGGACAGGGTAGACAGGGGGACAGTGGTGATAGGGGTGGACAGGGTGACAGGAGGGATAGGGGGGTATTGATCTGGTTAGGACTGAATCTATGCAGGGTAAGGAGAGGAGAGGAGGTGTTTAACAGGATTAACACTGACTTTAATGCCCCAGAGAATTCATGTCTACTAATACATGTTTCCTGAGGAGAATAATTTTGTATAATGTTCGTAAACAAGGCTATTTCAATAATTACTGCATATTATTAGCATGTCTGTTAATATGCATTGGCATTTGTAGTGGTGCGTGCCAGCAGCAATAGAGCTCTGTGTTAGACATCTGTTTGAAGAGTGGGACGTCTGTTACAAAAGCTTCTATGTTGTTCCAGAAGACAGACATTTTAACATCTAATCATCATCTGTCCTGTCTAGGGTTTCTAAATTCCGTGGGCATTTACGGGAATATGGGGAATTTATGTAAATTGTATGAAAATGTATAATCATATGATTATTCCACGATTATACCACATGATTCCATACCAGTAAAATCAGGCTTTTCAAACTTAATCAAAATTATTACGTTGGACTTAATGAAACCACATTGCATGTTAACAAAACCAAAAACTTTACTGGAATGATTCCACGCCCTTGCAACCCTGGAGTTGACTTCATCTGCACATTTGCCCAATGAGCCACTGCGCCACTGTGTGTTTGCCAACATTAGGCTGTCGTGTGATTGAACGAGAAGCCGGGTTGAGCTCAGACTTGCCAATTAGGACTTTGTAAAGGATGCAAATGATGTTGGGCTGCTAACTCCACACATCCCCCGTGATGCCTGGCTCTGTACCACAGACAGACTGAATGATGAGTTCAGATGAAAACTGTTCTTCTGGTTTTACAGTATATTGGACTAGTTCGTATAGCATGCTTTTGAGTGGCCATATCCCCACACTGTGACCGTACTGATCCATTCTATTACTTTACTCATCCATTCTACTGTTTATTGATCCATTCTACTTCCCTACTGATCTTTTCTACTCTAGTGATTCATTCTACTGCTCCATTGATTCATTCTACTTCTCTATTGATTCATTCTACTACTCTACTGAGTCATTCGACTGATCCATTGTACTCTACTGATTCACTCTACTACTCTACTGATTCACAGTACAGTGGCAGTCGCCTCACAGCAAGGTGATGGGTTCGTTCCCATTTGGGACGATGTCGGCACTGGGGATGTTCTCCCCAGGGTTGCCAGGTACTCAGGTGGGGTATCTCCCGGGCCTTTTTGTGCGGATTTTGCATGTTCTCCCCGTGCTCACAAGGGTTTCCTCACAAGAACTGTAATATAAAAAAAACATGCAGAAGAACAGATTGCTCTTCTGTCCCTGACTGGGACTTGGACTGAGCATTTGGACTTGGTCCCAGGGTGCCACTGATAAGGCTGCCCACTGCTCCTGGCTGCCCCTGGAGGATGACAGCTTGGATGGGTCAAATGCAGAGGACCGTTGAAGGTGTGTGTGTGTGTGTGTGTGTGTGTGTGTGTGTGTGTGTGTGTGTGTGTGGTTGTCACTGCTCACTCGCATCTGTGTTTATGTGTGTCAAGCAAATACCCTTGAGGTCCTGTAATTTTTTTTAATATTATTATAATGATTAATTATAATTATTATATCGATCCATCCTGCTACTCTATTGATCCATTGCACTCCACGGATTCACATTTCACCAACCTTATTGGTTCATTCCACCAACCTTATTGGTTCATTCCACCAACCTTATTGGTTCATTCCACCAACCTTATTGGTTCTGGGCTGCCTCCGCACGCCGTTCTACCGTCACGGTACAGTAACCCTCCGCCGTGCTCCTCCTCACGCAGGGCGTGTTCGTGCTGGGTCTGCCCTACGCCCTGCTCCAGAGCGGCTACCTGGGCCTGGTGCTGCTGCCCCTGGCGGCGGCGATGTGCAACTACACGGGCCAGATCCTGGTGTCGTGCCTGTACGAGGAGGACGAGGGCGGCCGTCGGGTGCGCGTGCGCGGCTCCTACGCGGACGTGGCCGACGCCTGCTGCCGCGGCCTGTGCCCGCTGTACCCGCGGCTGGGAGGCGCCCTGGTCAACCTGGCGCAGCTGGTGGAGCTGGTCATGACCTGCACCCTGTACCTGGTGGTTAGCGGCGACCTCCTCTCCTCCGCCCTGCCCCGGCTCCTGCCCGCGGCGGCGACAGGCTCCGCCTCCGTCTCCGCCGCCGCCGTCGTCGTCCGCCCCCTGGGCACGCTGCTGGCGCTGCTGCCCTGCCTGCTGCTGGCTGACCTGCGGGCGGTGTCCAGGCTCAGCCTGCTGTGCTCGCTGCCCCAGCTGCTGACCTCGCTGCTGGTCATCCTCCACTGCCTGGGCCGTGCCGGCAGCTGGGCCTGGGACGCGCTGCCCCTCGCCGTGGACCACGACAGGCTGCTGGTGGCGGCGGGCGTGATCATCTTCAGCTACACCTCCCAGATCTTCCTGCCAACGCTGGAGGGGAGCATGGAGAACAGGTATGGGGGGGAGGGAAGGAGAGAGAGATGGAGGGGGGATGGAGAGAGAGAGAGAGAGATGGAGGGGGATGGAGAGAGAGAGAGGTGGAGGGAGGGGGGATGGAGAGAGAGGGAGGGAGCGATATTGTTTGTCAGTATTCCTAAATATTCCTACTCACCTCTTCAAGAAGTACTACCACGATTCTCCCTCTGAAGCATCTATTGTATTTTTTGTTTGCTATTCTTGCACTTTGCCTTCAGCACTTGATTATGCTCTTAGTCACTTATTTTAGAAAGGAGATGCACTTGTGAGTTCTGGCAGGTAGTAGTACATAGACTTTTCCTACGTTAAATGCAATTATTGTAAGTCGCTTTGGATAAAAGTCAGCTAAATGACTGTAATGTTATGTAATACCACTGTCAGGATATTCCTTTATTTCCTTCTAAGACATTCTAAAAGTTTGTCTAACTTTGGCTTCAGGGGGCAAAACACATGATGACAATAAAAAATGAAATAATGAATAAATGAGCGCCTCTTCAATGTTGTGAATTGTATGTAATTGAAACTGTGGTTCTTGATCTGTCGTGCCTTCTCTCCCAGACAGGAGTTCTGCTCGATGCTGGGCTGGACCCACGGCCTGGCCTGCCTGCTGAAGACCCTCTTCTCCCTGGTCGCCCTCCTCACCTGGGGGGGCGCCACCCGCGAGGTCATCACTGACAACCTGCCCCCCGGCTTGCAGACCCTGGTCAACCTCTGCCTGCTTGCCAAGGCCCTGCTGTCGTACCCCCTCCCCTTCTACGCCGCCGCGGAGCTCCTATTGGCCAGTCTGAGAGGGGGCGGGGTTATGAGCGGTGAAGGGGCGGGGTCTGTCGTGGCGGCAGGGGGCGGGGTCACAGCAGGGGAGGGGGCGCAGTCTGGAGCGGCCCCGAACAGCGAAGCTGGGGTCAGGTCCGGGGCGTGCGGGGTCATCGCCGATCAGGGCGAGGAGGCGGGTTTTACAGCGCAGGGGGTGAACGGTCGGGGCGGGGCCCCGGGGCCGAGGGGGGGCCCGTGGTGCGGCGCGGAGGCCGGTGCCATGGCCCTGAGGGGCGGACTCCTGCTGCTCACCTTCCTGCTGGCTCAGCTCGCACCCCGCGTCTCGCTGCTGATGGGCCTGACGGGCAGCGTGACCGGCGCCGCCGTGAGCCTCGTCCTGCCGTGCGCCTTCCACCTGCGCCTGCGCTGGGCGGGGCTTAGCAGGATGACCCGGGCCCTGGACCTGGCCATCCTGGCGCTGGGCTCGCTCTGCAGCCTCTCCGGCCTGCTCTGCTCCGTCAGAAGCCTGCTGCGCACACTCAGCGACGGGTAGAGGGATGGAGAGATGGACAGAGGAGAGAGAGAGGCGGAGGTGGAGGTAAAGAGAAATAGAGAGGGCGGGGGAGAGGGATGTAGGGAGAGAGAGGGAGAAGAAAATGGAAGCTTTGCTGACTTATAATCTTATTACCTTAGAATCTAGTGGAATGTACACGACATTTAGCAGTGATGCATGATCTGTATTCAGTGTCCGTCTGTATTTCTACGCGTTTTATTCACGGCATTTTAGCTCCGTTTTGCTGATTATAGCTCCTGTTCTACAGCAGCGGTGTTGCTCAGCCTAGCTGTCCGTTTTGTAGTTCGGCAAAATATGCATGGAAATGAAAACACTCCAGCTGTGTGTTATAGTTGTAAAGCTGTTATGTGCAAACTAGATTAAATTTCCTTCTTCAGTTCAGTTCGCTGTGTTTGTCTTCAGAGGGATGTAAACTATATTAGATAAAGTACCTGAACCAACAAAAGGCAGTGCAGATTACTTCTTGTGTAATACAAAACATAAAGCAGCCCCCTAGAAAGACAGACTGTGGACTGTGATGGAGGAAACGGGGGAGAGAAGGAGAGAAGGAGAGAAGGGGGGATGGTTGGTGGGTGAGAGGGATTCTGGCGAAAGGGTAATATATGACTGGAGAGAGAGAGAGAGTAGAGAGAGAGAGAGAGAGAGGAGAAAGAGAGAGGAGAGCAAGAGAGAGAGAGAGAGAGAGTCCAAGGACAGAGTGACCTGGACAACCCTGGGTGACCCTGGGTGTTCCTGGACGATCCTGGACGATCCTAGCATCGTCGGCCCGCTCCTGTAGATTCTTCGTCTAGAAACTGGACTCCTGGTCCAGGCACCGGTCATCTCCCACCTTGACTACTCCGCTCAGTCCTGGCCGGGCCGCCTGACTCCGCCATCACACCTCTGCAACGCGTCCAGAACCGTGCAGCCCGTCAGGTATTCAGCAACGGGGCCTTCCTCCTCCACACCCCTCGCTGGCTTCCAGTCGCAGCTCGCATCCGATTTAAGACCCCGGTGCTCGCCTACTACGGGGCGCTAAAGGGACTAGCCCCTTCCGATCGGCAAACAGCGGTCAAGTTTCCAGACCTCAGCGCGAACGCTCAACCGTTCCGCCTCAGCCGGCCACCCGGCACCGCCATCTCCACGTGGGAGGGGGGGGGTCGCTCGGCTCAGCCGATGGTCTCTTCCAACGTCTCGACGGCGCAATGGTGGAAGGAGCTCCGGTTACCCATTGTTACACGGCATCGATCTCGAGGGCGTCCCACGCTAACATACGCGGGCGCGCTCAAGAAAGACGCAGGAGCGGAATGTTCCGGCGAGCTGGCCAGATGTACGGAGGATGGGGATGACAGGAAGCGCCGGTGGAGGGGTCGTCCGAGGACGACCTAAGAGACAGTTACGCAGCGTTGCTTCAACTGTGTATGACTGGGATGTACAGTCAATACATTTACTGGAAACAATATAAGTCACGTTGGATTAAGCATCTGCTAAATTACTAACATGTAAATGGAGAGAGAGAGAGAGAGAGAGAGAGAGAGAGAGTCATGCTCAGTCACGCTCTATTAAGAGTATTTGTTGGACCATCCCATCCTTCTCCTCACTAAGTATTATATACTGTTTGCCATTCATTCAACATCCAGCCTGCTGTTCTCTCAACATCCAGCCTGCTGTTCTCTCCACATCCAGCCTGCTGTTCTCTCCACATCCATCCTGCTGTTAAAAATGACTGGTGTTTATTGTATCTGCAGGTGAGAAAACCCTCTCCTCTGATCGAAACTACATGTAGTAGAGTTAGTAGATGAGTCTCCTGGTCTAATCCTGGTCATGTGCTGTCCATCTGTATAAGTAGTCGAGTAGTTAGTCTCCTGTGCTGTTCTGGGTTCTGGTCCACCCCTCCATACTATCTCTGTTCACACCTCTCATACGGATGGGGGGGGGGGTATTGTTATTGGCTTATATGGTGTAGTTTAGATACCTGCGCACCTTTTAAAGTTCCTGTGTACCTGCATTCCTGTCTGTCCCCCTCTGCCCCCCCCCCTGTTTAAATCTGTGGTTACTGAGGCTGGGCTGGTGATTTCCATTACACTACATTACAGTAATTTAGCCGACACTTTTATCTACGACTCGCCAGAACTCACAAGTGCATCTCCTTTCTAAAGTGACTAAGAGCATAATCTAGTGCTGAAGCCAAAGTGCATATAATCAGCAGCTGAGGCTCCATGACTGAGATACAGAGAACCGGATGGAGAGAGAGAGAGAGAGAGGGGGGAGGGGGTTGGGAGGAGAGAGAG
>NC_140252.1:13042349-13044849 GCF_949987555.1 Borostomias antarcticus
CCTGTCTGTCTGCCTGCCTGTCTGTTTGACTGTCTGTCTGTCTGTCTGTCTGTCTGTCTGTCTGTTTGACTGTCTGTCTGTCTGTCTGTCTCTGCCTGCCTGCCTGCCTGCCTGCCTGCCTGACTGTCTGTCTGTCTGTCTGTCTGTCTGTCTGTCTGTCTGTCTACCTGTCTGCTTGTCTGCCTGCCTGTCTGTCTGTCTGTCTGGCTGGCTGGCTGTCTTCCTGCCTGCCTGTCTGTCTGCCCTAACTCTAAACCTAGTCTAGTGACAGGGTCTGTGAGAGTGACAGGTGGCGCTAGGCCTGGTTTGGATGCATGATCACACGGCAGAAAACCTCTCCCTAGCCAGCAGATAAATACATCTCTGCCTCTTTGTAGAAACAGTTGAATTAGTCACACCAGGAGTAGCTCCCAGTGCAGACGAACCAATCTACTAGAAGAAAGAATAGACCCACCTGGACTACGCAGGCAGAGAAAGCAATTACCTGGAGAGTGGAGGAGAGGCGATGAGGAGTGTAGTTTTAACACAGTGTATTAACCTACTGGTAGCTATCAATTGGGGTCCCTGACCAGAGGGAGAGAGAGAGGGGGGAAGGAGAGGAGAAACTGTTTGTAATCCCCCCCCCCCGCCCTCCCTCCTCTCCTCTTCTCCCCTCCTGCCCCTGCTCCCTCTCCTCCCCTCTCCTCCCCCCTCCTCCCCTCTACTCCCATACCTCCTCCTCTCCTCTCCTCTCCTCCTCCCCTGTACCCCCCCCCCGCCCCGTCCCCCCCCACGGGTGTAATGGTACGGCCCTCTCCTCCACCGCCCACTACTCTGGTTTGTTATTGGATGGTGCTTCTTTGGTCATTTGAATTTCCTGTATCTTGAGGGGTTTGTCAACCCCTAACTCATCACATAAAACATAGTGGGGGTATTTTCCCCCCATGATTTTATACGGTATAATATCCTGCAAGCAAAAATTGCCCACAACCCTTTTCATAGCAGTGCTGCTGCCAAAGGATGCGCACACACATTTTTCCCATTGATTTATAATTGGTCCAGATGCTAAAACTCCCTCCAAGCTATGTACAGTAAGTTTACAAACTTTGATCAGGGTAGGATGTAAACACGGAGAGTTTGGAGCTCTGCACAACGAGTGAGGAGACAGTGACAGGAGGAGAGGTGTTGGCAGTTGTGAGATTTCGTATATTTCTTGTCATCTTAGCTTTAATCATTGCAACACCGGCTGGCTACCGAGCCATGCTATGGGCTTGACAGTGGATGCCACAAGAGCACAATATCACATGGTTTAAACTGTTCAGTTGGTGAGCATTCAGTTGTTCACAGAAATATTAGCGTTTTCACGGAATGTTAGCGAGTCTATGAAGGGTTTTCGGAAGGGACATTTAGAATTATGTAAAGCCAGCTAGCCCTGTGCTAACATCGCTATACTGTGTTCCGGCGTGGAGCCAATCCGGAGTTACTGGAGGCAGCCGTGGTCCATCAGGCCTGCTCTTACAGTCTCTCTGGTCCCAGCTATGTGTGTGTGTGAGTGTGCATGCCTGTCTGCCTGTCTGTCCATCCGTCTGTCAGTCCATCCATCTGTCTGTCTGTTTGTCTGTCTGTCTGTCCATCCGTCTGTCTGTCTGTCTGTCTGTGTCTGTCCATCCATCTGTCTGTCCATCTGCCTGTCTGTCTGTCCATCCATCTGTCTGTCTGTCCATCTGTCTGTCTTTCTGTCCGTCCGTCCATCCGTCTGTCCATCTGTCCATCCGACCTTCCGTCCATCCGTCCATCCATCCGTCCGTCCTTCTGTCCATCCGTCCGTCCATCCGTCTATCGGTCGCTCTCTCGCTCTGTCTCCAACATTTTCTTTCCAGCATACCAAGCAGTGATTGATCCCCTGGCATGCCCACCTTATTAAAGCCATGTTTCTTCCTCTGGCAGATCTGCATCCTTCACTGGCTCCTTCCTGGCCTTCTCTGGCTCATCTCTTCCTGGCAGAGCGGTTCACAGGGCTATGACTACATAATGTCTGCCATTACTAAGAAAGAGGAGAGGTCTTCCATCCCTCTATCCCGGGGTGATGGGTAGAACATTCTGGGACATTCTTAGAGATGAATGATGTACTAATGGAGCAGGAAATGCACCAATCAGCTTTTTCAGGTATATGTATTACTGTAATAACAGAGGTCTATCGATGCTGGCACACACACGCGCACGCACGAACACACGCACGCACACACTCTCTGTCTCTCTCTCTCCTTTATCTCTCTCTTTGTGTCTCTCTTTCCCTCTGTATCTCTCACTCTCTTTCTCTGCCTCTCCCGTTCTCTGTTTCTCTCAAGCCAATTCAATTCATTTTGCTTTATTGGCATGAATGTTACATTTTAACAATGTTGGCAAAGCGGTTCACAGAATAGGAACAAAATACAATTATGAATGGGGGGGAATAAATGCGATCATAAATCAAACATTACAGTACAATTAATATAATCATATAAGGTAGCATATTGCGTGT
>NC_140252.1:13049849-13079849 GCF_949987555.1 Borostomias antarcticus
ACACTTTTCCTCGTTCTTTCCCATAAACATATTGCTGATTATTACCAATACAGCCGATGGATGCCAGCTACATACTTTCTTTTGAATATTTTTTTTTTTCTCCAGAGTTCTGATGTCCAGAGTTCAGATGTCCAGATTTCTTATGCCCCACGTTCTGATGGCCAGAGTTCTGATGTCCAGAGTTCTTATGCCCCAAGTTCTGATGTCCTGAGTTCTTATCTCCAGAGTTCTTATCTCCAGAGTTCTTATACCCCAGGTTCTGATGTCCAAAGTTCTTATGACCCGAGTTCCTATGTCCAGATTTCTGATGTCCAGAGTTCTTATCTCCAGATTTCTGATGTCCAGAGTTCTTATGTCAAGAGTTCTGATGTCCAGAGTTCTGATGTCCAGAGTTCTTATGTCCAGAGTTCTTATCTCTAGAGTTCCTGATGTCCAGAGTTCTACTTGATGCCCAGCGTTGTCCTATCAGTCAGAAGAGCTGCGATCAGCAGCAACAACAGTTGTGTTCTCCCATAACAGTGACCTGATGCGAGGAGGCAGCAATAAGAGCAGATATGATTAGCAAGCCTGCAGCCTCCAGTCTAATCCGGTTAGGAACACAGCCGCGACCAATCACGCTCACTAACCAACTTAGCTGAGTTAAAACGGCCAGGTAATTGGATTGTAATTTCAACTCTCTGAGATATGTGGCAGTTGCCAACCTTTTAATCAATGGACAAACTGATGTGATGTCACAAATCATCATTAGAATAGGCATCCCATAATTATTATAGGAGTGTTGCGTAGCATCTAGAGAGGTGCGGGAAAATAAGGAATAAATGCTGCCATCTCTCCTGAGATGAAAGCAAATTGCGACTCTGGTGACATACAATATTATGATTGTTTGTTTTTTTTTTGTTTTTTTTAATGCTCAATACCTCACGATAGTGTTTGAAATTCATTGTTAATATTTCTCCTCCGTCTCAATTCACTGGACATAGTCCTGAACCAGCTGGAATGGGAACCAGATTCTAGACGATAAATCCAGTTGGAAACAGGAATTTGGTAGAGATCCACATTATATTCAATCCCTCCAATAGGGAGCAGAGAAGGATATTTAGTCTGATTGCTCCTGCAGGCTCCAAACCACCTCTGCTGCATCACGAAGCTGGATCAACATTTCAAAGCTCCTGTGAATGTTTGCACCTGCAAGAGCAGATCAATACCTAATGCAATTAGGGGACAAATTAACCAGAGAAAAAACAGGTTAGGAACCAATGTACCAAGGGCACAATGCTTTGTTTGGTGTGATGAATGGTGTTGTAAGAAATGGAGGGGAGCTCGGACCCTGTGTCATTGCCTGTGGAGAGGAAACTCGGGGAGGAAATCCATATTAGGAGTTTAGCTACAGGCAAGCTAATTAAGCCAGTTTTAATAACACCCGTTTATTATCACAACCGCATATTCATGACTCCCTGTCAGCTGTGGGCTGTTAGATTAGACTGCAGAGATGCATGGATGGAGACAGGAGGGTGCCTGGGACTGGAGTATCCTCTCTGTTCTCTCTCTCTCTCTCCTTCTCTCCCTCTCTCTCTCTCTCTCCCTTTCTGTTCTCGCTCTCTGTCTCCTCTCTGTATCTCCCTATATTGTTGGTCTCTATCTGGTCTCTCACACTTCCACTGTATCTAATAGAGAGAGACGTGATCTGTATCTAGAGAGAAAGAGAGAGGGATGGAGGGGGCGACAAGTAGAGGTGGGGACGACGGACGGACAGAGCGAGTGAGAGAGTTGAGAGTGTGTGAGAGAGAGAAACACGGTTTGACAAATGAAGCTGTATTCACGTTAAGTAACCCACTCAATCACCATTAGGCTAATTAAATCATAATAGGCTGTATCACTCCCTTGTTAGCACTGAGGAACATGCCACTTAACTCTGAGACAATCCACAGTCTAGGTAGGTACAGAGACAGATACACAGACAGGCAGACAGACAGACAGAGAGACAGACAGAGAGAGAGACAGACAGAGAGACAGAGAGACAGAGAGACAGAGAGACAGACAGACAGACAGAGAGACAGACAGACAGACCGACCGACCGACCGACCGACAGACAGACAGACAGACAGACAGACAGACAGACAGACAGACAGACAGACAGACAGACAGACAGACAGACAGACAGACGGACAGGTACAGGTTAGAGGGTGAGGCTTGGGGAGATGATGGAAGCAGAGAATGAGGGGACTAATCTAAAGGTAGAGAGGGAGAGGGAGGGATGTCTCCAACCAGTCGTCTCGTCCCTGTCAGTTCCTCAAGGGTAGTTGTAGGGCCTGAGGGAGGGTGGAGAGAGGGGTGAGAGAGGATGGGGGGGGTAAAGGAGGGGAAGGGGGAGGAGGACAGGGGTCCAGGGAGACAAGGACAGGAGTGTAGGGGAGGACAGGGGGGAGGGGCTTCATCTCTGTTCTTGGTCCAGGTTGGCCTGGAGGCATGCGCCTTGGCTGTCGCCGCGACTGTCACACCGTTGGCATTGCACCTTCGCCCACCATCTGTCCCCAACACCGTACGGTTGCCATGGTATCACAGCATCCTGGGCCAAGCGGGTCTGGGCTGCACCTGCCACGTCCAGGTGGGCTCAGGTGGTGCCAGGGGAGGACAGGTGGAGTGGAACCCTGCGCCAGGAACCAGACATCCCCAAACCTGGTCATATGCAACCACTGTCAAATACTTTTAGTTTGATTTCAATCTCCCAGTACAATGAAGCCAGTGGCACAGTCCCAAAAGTGCAGACTCTGAGGTAAATCAAACAGTTTATTTCCCCAGCCATCCCAGAATGCACCTCAAAACTCCTCCACTATAATGAAGTCATTCAAGTCAGTCAAAGGATTATGACCCATATTAACACCATAATGCCTGAAAACCTAGACTTCCAGTTTTCATATTGCTACAGACGACGCCACTACACTTCCCCTTCCCACCTGGACAAGAAGAACAATTATGCAAGAATGCTATTCATTGACCATAATAGCTCTGCATTCAAGACCATTGTTCCCTCCAAGCTGGTCGTGAAGGGCAGGATCCCAGGCTTTAACACAGGGAACTGTAACAAGATCCTCGACCTCCTGAGTGGAAGACCCTATAAGCAACAACATCTCCTCCACACTGACTGTCAACCCAGGAGCCCCCCAGGGCTGTGTGCTCAGCCCTGTGCTGTTCTCCCCATTCACATACGACTGTGTGACCAGACACTACTCTTAAAGATCACCAGTGACCTGACCTGGTCCTTCAACACCACCACCATCATCAGGAAGACCCACCAGCATCTGCACATCCTCAGACGGCCGAGGAAGTTCAGGATGTCCCCGCCACTGTACTCACAAACTTCTAGATGGAGAGTGCCCGACAACTGCTCCACCCCCACACCCCCCCCCACCCCCACTGCTGCTGAAAAAAAACAACATTACTATTCACACTTATATCTTGTATTTTATATGTTATTGTTATATTGCTTTCTTATTGCTTTTCTTATTTCTTTTATGTATTATTGACTGTGTACGTGAGGAGAAGCACTCAAGTATGCATCTCATTGTACGTTGCGCCTGTACACTTAGGGACATTTTGAATTTGAACACCGCAGCTGTGATGTGTGCTAGCGGAGAGGAAAGCTCTGCTGAACAGAACAGAGTAACACTTTCCCTTCTTCATGTCACATGTCTGCTCCTCCCTCTCCTCCTCCTCCTCCTGGTTATGCCTCCTCCCAGCTGTCTGCCTGAGCATGTATGTGCTACTCAACCTGTTCAGCAGGTCCACACATCAAGCACGTTTCTCTGTGTGTCGGTACTGTGTGTGTGTGTGTGTGTGTGTGTGTGTGCCTCTGTCCTCTGCTCCTATCTCTCTACTCCTGCCTGTCCTCTAAACTGTCCTCTCTATTCCTGTCTCTCTGTCTCTCTACTCCTGTATCATTGTCCTCCTTACATCTGTGTCTCTGTCCTCTCTACTCCTGTCTCTCTGTCCTCTCTACTCCTGTAGCTCTGTCCTCTCTACTCCTGTCTCTCTGTCCTCTCTACTCCTGTCTCTCTGTCCTCTCTACTCCTGTATCTCTGTCCTCTCTACTCTTGTCCTGTCCTCTCTACTCGTCTCTCTGTCTTGTCTCTCTTGGATGCTCCAACTATGGCTCTTGCAGAGACTAGACTGGTCCACTAAACCTGACAAGAGAGAGAAGCACACACACAGACAGACAGGCACAAACACACAGACAGACACAAGCGCAGACACACACAGACAGACACAAGCGCAGACACACACAGACAGACACACACAGATACAAGCACAGACACACACACACACACAAAAGCACAGACACACACACAGACAGACACATGCACACACCCACACACACAGACAGACAGAAGTGAGACGGGGATGAGGAGAGAAAGGAGAGAGAGAGAATGGGAGAGGGAGAGGGGAAGAGAAAGAGACAGAGCTGTAGAGAGGGAGACGGGGGAGAGCAGTAGAGAGGGGGAGAGTAGGAGCGACAGAGCAGGAGAGAGAGAGAGCGAGAGAGAGAGAAGTGCTTATCAGTACTGGTGTTTGAACAGTGTGTGTTTCTTTATTCTGCCCCTCCTCTTTCCCCTCCATCTGACCTGGGGCCTTGAGCTACGTTAACGTTCACTTCGTCCCCCCCTGCCAACCCTCGCTCGTCCCCCTCTGCCAGCCCTCGCTCGTCCGTCCCCCCGCTGCCAGCCGGGATTCGTCCTCGCTGACGCTCCCGCTCCCCGCGTGTCAGAGCTAGCCAATCAGAGGGGCTTTGCTCCGCGTTGTGAGGGGATGAGTGTTCGCTGTCCAAACATTTGTGACACCTGAAATTGGCACATTCCTCTGCCTGTGGTCTCCCCCGCCCACTCACTCCCTCCCTCCCTCTTCCACACAGAGGAAACCTTTGATGTTATGTGTTTACATAAAGGCTCTCCTCTACCTACCTCTCTCTTGTCCTCTCAGCTCTCAATGCCTATTTTCTCCTCATCTCTTTCTCTCCTCTTGGCACCTGCTTTCCTCTGTTTTCTCTTTACCTCCTCTCATCCGCCTCCCCCTCCCCTCTGCTTCCCAGACCTCAATTGACAGGTCGTTTGACCCCCGAGACGTCCTGCTCCGACTCAACATTAGGATAACACGCAGTTACGCACGCTAAGCAGTTTTAATCAACACAAACCGCTTGAGAGTCCATTGGAACCTAATGCAAAAAAAAAAAAAAAGGTTATTGTGGATTGACTATGAGAACAAGGCAGCACCTTTTCCAGAAACAACAGACCGCAGAGGGCTCGTTGCTGCGCGGCCGTTCGGATTGTCGACGTTAGGGGGCGCCTCCAGTCTCTCTGTGTGACCGCCGAGTAGAGTAGAGCCCCGCACCGCACGGAGCTCCAGCCGCGGAATCGGGGACAATACTGACGTCATGGACTTTCACTCCGGCTCGCACTGAAACAAAGTATCTGGAGGAGTGAAGCGGGCGAGAAGAATGGAGCGCCTGAATCCACAGGGATATTAAGAGAGGAAAAACTGCCCCAAAAACTTCTAGAAACTCCAACAAACAAGCATGGATACGTTGAGGATCCGCTTCCTATTGATCCTCGCTCCGGTTCTGCACGCCGGAGCTCAGTTTGTCCCAGGTAAGACCTTTATAGACCCGAGTCTGTGTGCCGCCGGAGCCTGTAGGTCGGAGAGGAAAGTTGCGTGTTGTGTCTAATTACTTTCCAGGTGTGCGTCCAGTTTTTGCATACCTTATAGTGTCGATTCCCGAAAAAGTTTACGAAGAACTGTCCAGATAGGCTATGTCTAGTTTTGTCTTGTTGAATTGTTACCAATCATTTAAACCAGATAGTGTTTACCATATGCCCTTCCCTCGCGGCAGGTAGGCTGGGTGTTTACGGTTAAACGACTCCAGGTTTTAAACCATGCAACGATCGAGTGCCTTTGTCGAATGCACAGGTTCGGTAATGGCACGTAGGCTACCGTGCAAATGGTAAAAGTTACCGGAGCCGCCACTGCATTGAAAAGATTTGTATGAACACTTTACATTTGGTTACCGTAATCTGGCATAGGCTAATGCTTTACATTTCCGCATGAATTTGTGCTCCCTGTCCACACATTAGTCATTCGTCCCAGACCGGCTGCAGGGAAACTCCGGGCAATAAACTGTGCCCCTCACATCCAAGTTTACATGAAAATCATTAAAAACAGGATTCATGATTGCATGTGGGCTACCCATCTAGACACATGGGTCCGTTTTAATGCTTATTGGAGTACATCATGGAGAACATTTTACTTTTAAATGAATGTGTAAAATGGCACCAGTGTTTGGTTTTAGGGTTAGAGAACCGGGCAGTGACTCTGATAAGGCAGGAACCAACTGCACCGATGGAACCCGTTATTGACCAAACGTGAATTGTTTGTTTGGAGTAAACACGATACACCTAAACTATTGTTCATTTTTATTCAAAGTCAACATTAAATAGCCTACATGTTGTTATTATAGAAGTGTCAACATATGTGAATGTGGATATTTTTGCCTCACTTGTGAAATGTAGCCTTGCCTAATTGTTGTTACAGAAAGCGAAATAAATGTAGCATAACATCTGTGGCGCGGTAGGCTGGCACAATGAGAGAAGCCGTGTTGAACATGGGTCACAATAACTAATACCTGTGGAAAACATAACACCACTTTCTCCTGGTCCAATGTTGTCCCTTGGATAGTCTGTCTGTTTTGCCTCTTTGACAGAAGTGGGCTAGGCCTAATTATTTTCCTTTTACCACTGACAAACCGCTAATTTTAGCAGTTGCAGTTATATATTGATGTAAGCCTACAGCTTGGATTTGGGTGGAGGATGAATCAGCCATCAGACAGTTTTCCTGTGAAACAGAAATGTGAGACTTGGCCGTCTCTACCGGTAGTCTCGAGGGAGCGAGCTCGACGGGGGGCCGGCGTCCTGCGGGCTCGAAAACATTCCTAAATATTAATGACAAAGGACGTGTGAAACACTGTCTGTCATTTGCATTAATGCCTATTACAAAGTCTTCAAAGACCCCAATTCAATTCTTGTTTTTAACGGAAGAGTAGGCAATCAGCGTTCGTTTACAATTAACATGAATTTTGAGAATCTTAAATGGGCTATGCAATCTTGTGCTCAACATAGTCAAACGCCCCCGATTATCACGCACTTTGTGACATAAAAAGCCACTTTGTTGTGACCTTGTCCTTGTGGCATCATCCGTGCCATGGATTCTATGGACCCTTTGACGGTAGATTCACTGCGAGGCCCCCGACGGTCCGACCACTGATCCGCAAGCGCGGGCGGCTCACATCTGTGGCGGCGGAACCTCTCGCCTCATCCTCAGATAATGCCCCGCTGGCAGCGGGTGGACTCGGAAAATCAGCTGTCGACGTAATTGCTGATTAATTCATCAGAAAGTCTTAAGCAAGGATTAATTACATTAGCGTAATCAGAGCCGCGTGATGACAAATGGCAAATAACACATTTTGGAGATTGATTAGTAAATTATGTTGATTATACCGCCGGTGTTATGGAAATGAACTGGAAGATCGCTTTACATTTGTGAGTCAGAGTTCTGAACTGCACGAGGCGAGTCTGTGTGCTAATCCACGTATTATTCTCTGTTGCATCTGGCCGCAGCGCAAATGGGACACGCAGAGAAGGGTGAGTTACTGAGCTGAGCTGATCCCGTTCTGTCACCTTCATCATCATCACCATCACTATGACCGCTCCGATCTCAGCCCCGGCTCCAGGGCAGAGCTAAACCCCCCAGCCCCAGGTTCAGTCCTACACCTACCAGCCCCCGGCCAGTCCAACCCCCCCCCCCCCCCCCCCCCCCCCAAGCCTCAGTGCTCTAGTCCCTGCCCAGCTCCGGCTCCTGTCCTAGCCCTGTACCACAGTCCCAGTCTCCCAGTCCTGCTTAATAGTGACCTTTTGTTCCTTCCACCTTGAAACCCCCAAACAGCCCCTACCCAGCTGTCTCCATCTCTCTTTATCTGTCTCTCTCTCTCTCTCTCGGTCTGTCTGTCTCTCTCTCTCTCTCTCTCTCTCTCTCCCTCTCTCTCTCTCTCTCTCTCTCTCTCCCTCTCTCTCTCTCTCTCTCTCTCTCCCCCTCTCTCTCGGTCTCTCTCTCTGTACCTGCAGAGCTTTGGTAATGACCTGGCCTTTATAACACACACAGGTCCTCCGGTTCTGGATCATTCCGGACTGTATGAGGAACAGGCAGGGTTTAGCTGCCGCGGCTACAGGAGAGAAACACTTGATGTTCGACGCTGTTGCGTGTGGTTAAGGGTGCGGTAGTGAGTGACCTCCATGTTAATAGCAGCGCAATGTGGCATTAAAGTGCCTGCGCGCGTGCATGTGTGTGCATGCGCCCGTGCATCCATGTGTGCACGTGGGGGTGTCTGTGTGTGTGTGTGTGTGTGTGTGTGTGTGTGTGTGTGTGTGTATGTGTCTGTGTGTGAGTGTATGTCTCCCAGGAGAGAAGGTCATTAACCAGCAGGTAGACTGGAAACAGCGGGAGAGGAGCAGCTGTCACTGGTCAACTGAGACTCATAATGACCACAACACTTCTCCTCTCCCGTCCTCTCTACTCTCCCCCTCCTCTCTCCTCTCCCCTTCTCTCTCCTCTCCTCTCCCCTCCTCTCTCATTTCCTCTCCTCTCATCTCTCCCCCTCCTCTCTCCTCTCCTCCTGTCGTCTCCTCTCCATGGCAGCCTTTTATTTCTTTACCAGTCTGACATTCAACTGTGATGTGATGTCTAGAACGTCTGTGTGTGTGTGTGTGTGTGTGTGTGTGTGTGTGTGTGTGTGTGTGTGTGTGTGTGTGTGTGTGTGTGTGTGTGTGTGTGTGTGTGTGTGTGTGTGTGTGTGTGTGTGTGTGTGTGTGTGTGTGTGTGTGTGTGTGTGTGTGTGTGTGTGTGTGTGTGTGTGTGTGTGTTTGTTTGTTTGTTTGATGGACCCAGTGCTGCCCAGACTCCTCTATCTCTTCTTTATGACATGCGAGGACGCAGACCCAGAATGCTGAAGAAGGAGAAGGGGGGGGGGGGGGGGGGGGGTTGAGGGGGAGAGGAAAGGAGAGAGTGAAAGAGAGAGAGGTGCACCTCCTCTCTCCTAACCCACTCCCTCCTGAGGATCAATACCTGACAAAATGTGTCAAGTGACTTTGCAGCTGTATGGATTCTGTATTTTGGCACGTCTGTATAACTTCCCCGTGGTAAGGTGTTTATTGGTGGACGTACTTGCCTGTGCCTGCCCGGTTCCCTGTCTGAGAGAACAGGATGGAGGATGGTGGCAGGACAGGAGGACAGGAAGTTGTTGCGGTAAAGCTGACAGACAGGAAGACGTCGATTCCTCCATGCTGAACCCGGATGTAGTGGGCTGTGTTGAGGTGTCCGAGTTGGGGTGTCAGGGTTTGTGTTGGGGTGTCAGGGTGAGTGTTGGGGTGTCAGGGTGAGTATTGGGGTGTCAGGGCTTTAGTGTTGGGATGTTAGTGTTAGTGTTGGGGTGTCAGGGTTCATGTTGGGGTGTCAGGTTGGGTTTTGGGGTGTCAGGTTGGGTTTTGGGGTGTCAGGTTTAGTGTTGGGGTGTCAGGGCTTTAGTGTTGGGGTGTCAGGGCTTTAGTGTTGGGGTGTTATGGTTAGTGTTGGGGTGTCAGGGTGAGTATTGGAGTGTCAGGGTGAGTGTTAAGGTGTCAGGGCTTTAGTGTTGGGGTGTCAGGGTGAGTGTTAAGGTGTCAGGGTTAGTGTTGGGGTGTCAGGGTGAGTATTGGGGAGTCAGAGCTTTAGTGTTTGGGTGTAAGGGCTTTAGTGTTGGGGTGTTATGGTTAGTGTTGGGGTGTCAGGGTGAGTATTGGGGTGTCAGGGTGAGTGTTGGGATGTCAGGGTTAGTGTTGGGGAGTCAGGGTTAGTGTTAGGGAGTCAGGGCTAAGGTTGGGGTGTCAGGGTGAGTTTTGGGGAGTCAGGGTGAGTGTTGGGGAGTTAGGGTGAGTTTTGGGGAGTCAGGGTTAGTGTTGGGGAGTCAGGGTGAGTGTTGGGGAGTCAGGGTGAGTGTTGGGGAGTCAGGGTTAGTGTTGGGGAGTCAGGGTGAGGGTTGGGGTGTCAGGGTGAGTGTTGGGGTGTCAGGGTGAGTGTTGGGGAGTCAGGATTAGTGTTGGGGAGTCAGGGTTACTGTTGGGGTGTCAGGGTGAGTGTTGGGGTGTCAGGGTCAGTGTTGGGGAGTCAGGGTGAGTGTTGGGGTGTCAGCGTCAGTGTTGGGGAGTCAGGGTGAGTGTTGGGGAGTCAGGGTGAGTATTGGGGAGTCAGGGTGAGTGTTGGGGTGTCAGGGTGAGTGTTGGGGAGTCAGGGTCAGTGTTGGGGAGTCAGGGTGAGTGTTGGGGAGTCAGGGTGAGTGTTGGGGAGTCAGGGTCAGTGTTGGGGAGTCAGGGTGAGTGTTGGGGAGTCAGGTTGAGTGTTGGGGTGTCAGCGTCAGTGTTGGGGAGTCAGGGTGAGTGTTGGGGAGTCAGGGTGAGTGTTGGGGAGTCAGGGTGAGTGTTGGGGAGTCAGGGTGAGTGTTGGGGTGTCGGTGAGTGTTGGGGTGTCAGGGTGAGTGTTGGGGAGTCAGGGTGAGTGTTGGGGAGTCGGGGTGAGTGTTGGGGAGTCAGGTTGAATGTTGGGGAGTCAGGGTGAGTGTTGGGGTGTCAGGGTGAGTGTTGGGGAGTCAGGCTGAGTGTTGGGGAGTCAGGGTGAGTGTTGGGTTGTCAGGGCGAGTGTTGGGGAGTCAGGGTGAGTGTTGGGGAGTCAGGGTGAGTGTTGGGGAGTCAGGGTGAGTGTTGGGGAGTCAGGGTGAGTGTTGGGGAGTCAGGGTGAGTGTTGGGGAGTCAGGGTGAGTGTTGGGGAGTCAGGGTGAGTGTTGGGGAGTCAGGGTGAGTGTTGGGGAGTCAGGGTTATTCAGGTGGTTTCTTGAGGTTTTTCTGAAGTCAGATGGTTTCCCAGGAGATTATAGATGGGTAGATGGGTAGCTTGAGGTTAGCATTAGAGTTATCTGAGTGTGTCCCAGTGTGTTAGATATGGCTTTGTGCGCGCGCGCGCGCGCGTGTGTGTGGTGTGTGTGTGTGTGTGTTGCTGTATTACTTGGGGTCTGAGTGCTCTACTTAGTGTGTGTCCAGCCTCTGGTATAGCCCCCTCCCCCCTGACAGATGTCTAGATAACTGGACTAATAGAACCACTTCAGCCTCTGCCAAAGCTACACACATGATGCTGTAGGCATGTAACACACACACATGCCTGGGGAGGCGTAACAGCGCGTTAGAAGGTGTTGACGAGCCACCGCTCCCAGCATGCCTCAGTCCGCCCAAGCCGCAGTGTCTCGTGGGTAATTTGGACAGTGTGAAGTCCCCCGCGATTGGCGGAGAAGGACGGCGAGTCTCCCAGGCCGCGTTGTGATTGGCCGAGGGCAAGGCCGGGGGATTAACGCGGTAATGGAGGAGAATCCTAAAGCCTGACGGAGCTCTGATGCTCTGATCGCTGCTCTCAACTAAGCTCCTTTAGTTTTTAGAGCCGACCGGACTCCTCCTGCAAGAGGGAAAAACCCCTGGACTGTGATGGACTTGGAGTTGGACTTGTTTGTGTTTTCTGCTGGAGGGCTTAGACTTAAAGAGATAGAAGATGCCTGCATCATCTCCATTGAGATTATAATGATGTTTCCTGATCCCAAATCGACAACACTCTGACCACTGTAAACCCCCCACCCCCCACCACCCCCCTTCCACCAATCCCCATCCCGGTCCCTAATTTGACTATAACAACAACATTGGCAGCGGCGGCAGTAACTCTGCACGTTAAATTCAACGTGGCCCACTTTACTCCTGGCTGATAATGTGACTGGCTGATAATGTGACTGCCAGGGTATTTGGCCTGGCCAAAATCCATGCTTATTGAGTGCGCATGTGTGTGTGTGCGTGTGTGTGCGTGCGCGTGTTTGTGTACCTGTCCTCCTCTTTGTCAGTGAGTCATGCCAGACAGTCCTCGGCAGAGGCCTGTGTGACAGTTTCCACAGTCATAACCGCAGAAGATTAAAAAAAACTCCTATGCCTGTGAGAGGTGACGGTAAACAGACCTTCAGCCTCTACTGAGTGACACACGCACACACACACACACACACACACACACCCCACAAACGTGTGTGTGTGTCTTGCTTATCACCATAGTAATGAGAAAGAGTCTGTGGGTGTGTGTGTGTGTGTGTGTGTGTGTGTGTGTGTGTGTGTGTGTGTGTGTGTGTGTGTGTGTGTGTGTGTCTGCTTTCATACTCAGCGCTGAGCTAGATGAGGTCCCTCATGTATACTGCTCTCACTGAAGATACATTTTCTCATGTTTGAAAGAACATATCATCTACAAATACTCATCCAACTGCCATTCATAAGCTGTTGTAAATACACTTCTTTATATTGCGCAAAAATATAGATAAGAAAATCTGTTATGTAAAATAGATGTCAAATATTTGAATTAGAAATATTATTTTGTATTATATATTTTTATTTTCTGATGCATATTGGTAAAAAAAAATCTACAATGCCTAAAATGCTATAAAAAAATAAAAAAAATAAAAAAATAACAAATGCCACAGTGCATTATGGTTACACTTTCCCTTCGCTGTGGCTAGTATCACTACAGCCATAGAATCACATACCGCTGCTCAATGACATCAGTTAATATTGTAGGTTACCATGGTATCATTTAATACCAGTGGCGGACTGGCCATTCGGTACTGAAGTGGGCCAGCCTAGTGGTTAGAGTTAAAAAATAATACTATATTTAATAATAATAATAATAGTAGGCAAATGTTTTCCCTCAGTAATGCAATAATGCTGGCCATGGGCGGGCTCTCCCATAGTGCCGTTTTCAGGTAGATGTTCAGAGTGAACTATTACGATAGGTTAGCCTTGTTGTCAATCCTATGTTTTTGAAAATAAGCAGCGGCCTCTTCCAATTTGACAGATCCTCGTTTTTCTTGAAATCTGATTGGCTCAGTCGTAGTCTCCATACTGTGTGGGTTAAGCACAGAGAACATTTCACCGGCGACCCTAATTGCATGTTTGTGTGTGTTCCCATGTGGCGCCCATATGAATGTGTTAGAGTGTGCTGTGTGACAATAAATATTTCTTATTCTTTGCGATCATGAATACCTCAACAAACTATGTAGACCCACAACTCATTTGTTTTCTCCTGGCGAATGGCGCTAAAAATCCAATTTGGAGTGGAGCAGAAGTCTGAAAGTGAATGTGCCAGCGAGCAGACTATTTGTAGTTTGAAATAAAATTGTGTGGGTTGCGACTGGGTAAAAACATCACTGTTGATCTCTCGGGTATGGAGCTGTGCACATTTTAGAACTGGCTTTCTAAAACTCCTAGTCTGTAACATTTCCTGGAAGTTTGAATAACAAACATTCCATCATTCATTCAATGCAAGCCGGATCAACAATCGAACTGGCTGCATTATATCGAGGATGGGGATGGAGTTGTTGTGTTTTAGCTGTGTCAAAGCAGTGTGGAGAAAGGTCTAATTAATGAAGATGGATAACATTGGCTGTCTAAACTCCATCCACAAACAAGGGCTCTTGTTTGACATCCGTACACACGCGCACAAAGCTCTCGTTGGCCAGTGCGTCTGAACATCCCAGGCTGAATTTCAGTTCCAGTCCGCCCCTGTTTCATACTGTATGTAGGTTAATATGGTGTCATTTCATGCTTTATTTTAACATGGTATTGTGTAATACTGTATATTACCATGGTATCATTTAATACTGTATGTTATTATGATATTATTTGATACCATATGAAACAGCTGTTATGATTGGTACTGTATTGATACTGTGGGATTAATGTGTTACGCGAAGCTCAGGATGTCACAAAATCCGGCCCTTTGTTAAATAGGGGAGTTATAATAGAGTGTGTTTGTGTGTGTGTGCGCGCACGCATGTTTTTGTGTTGTTAATAGGGTTGCTTTGTGAAAGAGGATTTGCCGGAGAAAATTAATTTTAATGACATACCCCCTCCCCCCTTTTCCAACACACACAAACACACACACACACACACACACACACTTGTCCGGTGCTTGGAGTGTGGATGTTAAGCCCCCGGGCCATACAGGGTGTTAAGGGTTGTCAGAGACCCACTGCTGCACCAACAAGCCCAAACTAACCCCCTAATACGGACACACACACACACACACACACACACACACACACACACACACACACAAGGAAAGCTAAATACCCTGGCTTTCACATTATCACACACGCATATACAGCAATCCCCAACCCCCTCCTAAATACCAGAGCCCACTGCTCCATGTGGAATTTATTGCCCCCACACCACACACACACACACACACACACACACACACACACACACACTCACCCTCACCCTCCTTCCACCCCCGCTTTAACAAACCCAGCAGCAAAACACTTGGATCTCCCCAGGACCCTACCCCTCCTAGCCCCCCCCCCCCAACCCTGCCCAGGTCTCCTAGCTGTGCTCTGGAATGCTTTTGTTTGCCACCTTGTCTCAGGTCTGGCCTCAAGTGAAGACCAATGTTATGCCAAGTCCTCGTGAATTAGGATCAGTTTATTTGTGTGTGTGTGTGTGTGTGTGTGTGTGTGTGTGTGTGTGTGTGTGTGTGTGTGTGTGTGTGTGTGTGTGTGATGAGTGAGTCAGGGACAGTGCTGTGCATGAGAGCAGAGGAAGGAATGCCTAGTGAGTGTAGGAGGAGGAACGAGCGCAGCCCGCCTTTGTGTGACACTCGGTGTCTGGAGCTGTTACCTTCACAACTGAGCTGCTTACTTGGGTGGAGGAATACACACACACACACACATACGTGCACGCACACAACTGTTTGTTTTAAGCCTTTCTCCTCATGTGTGGTACAGGCCTGTGTTGATGGTTCCAAAGGAATCCTCCCCCACACTGTTAACACACACACACACACACACACACACACACACACGCTCCTTGTCCACCCCTCCTCCCTGAGAATTTTCCAAGAGCCCCCCAGCTGACCGAGGTGTGTGTGTTCCCAGCCTTTAACCCGGACTACACCAGGCCAGGCACCGCCACATGTGGTTCAGGTTAGCCATGGCCGGCCCTGCCGTCTACAGCGCTATCTGCCCGTCTGAGAGAGCCAGAGCTGGGTCAAGCACCGGGGCAGGACAAGGGTGTCTGGAGGGGTCTGGAACAGGGAACATATGTAGGGATCTGGACCTGGGATCAGTATATTTACTGGGATCAGGACCTGGGCTCAGTATATTTACTGGGATCAGGACCTGGGCTCGGTATATTTACTGGGAAGCTTAATCTCACGGGGGAGAGCGGAGCGAGACTTCATTTTGAGGGGTCCCTCCCTTATTGATGTTCTGTCGATAATCAACTAATTGATCAATAATCAATGATCTACGAAACTTAACCTTACCCCGTTGCATATATCAACATAGTTGTTCTAGTTAATAGTTTGCATACAGTTGTTGTATCTGTAGACTATCAATAGGACCCCTTAGAATAAAGTGTGACCATGCACTTTATTTGTATGTATTAAAAACTAAATGTTTCATGTGATGAGTTGGGGTTTGTCAAATGTCTCAAAAGACAGGAAATTCAAATGACCACCACAATCCTAACTCTACCACCTGTGCATTAATGGTTTTTCCAGCACACAGCGCTGACACCTGTTACAGTCTCTCTGTTGGTCTACTATAGCTACTTAAAATCGCACAGAACTTAAAAAAGCATTCTGTCCCATTTTGGTTCACATAATTGGTCATAGTGTTCACCTATTCAACGATGTATGCCCCCAAAAAATTACAAAATTCTACTTTTGTTGTAATCTTATATCAAAGTATATAATTTCTTACTTCCTGGAAAACTGTAGGTCACGTGCAATTACGACACCAGGTACCTTCGATTTTAGGCCAATAATCTCACGACATCCACCCTGTCAATCAAAACGTCAACTACTCTGCAGCCTCAAGTGTTGAATATCCCGCCCGCTCGATAACGTTCCAATGAAATTCATCTAAACGTATGTCCCGCCCTTGCAGCCCGTTTCAGGCGGAAAATACGTTAGCAAAGTACGGAAGCAAGATGTTCGCCAACGTCCCTTTCGGCGTATCTTTAAGGGCGTCGAGATTGGTGTTGAAACGTCTGACATAGGCAGCAGGATTTGGGGATTTGATCGGTGCTAGCTGCATCCATAATACTAGGACTCTGGACTTGGAGAAGGCTTGGGCAGGCTGTATAGGCTATACCTTGACATTGGGAAGATTTAGAGATCTCTTGGAAGGCCCTGGTTGGCGGATTTGTATATGTTGGTCGGCCTAGCTGCCTACGAGGTTAGTCAAGGCTAGCCTGTGAGGTTGACGTTATTCAGGCTAGCGTATCTAGCTATCTGGCTGTGAGGTTATTCAGGTTAGCGTATGTAGCTATCTGGCTGTGAGGTTATTCAGGTTAGCGTATGTAGCTATCTGGCTGTGAGGTTATTTGGGTCAGTGGTGCGTAGGCTACTGGTTTAGCGGCCGTTCACTCCCTACATCTGACAGAGCGACCTCACCGTAGCGCGTCCCTCGCCCTGCCCTGTTAGCATTGAGACGGGGGGGAGTGAAGGTGTTAGATAAGGAGGTCATAGGTCAGCCCCGTTATGTCGGCGGCGTTATGTACCCCCCAGCGGCGAGCTGTGATGATGAGGTTCAGAGGTCAAGCTACCTCCGCAAGTGGACACCACCACCCCGCACTGCTTTCCCTTCTTAACGAGTCCCCTCCGACGGCCCAGCCAATCACGGCGCTGCTGTCGAGCAAAAAAACAATCGCTCCGTCACACGCAACGCGATTTTCTGTAAAAGCTCTCGCTCTCGTTCCCCTCTCTATCTCTCTCTGGCGGTATTGATGATGATCACGGAATAAACCCGATTATTTTCAGAGCTTTATGGGAGCCCTAATCCCGCTGCTGCAGCAGTGTATCTATCTGTCTGTCTGTCTGCCTGCCTGCCTGTCTGTCTTTCTGTCTCTGTGGTAATGCAGCCAGCTGAGGGGCTTTTCAACCAGGCACCCCCACCGGGGTCCGATAAAAACAACAGACAAAAGAACTGAAATAAATAGAGGGAGAGAGAGGGGGGGGGGGGCTAGAGAGAGCACGGGGAGAGAATGAGAGACCACAGAGGGAAGCTTCTAGAACGTTCTCGCGTGGCGTTTCTTTCTATAGCACGTTAATGACGACGGGGCAGTGTTTTGGCTTTGTGGTTTAAGTTGTTGACACAGGAGAGAGAAATGTTAAGAGTTCCCCGCCCCCTGTTGCTTTCCGGTTCAGTTCATAGTCATTAGAAGTCTTCTTCTGTATTCCCGTGTGTGTGTGTGTGTGCGCGTGTGCACGCGGTGGGGAGGTTAAAACCATTAAAGATGTTTCCCACGGCAGGCGTCTGCAAAGACAAGACGGGGTCACTGGGACCAGCTAGACCAATCAAAATGTCTCCGCAAAGACCCGCGGGTCAGACAGACCAATCAGAGGGCTCCATCAGGTGACAGGAGAGAGGGGATGGTTCAGGACTCCTGCCCCCATTAGCTATGACCTCCATCCCTCCCTCCTCACTGCCCTCCATTCCTCTCACTTTCTCCTGTTTCTCCCTCTTTTTGTCGGCCTCCCTCTCTTCTCTTCTCTTCTCTCCTCCTCCCTCTGTCCTCCTCTCCTCTTCCTCCTCCCCTCCTCTCCCCCTCTCTCTCTCCAAGCCTGCTGGGCTTTCAGGTGTAGATTAAAGCCAAGTCACATTATCTTGTTTGTTCAGGTGTGCGTATGGTTGTGTGTGTGTGTGTGTGTGTGTGTGTAGACTCTGACCATTAGAGCAGGAAGAGATCCTCTTAGTCTGAGACGCTCATTATGGGAGCATGGTTCCAAACCACTCCAGCTACCTCTGAACGCTTCACACACACACACACACACACACAAACGCGCGCACACACACACACACTCACTCCCACAGACCCTCTGGCTCTGACAGCACCTGCAGCTGCCTGTCTCCTACTGGTCATACCACTTTGATGTCTGGTCACGGTGTCACACATAAACACACACAGACACACACACAGACACACACAAACAGTTCCATTGTCCTCTCAGAAAGGAAGATTAGCAGAAGTGGTTCTGGGCAGAGAGTTCCAGGTGGAATGATGAATCTCCAGTCAGAAAGCTTCTCCTGAATGGCTTGGTCTGACCTGGGGGCCCGGGTTAACAGTCTCTCTATAGAGGAGAGGGGGGGGGCTGGGTTAACAGTCTCTCTATAGAGGAGAGGGGGGGGGCTGGGTTAACAGTCTCTCTATAGAGGAGAGGGGGGGGGGGCTGGGTTAACAGTCTCTCTATAGAGGAGGGGGGGGCTGGGTTAACAGTCTCTCTATAGAGGAGGGGGGGGCTGGGTTAACAGTCTCTCTATAGAGGAGGGGGGGGGCTGGGTTAACAGTCTCTCTATAGAGGAGGGGGGGGCTGGGTTAACAGTCTCTATAGAGGGGAGAGGGGGGGGGGGTTAACAGTCTCTCTATAGAGGAGAGGGGGGGCTGGGTTAACAGTCTCTATATAGAGGAGAGGGGGGGGGCTGGGTTAACAGTCTCTCTATAGAGGAGAGGGGGGGGGCTGGGTTAACAGTCTCTCTATAGAGGAGAGGGGGGGGGCTGGGTTAACAGTCTCTCTATAGAGGAGAGGGGGGGGGGGCTGGGTTAACAGTCTCTCTATAGAGGAGAGGGGGGGGGGGGCTGGGTTAACAGTCTCTATATAGAGGAGAGGGGGGGGGGGGTTAACAGTCTCTCTATAGAGGAGAGGGGGGGGCTGGGTTAACAGTCTCTCTATAGAGGAGAGAGGGGGGGGGGGCTGGGTTAACAGTCTCTATATAGAGGAGAGGGGGGGGGGGTTAACAGTCTCTCTATAGAGGAGAGGGGGGGGGCTGGGTTAACAGTCTCTCTATAGAGGAGGGGGGGGGGCTGGGTTAACAGTCTCTCTATAGAGGAGGGGGGGGGGCTGGGTTAACAGTCTCTATATAGAGGAGAGGGGGGGGCTGGGTTAACAGTCTCTCTATAGAGGAGAGGGGGGGGGCTGGGTTAACAGTCTCTATATAGAGGAGAGGGGGGGGGGCTGGGTTAACAGTCTCTCTATAGAGGAGGGGGGGGGCTGGGTTAACAGTCTCTCTATAGAGGAGAGGGGGGGGGGCTGGGTTAACAGTCTCTCTATAGAGGAGAGGGGGGGGGCTGGGTTAACAGTCTCTCTATAGAGGAGAGGGGGGGGCTGGGTTAACAGTCTCTCTATAGAGGAGAGGGGGGGGGGTGGGGGGGGCTGGGTTAACAGTCTCTCTATAGAGGAGGGGGGGGGGGGCTGGGTTAACAGTCTCTCTATAGAGGAGGAGGGGGGGGGGCTGGGTTAACAGTCTCTCTATAGAGGAGAGGGGGGGGGCTGGGTTAACAGTCTCTCTATAGAGGAGAGGGGGGGGGGCTGGGTTAACAGTCTCTCTATAGAGGAGGAGGGGGGGGGGCTGGGTTAACAGTCTCTCTATAGAGGAGAGGGGGGGGGGGCTGGGTTAACAGTCTCTATAGAGGAGAGGGGGGCTGGGTTAACAGTCTCTCTATAGAGGAGAGGGGGGGGGCTGGGTTAACAGTCTCTCTATAGAGGAGAGGGGGGGGCTGGGTTAACAGTCTCTCTATAGAGGAGAGGGGGGGGGGGGCTGGGTTAACAGTCTCTCTATAGAGGAGAGGGGGGGGGGGCTGGGTTAACAGTCTCTCTATAGAGGAGAGGGGGGGGCTGGGTTAACAGTCTCTCTATAGAGGAGAGGGGGGGGGGTGGGGGGGGCTGGGTTAACAGTCTCTCTATAGAGGAGGGGGGGGGGGGGCTGGGTTAACAGTCTCTCTATAGAGGAGGAGGGGGGGGGGCTGGGTTAACAGTCTCTCTATAGAGGAGAGGGGGGGGGCTGGGTTAACAGTCTCTCTATAGAGGAGAGGGGGGGGGGCTGGGTTAACAGTCTCTCTATAGAGGAGGAGGGGGGGGGGCTGGGTTAACAGTCTCTCTATAGAGGAGAGGGGGGGGCTGGGTTAACAGTCTCTCTATAGAGGAGAGGGGGGGGGGGGCTGGGTTAACAGTCTCTCTATAGAGGAGAGGGGGGGGGGGCTGGGTTAACAGTCTCTCTATAGAGGAGGGGGGGGGCTGGGTTAACAGTCTCTCTATAGAGGAGAGGGGGGGGGCTGGGTTAACAGTCTCTCTATAGAGGAGGGGGGGGGGGCTGGGTTAACAGTCTCTCTATAGAGGAGAGGGGGGGGGGCTGGGTTAACAGTCTCTCTATAGAGGAGAGGGGGGGGGCTGGGTTAAAAGTCTCTCTATAGAGGAGAGGGGGGGGGGGGCTGGGTTAACAGTCTCTCTATAGAGGAGAGGGGGGGGGGCTGGGTTAACAGTCTCTCTATAGAGGAGAGGGGGGGGGCTGGGTTAACAGTCTCTCTATAGAGGAGGGGGGGGGGGGGCTGGGTTAACAGTCTCTCTATAGAGGAGAGGGGGGGGGGGGCTGGGTTAACAGTCTCTATAGAGGAGAGGGGGGGGGGCTGGGTTAACAGTCTCTCTACAGAGGAGAGGGGGGGGGCTGGGTTAACAGTCTCTCTATAGAGGAGAGGGGGGGGGCTGGGTTAACAGTCTCTCTATAGAGGAGAGGGGGGGGGGCTGGGTTAACAGTCTCTATATAGAGGAGAGGGGGGGGGCTGGGTTAACAGTCTCTCTATAGAGGAGAGGGGGGGGGCTGGGTTAACAGTCTCTCTATAGAGGAGAGGGGGGGGGTGGTTTAACTGTTTCTCTATAGAGGAGTGGGGGGGTGGTTTAACTGTTTCTCTATAGAGGAGTGGGGGGTGGTTTAACTGTTTCTCTATGGGGGGGTGGTTTAACTGTTTCTCTATAGAGGAGTGGGGGGGTGGTTTAACTGTTTCTCTATGGGGGGGGGGGTTAACTGTTTCTCTATAGAGGAGAGAGGGGGGGTGGTTTAACTTTCTCTATGAGGGGGGTTAACTGTCTCTATGGGGGGGCTGGGTTAACTGTGTAGACGGAGGCTGAGGACGAGAGAGAGAGAAAGAGGGATAAGTGAAGGGTGGGAGAAGGAGAGGAGGTGAAGAGTAAGGGAGGAGGGGGTGTTGGTGAGTAGTGGCTGACTAGCATGTTGTACATGCTGATGAGGGGTAGGGGGATGAGTCGGATGGAGGGATGAGTC
Organism: Borostomias antarcticus; assembly: GCF_949987555.1. Lineage (NCBI taxonomy): Eukaryota > Metazoa > Chordata > Actinopteri > Stomiiformes > Stomiidae > Borostomias > Borostomias antarcticus. Next base: position 13,071,109 of record NC_140252.1, read on the forward strand.
GGATGGAGGGATGAGAGGAGGAGGGAGGGAGGGAGGGAGGGAGGAGCATGTTGTACATGCTGATGAGGGGTAGAGGGATGAGTCGGATGGAGGGATGAGTCGGATGGAGGGATGAGAGGAGGAGGGAGGGAGGAGTGTGTTGCACATGCTGATGCGCTCTGGCGGGTAGTTAATTGTGGCGGGTCGTTTTAACCAGGAGGCTGTCTCCATAGCGATGATGCGCCCTGACAGTCTTCCAGGACACACACACACACACACACTGTGTGGGTGCAGGGTGCATGCTGGGAAGGCGTCCTGCGTTCCGTCATGGAGGCTGTCGGGGAGAGTTAGGACGGGCCTCCTGATTGGTCCAGAGCTCTGACTGGTTCTGGAGAGGTCCTTCCTGTCACCTTCCCGGAGGCACAGGAAGTGGCTCCAGCTAGACCTGACACACACACACACACACACACACACACACAGTGCCAGATACAGTTACTGTAGCAAGGGGAAATTGTGTTTGTGATGTTTGGAGACTTCGAGCATGGAGGAGAAAACTAATCGTAAGGTGTGAAGATGAAATCAAATCTTATTTTCAACAATACTTCTCCATCAACCCGGTCTAGCAGGGGCTCTACACACACTCACTTCGCAGGTTGTGAGAGCCTTCAGACACATATACAAAAAAACTGTCAAAACATCAGCTCATCTCTATATGAGTTAGGCCTATGGTGCTACTATATTATAATCTTTACAAAGTCTAAACCTAACCGACTGGGACACTAATTCAGCCCAGGATGTTCAGACGCGCCGGCCCATAAGCGCTTGTGTGTGTGTGCAGATGTCCGTCAGCCGCGCCATTTTGAACCACATAGTGGGGGGAACACCATGAACTTTGTTGATCCAGCTCACATTGAATGAAAGACAGAATGTTTCTTTTTTCAAACTTCCAGGAAATGTTACAGACCAGGAGTTTTAGAATGCCAGTGAAACCCCGTGTGCACAGCTCCATATCCGAGAGATCAACAGTGATGTTTTTACCCAGTCGCAACCCACACAATTTTATTTCAAACTACAAATAGTCTGCTCACTGGCACATTCACTTTCAGACTTCTGCTTCACTCCAAATTGGATTTTTAGCGCTATTCACCAGGAGAAAACACAAGTCAGTTGTGGGGTTGATTCTACATGGTTCTCAAAGAGAGTCTAAACATAGCCTTACAATACCATAACCTTTACAAAGACAGTCTAAACCTAACCTTAGAATACCATAACCTTTACAAAGACAGTCTAAACCTAACCTTATACCATAACCTTTACAAAGACAGTCTAAACCTAACCTTATACCATAACCTTTACAAAGACAGTCTAAACCTAACCTTATACCATAACCTTTACAAAGACAGTCTAAACCTAACCTTATACCATAACCTTTACAAAGACAGTCTTAACATAACTGATCCAATATTTAGATTGGGTATCGGGCCCGATATTGAATAAATAACTAGATCGGATATCGGAGGCAATGGGCCCGATCCATAGGAAACTATTCTATACATTTCTATGCTGTGCACAGGATGTGACATCATGCGCAAGCAACGTGCTCACCCCGCGTGGTAAACACAACAAGCTATGCATGGAGCAAACATGGCGCAAGCCAAAGGATCACCCATTCTGAGATTTTTCATGCTAACTATACCGACTAGTTCCACAGCTGCTTGCAATATTTGCAAAGTCAATGTTCCGAGGGGTGCTGATAAAACTTTATAACAAACATTACAACACAACTAACTTAATCAAGCATTTCAAACTCTGGTATTCATTCATTCAATCATAGGCTACAATTCACATTTCCCGAAATGTGCGAAAACAAACGTTATGCTGAAAAAAGTTTAAAATAGTTTGCAAAGAACATTCGCGAGTGAAAGTCTTGAGTTGCATGCTCGAGTTTTTTTACACCACAGTGCAAAAAAGCAAATGCGCTTATTTGACAATATTTCGGATTTAAACCCAAAGCTAATAGGGGACCTGATAACATTAATGAGGCAATCTGTAAACTAGAGCAATTTCTCCCTCTCCTTACTCTTGTAGTGTCACAGTGAAATATGACAATGTTGCTCTCTACTGAGGATGAGACCCACTCTGTTGCAGGTGAGGAGTGAGTGACATGAGCACAGAGCAGACAGGGGGTCCCAAGCTTATATTTTACTAATTATATTTAAATTTACTGTTTATTTGATGAACGTGGGCGCTGATATGAGAAAATGAATATATAGACTAAGTGGATTCAATGATTATTTCATTGTTAGGCCTAAATCCAATATTCAAGTAGCCATATGTTGGGTAAAATTTAGTAAAATTATCTTTTGGCTCAACAAGATACAATATATCTTAATAATAAAACAGTTCAATGCAGTACAGTAGCAATACAGTAAGAATATGATGTGTCTGATGTGTATGACGTGTATAAAGTGTATGTTAATGATAATTAATTAAGTTAATGATAAATAATAATTTAAGAAAAAAGACTGCTGGTATTGGATCGGAACTGAAAAAAACTGGATTGGTGCATCTCTAACCTTAACCTTCACAAATACAGTCTAAACCTAACCTTACAATACCATAACCTTTACAGAGACAGTCTAAACCTAACCTTACAATACCATAACCTTTACAGAGACAGTCTAAACCTAACCTTACAATACCATAACCTACCACGCAGGGTTTATTTAGCACCTCAAATGTATAGACCAGACGTACAAAATCACCTGCTGGCACTTTAGAAAATTGCTTTCAGTTATTCATTGCTTTTTTACATAGGATTTCCTGAGATTCCCCTATCAGCGAACACACACAGTGAGAAGTACAAGACGGCTGCTCCGAGCCATCAGCGCCCGCACAGTCAGGAGGCGGAGCTTATGGGAGCGCCGCTGATAGACGAGGACAGAACCCCAGTGTGGAGATGCCGCAGCTATGATCACGCACACGCAACACACACACATACGCACGCACACACACACAACACACACACAACACACACGCACAGAGCCTCGTTGTCTGCAGCCTCAGTAGTGTGTGTTCGGTGTTGAATATAAAGGAGGACCGGTAGACAGAGAATCTCCTCTCCTCCCTCTCTCTCTCTCTCTCTCTCTCTCTCTCTCTCTCCCTCTCCCCCTCTCTCTCTCTCTCTCTCTCTCCCTCTCCCTCTCCCTCTCCCCCTTCTCTTGCTCTCTCTCCGTCTCTCTCTCTCCTCCACAGCTCCCTCTCCTACTCTTCCCTGACAGCGAGGGTCTCTCTCTCCACCCCCCTTCTCTCTCTCTCTCCCTCCCCTCCCCCCGCCTCTGCCCCCCTCCTACTCGAGGGTCTCAGGCGATGAGGCTGATTGGCCTGCGCAGCGATAGGGCGCAGCGAAGGGGAGAGATCCGATTGGTCGATAGAGCGCCTGGGGGGGCGGCGGGGGGGATACGAGGGGTTAATTGAGGGTCAACAGCCATCACTTTGTCTCTAATAGTTCCAGTTGCCCTGGCGATGATGAGGTGGGGTGCGTGTCGAGCGCGCCTAGCAGAGGCGGTCCAGGGAGCCGCCCGCGCTCGGCGGTGCCTCGCCCGCGACCCAGGTTCGATCCCACCGCCCGGCGACACGGGCACACACCGGTGTGAAGCAGAGTTATACGCCAGCCACCTACCCATGTGATACCGTACTGTAATGTGATATCCCTCCATACGCTAGTCAACATACCGTCACACTAACCCTAACCCCCCCCCCCCCCCCCACGCCCCCCCACCCAGCCTCCTGCCAGACCTGATGTCTGAGTTCTGTCCAGTCGGTCTGGTGAGTTGACGGGGGGGCGTCCATATGTGCCAGGGCCGGAGGAGGTGAACAGGGGGTTTCTCCAGATGGCCTCTCGCCCTCCCCCCCCCCACCCCAATCCTCCCTCTGCTATGTAGCTTAAAGGGAACAAATGGTCACAGCCCCCCTCCCTCCCTCCCCCCCCCCCCCCCCAGATAGCCTCAGGACCTCTGCTCCAGGTGTCCTGCACAGCCTCGTTACGTATGTTCCTCCTCTCCTCTTAACTCTCTTCTCCTCTCCTCTATTCTCCTCTCTGCTCTCCTCTCCCCCTCTGAGGAATGCTAGTTCAGCTCCTTCAGAAGAGCATTAGAGAGTTATTGTCTGAATATAGCTTACTAAAGCACAAGGAGTGTGTGTGTGGGGGAATATAGCATACTAAGCAATGGTAGTGTGTGTATGTGTTCCTTAAGAATACACTGCAATAAGCCCAGTCAAACAAAACCTGGCAGTGACGGTACCAGTGGCTCCGAAAACACATCTGCGAATCAGGAGAAATCGATTACTGTGCCGTGTGTGTGTGTGTGTGTGTGTGTGTGTGTGTGTGTGTGTGTGTGTGTGTGTGTGTGTGTGTGTGTGTGTGTGTGTGTGTGTGTGTGTGTGTGTGTGTGTGTGTGTGTGTGTGTGTGTGTGTGTGTGTGTGTGTGTGTGTGAGCGAGCTGACCTGCAGGAGTGTGTGCGTGCGCGCATGTGTGTGTTGACCGACCTGCAGGAGCGCGCGTGGTGATTGTTTTTGACCCGCAGGTCCCGGCGCCTCAGCGCAGTGACAGGCTGATGTAGTGACGGCCGGCTCGCCCAGACACCAGGGGACGAGGGGAGGGATGAGGAGAGAGAGAGAGGGGAGGGATGGAGGGATGAGGAGAGAGGGGGGGGGGGGGGTGTAGCGTGACCTCTGTCGAGCGCATCAAAATTGAGGGGGGGGGGGGCGTTCAGTTTTTCTCTCCAGTTTTTTTCTCTCCAATCCTGTGACCCCCCCCCCCCCCCCCCCCCCCCCCCCTCGCTCGATCAACCCCTCTCCCTCCGTCTCTCTCTCCCCCTCCGTCTCTCTCTCTCTCTCTAGTGGGGGTCTTATTGTATTAGCAGGCCCCCTCGGCCTCCAGCAGAGAGGAGCGACTCCGCTCCCCGGCCAGGAGACGGATCCAGAGTGACTGTTCCAGCTAGGCTCAGCTGTTTCCCCCCACGCCCGCCCCCGAGCGCTCGTTCTCTCTGCTCAGCACTCCTCCTCTCCTGTCCTCCCAATCCCCCCAGGAAGTGATGTCACGGCCCAGGTGGAAGGGGTGGTGTTCGGCGGGGACGCGGGGGACGCGTGGCGTGCGAACGGCACCGTGTTTAACACCCGCCCCCCCCTGACCTCCCATTTCAATGCGCCGCTCCTGAGCTCACAGTGGGGGGGGGGGGGGGGGACAGGAGGAACCTCTCCGCTATCTATAATAGGATCAGACGCACTTTTATGAAGAAATATCTTTTATGCAGCGCCTCCCCAGGCTTCATGAAAACGCTCATTAGTAATCCGTGTGCATTTCTCTCTCTCTCTCTCTCTATAGCATTGAGAGGTACATTTTCAATATCGCCTTTGTGAATATTAACATGCGTGAGCGTGTGTGTGTGTAGAGAGAGAGAGAGAGACGCAGAGAAAGACGAGAGGAGGAACGGGCATCTGTCTCTGTATATGTCACATGCGAATCCTTCCCGCGAGACACACACACACACACACACACACAGGAGAGTGGGCAGATTCAGGTCCTTTATGTCCTCGCCCTGTTATCCTGCTGTGAGTAGAAGGGCTTTACGGCTCACTGCACACACACACACACACACACACAATCAGGACATTGTTGTTGTGGTCACGTGACTACGGTTGGCAGGGCACCACAGAGGGGGACAGAGAGACATGGACCAATATACAGTATGTCTCTCTCCGTGTCTCTCTCTGTCTTTCTGTGTCTCTTTCTCTGTCTCTCTCCAATTCAATTCAATTCAAATGCTTTTTTGGCATGAAAGTTCAGAAAAACATTAGCGCCAAAGTGTGAAACATTCGTTAGACTGTAAACTGTGTGTTTTCTTTAAACATTATATGCACCAAAAATATATCTAACGCGAGAGAAAGGTTATAACACTACCACTATATCTTTTGACATTTGTCACCCCTAAGCATCGATTTCTTAACGTCACTGGCCCAAACCAATTTAGAAAGCTGAATCTCTGCCAGCTCAGCTAGACGCATTACGATACATTAGTAACCTCTGAACATTTAACATTTTAGCACAGACCTTTTTGGACCTCAAACACTTTTTCCTCAAAAGTGTTCGTCCCACACTCAAACAGCGTCAAACGTGTGCTCCAGTGGACGCGCTCAAACGGCCGACTCCAAGCATTGGGGAATATGGCCTCTGTGACGCAGTGGCCCCCTGGCCTCACCTGTAGCCTACAGGCACCACAAACACGCAAAACCCCTCAAGCTCTCAACACTGTGGATTTGGAAAAGGGTCCCTTAGTAGCCTGGACTAGCCTATACTTTTACTGAGACAGTATCGTTTTTTTGTGTGTAGCCTACAGAACAATATGTATGGGCAATGGGAAAAAGGAACTGTGGCTAGCTCCCCTAGTGGTGGGTTCTGGAACATCTTGTCTGACGGACGGACAGAGGCCTTTTAAATGCCCCCCTCCCTCCCCTCAATCTCATTGGATGTAATGCTAATTACAATGAGTCAAACAACTCTAATTTTTGCTCTGTCCGGGAGGATTTCAAATTGTTTTAATTTGTGTGTATGATTTGGAGGGAAAACATTGCTCGGATAAGATTTCCAGGTATAGGTCACATTGTAAATGGAAATGGGGGTTCTGTCTGTCTCCACCTGTCCCTGAGGGCAGAGTGAGCCCAGCCGGGGGGGGGGGGGGGGGGGGGGGGCAGGTCTGCCTGTGACGGACGGTCTCTAATAGCCAGGCAGTGCTGTTCACCGAGTCTGTGCACAGCCAGTGACTGTGTATGCTGTCTGTTTAGATCCAAATAGCATTCCATTTTACCGTGCTTTTGTAATGTCTTTCCAGTAGGTAATGTAATTTCCTTTGCGGTTTTCTGCTCATTTGGTCGGGCCAGATAGACCGAGTGTTGCCCGGAGGCGTCGTGCGGTCGGTGTTGTTCAGTGAACTGAGCCGCAGGTCCAGCTGGCTGAGGGGACTCTTCTAATACCATTGAAATTAGATGATTTTCCGATTCTCCTTTCGGTAGCCTTCCACTGCCAAAACAGGGTGGGTAAAACCAATGTTTTATAATGATTTATAATTAGCACCGCCGTATTTTGTAAAAAAAAAAAAATCAAACAAAAACATTTAAATCCATCCCTCGCCTTCCCTGTCTGTCTGCAACCCCCGTCTCCTCCTCCGTGTGAAACGAAGAAAAAGAAAACCTCTACCTGACCTCTCTCACTCCGCCGCCCCTCTCTCCACCTCCACCTCTATCTCTCCATCCCACCACCCCTCTCTCCACCTCCACCTCTATCTCTCCTCCTACCCCCTCCATCCCTCCCTATCCCCTCTCACCACCCCTCTCTCCACCCCCGCGCCCATCTCTCCATCCCTCCATCCATATCGTCTATCCTTCCATCCCTCTTTCCCCACCCGGCAATCACGATGCGTCCCGATGCTACACAGAACAGAAGTGCCTCTAACTTCAGCTAAACCAACTTTACCTAAGTTTCTGATTAAACCACAGAAAATAAACAAATCCACCTAGAGAGATCTCAGTCATACATTTTACGGGCTGAATGTCTTAAATGTGATCATAAAAGCACCGATACATGTAGATGAGCTAGCCGACGCTTTGATTGTTAGCGTATGAATTAGTCATTTCGAAAACCGCCAGTTAAGTTAGCACATTCGCTAATCGTGATAAGCATTCACACTCACTGTGATGGGCTTTGATGTGGAACACGATATCGGATTACAAGTTAAATACTTAAGGCAGAGGAAAACCACGTCAGATTCTAATCTGTCGGTCTGCTTGTTGTTGATACAATATGCCCCGATAAACATTTGGTTCAAATTTGTCTCCATTTTTGAATATTGATGTTAGTCCTTGGTTCCAGATGGCGGGGGAGCAGCCGGTGCTCAGAACTATGTTGAGCCCTCTGTGTACGGCACTGAATTTATCATCTGTGCATTTAATCATTTCATTCAACAGTCCATCAGGCCGCAGGTCTCTCTCCCTCTCTCTCTCTCTCTCTCTCTCTCTCTCTCTCTCTGTCTCTCTCCCTCTGTCTCTCTCTCTGTCTCTCTCTCTCTCTGTCTCTCTATCAAGTCAAGAAGCCTTATTGGCATGACGTTTGATGAAACATTTTGCCAAAGCAGAAAGACATTATTCATATAAATAATGAATTAACCAATAAATAATGTTGTATATTATGTTGTCTTCTCTCTCTGTTTCTCTCTCTGTCTGTGCCTCTCTCTGTATCTGAGTCTCTGTATCCGAATCTCTGTCTCTCTCTCTCTCTCTCTCTCTCTCTCTCTCTCTCTCTCTCTATAGAGGGTCAGTGTAATTGACCAGTGTGATGTCACTAATGAGAGGGGACGGCAGTCTTTGTGTTGCTTTGCTACCAGGTCAGCTGTCCTCTCCTCTATGCAGGACACCGACGCAGGGAGAGATGGACGTGTGTGTGTGTGTGTGTGTGTGTGTGTGTGTTTGTGTCCAATCCTGGTATAAGGTAATATTATAGACTCCCAGATTGCTATATGGCTGTGTGTAGTGATCTCCAGTGATCCAGGCATATAGTGCCATAGTGTGCGTGCGTGCGTGCGTGCGTGTGCGTGCGTGTGTGTGTGTGTGTGTGTGTATGTGCAGTAGGGCTGCAGGCAGAAGCAGCATGAACCACTCAGACCCACTCTGCTGTCTGGACCATCACAAACACAGCAGAGCTCTGCCA
>NC_140252.1:13084849-13087349 GCF_949987555.1 Borostomias antarcticus
TGCTGGCCTGGTTGTGTGAGTGTGTGTTTGCTGGCCTGGTCCGGCCTGGTTGTGTGAGTGTGTGTTTGCTGGCCTGGTCCGGCCTGGTTGTGTGAGTGTGTGTTTGCTGGCCTGGTCTGGCCTGGTTGTGTGAGTGTGTGTTTGCTGGTCTGGCCTGGTTGTGTGAGTGTGTGTTTGCTGGCCTGGTCTGGCCTGGTTGTGTGAGTGTGTGTTTGCTGGTCTGGCCTGGTTGTGTGAGTGTGTGTTTGCTGGCCTGGTCTGGCCTGGTTGTGTGAGTGTGTGTTTGCTGGCCTGGTCTGGCCTGGTTGTGTGAGTGTGTGTTTGCTGGCCTGGTCTGGTCTGGTTGTGTGAGTGAGTGTTTGCTGGCCTGGTCTGGTCTGGTTGTGTGAGTGTGTGTTTGCTGGCCTGGTTGTGTGAGTGTGTGTTTGCTGGCCTGGTTGTGTGAGTGTGTGTTTGCTGGCCTGGTCTGGCCTGGTTGTGTGAGTGTGTGTTTGCTGGCCTGGTTGTGTGAGTGTGTGTTTGCTGGCCTGGTTGTGTGAGTGTGTGTTTGCTGGCCTGGTCCGGCCTGGTTGTGTGAGTGTGTGTTTGCTGGCCTGGTTGTGTGAGTGTGTGTTTGCTGGCCTGGTCCGGCCGGGCTGTGTGAGTGTGTGTTGCCCTGTCTGTCCCATTCCACACAGGGTTAACTTAGCATAGTCCTGGTTGATGTGTAACTACTAAAGTGCAGAGCAGTAAACGCCTGAACGCCCATGACTGTAAGGCTGCCACACACTCACATAGAAGGTTGTGTGTTTGTGCGTTGGTTGGGTGTTTGTGTGTCTGTCTATTTTTAAAAAAAATCAGCTACCCACCATATAATTTCCTATAGCAATGTATTTGGCCCATCGCCACGGCGATTGTCTGCCGCGCAATAGCCTGTTGGTCTGTGAGGTCAGAGGTTAAGAGACCCTCCAGGCTGAGTGAAGCGCATTCATACGTGACAACGCCCCTGTAAGGGGTCTTCCCATCTGTGTTAGTAGCCCAGCTCTGACGCCCAGAGAGTGCTATACAGAACCCATTTGAAACGGCCGAGGAACCCTCTGAAAAACGGTTCCAGGCGGAACCGTAGCCCAATTCGCACTGGCGCGACGCCTGGCCGAGCACGCCTGACCCCTCATTGGCCTGGGTCAACCGTAAAGTCGTTCACACCGCCCTGCCGGTCTCTCTCACTTCGTCTACACAGCTCGTTATGCACCAACCTGCGCGAGAGCTGAGCTAGGCGGCGAGTCACACCATTAAACTGTATCTTTATTTTTAGTCAGACAGCTGATGAAGTATTCACACCAAACCATCACTGTTTTGGTCTGTTGGGTTGGTGTGTTTTGGCTAAGGTGCTGTTAAGAACCCCAAATGATTCTGTCTGACCTGAAAAGCCTTCTATCTAGAACCTTTTTACAGCACTCTTTATTCTGAAAGTGTAGACTCTACTTGACTGCACAATTAATCGTGCATTAATCGTTTTTGCGATTTCGGCCCGTGCGATACACTAATTGCAAAAGACCGCGATTAATGCATTCCTTTGAGTCACCCACTGCATTAAAATCCCAAATTCCTGGTTTTAAACGGCTCATTTCAGCATGTGAGCTCAACAAATCATAGAGCTGTACACTGACAAATCTCAGACGCTCGCGCTGTCTGACAAATCACAGTCATTCCCTTGTGTGCGCTGTGCGCAACCTCACTCAGTTTGAAAGATAACGTCTACGGTTTTGGCAATCCTAATGGTCAGACGATTGACTATAAACCAAGCTGGGTAGTTAGACACAGCTCGCCAACTCCATCATCATTAGTGCTACCTCCAAAATGAATCTTTCTCTTTGTGTTCTGGGAGCTTGTTGTTAACTTTAGTAGTTTTTCTGTCTCTCGCCTTCCCTAGTCTAAAAGAAATGTTATTTCATGCTGATTGTCTTTCAAAGTTGTTTTATTGAATGCCAATAGTGAAAAACAAACACTGCACAGGAGAAGGATTTTTTGTTTAATGCTGATTTTAGCACAAAAACCTGAATTGTGCAGCCCTAATCTGCTGTCCCTGCTCTGCTCTGCTCTACTTAGTTCTGCTCTGTTCTGCTCTGCCCTTCTCTTTGTTCCGCCCTGTTGTACTTCTCTGCACTGCTCTGCTCTACTGTGCTCTACTCTCTGGTCTGTTCTGCTCTACTCTGGTCTGTTCTGCTCTACTCTGGTCTGTTCTGCTCTACTCTGGTCTGCTCTGCTCTGCTCTGCTCTACTCTGGTCTGTTCTGTTCTGCTCTACTCTACTCTGTTCGGCTCTACTCTGTTCTGCTCTACTCTGGTCTGGTCTGGTCTGGTCTGGTCTGGTCTGGTCTGGTCTGTTCTTCTCTACTCTAGTCTGTTCTGCTGTCCTTTTCTTTGTTCTGTTGTGCTCTACTCTGCTGCTGCTCTACTACTCTGAGCTCTTAACATAAACACAGAGCGGGAGTTGACACTGCTGTAAACACTCCCACCTC
>NC_140252.1:13092349-13104849 GCF_949987555.1 Borostomias antarcticus
CCTCAGTTTCTCTCGGAAATAAAACCTGGAAGCAGATTTGGATCACGAGACCGGCGGACTGGCAGGCGACCGAGCAGGCCGACACTGACTGACTGACTGACTGACTGACTGACTGACTGACTGACTGACTGACTGACTGACTGACTGACTGAATGACTGACTGAGGGACAGGCCATCTCTTTTTTTTGTCGTGTTGACACCGAACGCTGGCGGTTTTATATTCCCCCCCCCCCCCCACCAGCAGATGACGTGGCGGACGTCGCCCCCAAAGGGTGGCTCCTCTCCCCGCCCCCCCCCCCTCCTCTCCCGAGACGCCGCCGCCAGCTCCGATCTGGGCTCCCGGTGGCATGACTAACTCTCTGTCACATCTCGCTGGGACCATTACACCCCAACACACACACACACACACACCCCAACACACACACACATGCACGCAGCACACACACACGCTGTTCCCCCGCGCGTCCCCGCCTCGTCTTATCCACCGTACGCGGTGGCGGCGGGGTTCTCGCCCTGGCTGTGAAGATGATGGCTTTAGGATTGATTTCTATGTTTTTGTATTTTCTACTCTGCTAGTCGGCTTTATTAAAAATTGATTTAGAAAACCTGCGAGTCTCTCTGTCCTCGGCCCCGAAACGTCTTGCTTTGTGCCCATTCTGCACTATTCTTCTGCATGTCGCCATTAATCTCCCAGGTCCCTATTGCGCCCTATCTGACTGCGGTCTAAACACAAGCTAAATGGGTATTGACAGTAGTAAAACTGTGGTTATTGGGCTTTCTCTGTGCGTTTGTGTGTGTGTGTGTGTGTGTGTGTGTGTGTGTGTGTGTGTGTGTGTGTGTGTGTGTGTGTGTGTGTGTGTGTGTGTGTGTGTGCGTGAGCTTGTGTGTGTGTGAGCGTCTGTGTGTGTGTGCGTGTGCGTGCACTTTCTGGCGTTGCAGTCTAGACAGTACTTATTTGTTGTGCGTGATGTTTGAAAGCGTCTACCCAGGAAGTCCTGGGGCATCCCCTTCAGCTCCTCAAGACCCGCCTCCAGCCCCGGCAACAAGCGTAACCCCGCTCAACACACACGCACTCAGCGGCCGACCCTGAGAGGGCGAGCGATCTCTCCAGTTGTGGCTGTGATGGAATGTTAAGACACGCCAGCTAGCTACCGGGCTAGAAGCCAACAGAACGATGAAACGGCGATGCTCTCCGCTCTCCGGCCCGGGAGTGGCCCGCTTCACGCGGTTCAGCTGAGACCCGAACGAGACGCGACCACCTTGTCACAGAACGCACGGCACGGCCGCCACACCGCCGCGCGCTCCGTACGGCGCCGTCTCTGAGTGGACGGATTGATAAATAATGAGGTTTATTTGTCGTGTACAATGAAAGGCTCAGCTGCGCCCAGCGCAGCGCCCGAACATCTCAGACGGGGTAAACAAAACGTTCATTTTGGACCTGTCAGCATTTTTAAAAATGATAAATTCATAATCAATACATTTTGGGGGTGAAAAGCAATACTTCTATTCAGCATCTTTCTTAAAGGTCTGTGGCTGTAGGCTTTCAAAATTATGATTAATCAACATCGAAATTTTGACTGTTGCACCTTTAAGAGTCATGTTTAGCTGACAGATAGCAGGGCAAGCAGTGTGTGTGTGTGTGTGTGTCTGTATGCGTGTGTGTGTGTGTGTGTGTGTGTGTGTGTGAGGATCCTGTTTAAATGTGTGTGTGCGTGGGTATGTTATAATGAAGCCGTTAACCCGGCCCTTGGAGGAGACCTGGACACTGTTCGCCCTTGAGCTTTATCAGCCACAATAATTATTTTATTATGTAAATGAAGACCATTATTTCATTAGCCGCTTCCCCAATCAGATGGCTGTGATTAGTATGCAGATGATCCAGTCAAGAGTGCAGCGGTCAGTCCTCTGGTACAGATAAAGGAGACTCAGTCCTCTGGTACAGATAGAAGAGACTCAGTCCTCTGGTACAGCTAGAAGAGACTCAGTCCTCTGGTACAGATAGAAGAGACTCATTCCTCTGGTACAGATAGAAGAGACTCAGTCCTCTGGTACAGCTAGAAGAGACTAAGTCCTCTGGTACAGATAGAAGAGACTCAGTCATCTGGTACAGCTAGAAGAGACTCAGTCCTCTGGTACAGCTAGAAGAGACTCAGTCCTCTGGTACAGCTAGAAGAGACTCAGTCCTCTGGTACAGATATAAGAGACTCAGTCCTCTGGTACAGCTAGAAGAGACCAAGTCCTCTGGTACAGATAGAAGAGAGTGGTAGTAATACCATAGATACTGCTGTGCTGTGGTCAGAGCCAGCAGTAGCGCTTGGTGAAGGTGAAGGGAGGGGGGGGGGGGGGTCACATGACGGCGGTGTTCTTCCCCCTGTTGTCTGCGTTCACCACGACAGATACGTGGAACCTCCCCGTCGTGAAGGTTTTCACAGAGATCCCGGTCTTCAGATCGTGTTACCGCGCCACTAAATCAAGGCTTCAAACAGGAGAGAGAGAGAGACAGAGAGAGGGAGGGAGGGGGAAAAAAACTAAAAGTGTTCAGAAAGTGCCAGACTGGCAGACCGGCCCTCACAGGAACAGCAGAATTATACCCACAATCCATTGGCTGGAGGGGCTCAGGATTCACATCCCGGAGAATGTCAGATGGAGTGTGTGTGTGTGTGTGTGTGTGTGTGTGTGTGGTGTGTGTGTGTGTGTGTGTGTGTGTGTGTGTGTGTGTGTGTGTGTGTGTGTGTGTGTGTGTGTGTGTGTGTTGGGTACAGATTGTGTGCTAGCACCCTGGTTTTATTGGCAGAACACAGTGTCGAGGGAGAGGTGTGAAATAGGACGTGGGTAGGAGTGAAAGTGTGTGTGCGCGCCCGTGTGTCCGTGCATGCGTGTGCGCATGCGTGTGTGTGTGTGGGCCGACAGGTTTCACACACATTATTGCCTGAGTAGTCAAACTCAATATAACACACAACAGGCAGACACATGCACACACACACACACACACACACATATAGAATATCACGCAGGCTCCCGCTGATTGGGCAGAGAACTCCACAGTTGTAGTCGAGCGTTACCTCGTACAGCCCAGGCAGAGATAGATTAAGTTGCTATCTGGAACATTCCACGTTCATTACCGAGTCTCTCTCCGCCATGGGAACGGCCTGGGGGAGGGGGGGGGGGGGTGCTCTGTTTATCCTCACGCTGACCCCACACGCTACTCTCCCCGGAGACGCGGGTACGACCGCCGACATGGCACCGAAACACCTCGCCCAGAGCTTCACCATCAATCCCGCCCGGACCGGGTCGGCCCGCGACCGGGGTTTATCCGCCGGACAGACGTGGCCACGGCTCTCCACAGGCCAGAGAGAGGGAGTAGCCGTGGAGGCCGAGAGACTGGGAGGTTGGGAGGCTCGGAGGATGTTAGGAGGTTTTTTGCTGTTGATTAATACGCACCCTCCCTTTTTAAATCAACTGAACTGGACTGAACTCGGAGGCTGAGATGCTGGGGGGGGTCCCGGGGGGGGTCCCGAGGGGCTGGGAGGCCAGGAGGCTGGAAGGCTGCAAAGCTTTGGTTCCTGGGAGGTCGAGAGGCCAGGGCAGGGCTAATCGCAGGCTTAGGGTTAGTCAGAGAGGCTGGGGGGGGGGCTCATATTTCAGCGTCTCCCTGACAGTCGTTCCCGTCCAGATTTGCATACACAAGCAGTCAGAGGATGAAGGGGTGGGCGCTGGTGACTGAGAGGAGGATGAGGGAGGGAGCTTGTTACCAGTGGTAAATGATTTTCAGACCTCCGAGGCTCGTCCTCATTAGCATATATTTGATGTTTGGGCGGCGGAACGGGAGACTCGGCGGCCGACCGCGACGAGTCACCGCCTCGCGCCGCACATCAAAGAACCCGCCACCGACACGAGTTATTCGCTCCGAAAGCAGGTAGTGATCCAGAATCAGGCGCGGCGTGATTTCCCTGCCAGGGGAGGGTGGAACTTCCTGGATCAGACTGGAATGCAGCGCTGCTCGCGTCTGGATCAGACTCTGCCTTTGATTAGCTGTTCTGGCCTGGACTCCGCAGCTTTTGAGTAGGGATCCTGGCAAAGAGCAGAGTACGCCAGATTCCAATCCCTTACATTCAGCCGAGATGAGGGAATTAAAAAAAGAATGCGTTGATAGAATTCCAACGGTAGAGTCTCGTAGGAGGGTGTGGGGGTTCAGCACGGTACGTTGTCAAAAAATCTGTGTACTGTGTACTGGGAGACGGCAAAACAGAGCTACGTCTCCCCACAAACCTGCCTCCGTGTCATGTGTGCTTCTGGGAAATAGTAAACCGAGCCTAACCACGTACACCGCAGCTCGTAATCCCAGGCCGGGTATCGCCGCTGGTGAATGGTGACTCAGAGAGCTGAGCCCTCCTCCTCCTCCAACGGCCGACCGCGGAGATCATCCGATCTGATCGCCGGGGGAGGCGGCTACATCGGGGAGGCCATCACCTCCCCACTGGCCACATGTAGCACATCCATACCTGCCCAGCGGCCACAAGAATGACCGCAAGAGCCCTGCAGCCGGCCGGCACACAGATGTTTGGCCCGGGTCTAGGATGAGGGGGGGGAGGGGGGGGGGCACAATTAGCTCAGAGCTACAGTTTGAGGACTGAGGAGTGACTCATGCTTCTTGACATAAACAGGAACAAAAGATTCGGAGAGGGGGGCGGGGGGGTTGGCAGAGAGAATGATATAGAGAAATGTTCTGTAGGGACAGAGAGAGATTTTAATGAATAGATTATCACTACTTATACATGCAAACAAACAATTCCGCCGCACGTATTCTATTTATTTTGGCAGGTTGTGCTTTGCCTAACGCTCGCCCCAAAGCCTGTCTGTTTTCGTCATCTGTTTTCGTGGTCCACTGGTTTTAACTAGTTGTGGGTTAACTAACAGATGATTCATTAGTTGATGGGTGAAACAGCTGATGATTGGCTAGTTGTATTGACCAGTCTGTGATTTTCCCTCCAGGTGGCTGCACGTTTGACGATGGCCCCGCCCAGTGTGACTACCAACAGGATCCCTACGATGATTTTGACTGGACACACGTCAGCGCACAGGAAGTGCCATACCTATCAGCTGATCTGCCGCAAGGTGAGAGGCCAATGACATCCCCCGCTGTCATAGCGGCATGTCCCATTGTGTTTGATTGATTGATTGATTGATTGATTGCTTTATGGATATAGCAGACAATGACACCCAAAGGACACCATGCAAAGATAAAACACTTTCAGGACATGGATCTATTTGTATTTCTGATTGCTTTCTGTCTTGCAAACACATCTTCTGCTGCCAGTAACATATCCAACTGTCACGCTGTCCACAACACCACTGGTCCCTGTCCAACGACATCCCTAATTACACATCTCCATTCTCCACTTAAATCTAGTAAGCAAAGGCGTATAGCTGCAGTCAGCACCTTTACGATATTTCTTCATTTGAAATAAGTTCCAGCAGGCGCATGTGCAGGGCACGGACACGCATGAGACGCTGAAATGCTCACTTGAGAGCTTCACGTCACCTACAGTAGACAGTAAAAACAAACAAAACAACGCTGAAACAAGTACAGAAATAAATAACCAAAATAGCGTAAAATATGAAATGCAGGATAGAAACCGCCTTTGAGCCGGGAGGTCCCAGGAGCTGCCTCTCCTGTACCATCTGCCAGAGGGGAGGGGGGGTGGAGCGGTGGGCGGCCACGTCTTCAGGCAGAGCGGGAGTAGACCTCCTCTAGGGGTGGGAGGCGGTCTGCCTTGATGTACCGGGCGGATTTCGACGCCGTCTGTAGTGTTTTTTTCAGCCGTGGGCGGAGCAGTCACTGCGCTGTCCTCCGAGGCGCCCTGTCAGCAGCGCCGAACGCCCGTCGGAGGCTCTCGAGCGGCGGCGGGGAACTTGACGAATCCGCTCAGCCGTCCAAAAGAAGCACGGACGCCGGCGAGCCTTCTCGGCGACGGCAGGGGCGCGGTTAGGGAACAGCGCTGGTCACCGGCAATACGGACGTTGCCGACGAGCTCCCCAGCTGCCCCGGCCTCGAACGAGCCTCAAGCATCGCTCATTCGCTTCCCGTAGCTGACAATCAGCTCTTTATTTTTTGCTAACGTTCGGAGGGAGGTTGCTGTCCTGACGCCACACTTCCAGGTCTCTCACCTCCTCCTCATACATTTTTACATTTAAAAAAAAGCATACGATTAAATTTTTTTTTTTTTTTTAAATAAAAATAATGTACAGTGATTTGGCAGTTCACTGTGGAGGTGAGAGCGGTCGCCAGAGGAGGCAGCATAGAGCATCGGGACAGACCCCAGCCCCGCGACCCCCCCACGACCTTGCCCGTTATCCTCCTCCCGTGCTTAATCTCTTGTTTTCACACGCCACAATGAGCAGAGGAAATTAAAGCCTTTTACTTCCAGCTGAATTTGCCAATTAATAAGATATTAGGCTGTTAATCAGACAGAGACAGGGAAGGTCGTTAGGTGGGGGGTGCGGTGCGTTATAGGACGGGGCCAGACACAGTTCATTTACAGGCTGGTAGACTGAGACAGACAGAGAGGACACAGGGACACTCAGGAAGCAAGTAACAGGTAGAAGGATTATATCACTGAGGGGGGAAAAATTTAAATATCTTCTTATAAACCGTGTGTTGTAAATGTGTGAAGGTTAAATATGTTAAGGTTCTCTGGTATTTTAATCTCCCAAGACATTTGAGAGTTTTATATCACACTGAGGAAAAACCTTTACAGACTTGAGTTTCTCAGCCGAGCGGCAGTGAGTTTCGGTAAGATATGCTTGGGCGCAGCTCTCTCTGCCTCAGAAGCTGGGAATCCCTCTATAGCCGGGGTCCTCGTGGAGGACGTGGTGAAGGTCCGCCTGGCCTGGAGTTTCCATCTCGAGATAACCACTGCTCTCTACCTCGCTCTCTACCTCCTGCTATCGCTAAGACAGCCCAGTGTGAGTGACATTTGGGAAAGGCTTAGTTAAGACCGCTCAGCGCTGTCCCCTGTATACTCATACACACATACGAACACCAGTGGTGGCTGGTGGCTGAAATCTTTTGAGGAGAGTGGGACACAAAATTAGGCAGGGGTTCTGCCCCCCCCCCTGAAAATCTATGACACATTTCCTGCCATTTCCTGATATTTCTGTATGAATATTAGCATAACTTATTGGCAGCAGCGTTTTGAGCCAGGTTGTGAGCCTTTCATAAAATATATAGTTTTACCTGTCATTTATGTAGTACATCATGCACCAACGCCTAAGAGAATGACAAGGGATCATGTTACTATGAAGCTAGTTGCCGTCAGAGGGAAACTATTCTACTACTGACATGAAAAAGCTGTACATCTTTTCAAAATCAAAACCAAATTTATTGTGAACATTACAACTGTATTGCTCACACTCAGACTGAGAGGAGAATCATCCTCCCTTTTCTCACTGGACGAGCCTCCACTGAGAGACACGCACACTAATACCAATGTATACAGTACCATGCCAGTTCCAACCTACAGTACCTGCCATAAGCACTCCCCTGCCTGTTAAACAATGTTTGTGTTGGCGAGGGTGTGTGTGTGTGTGTGTGTGTGTGTGTGTGTGTGTGTGTGTGTGTGTGTGTGTGCTCTGTTCTGGGCTGAGAGCTACAGCAGGCTTGTCAGTTGTAGCTGGCTATATAGAGCTGCCCACATGATGGCAGTTTGACTGGCAGCTCTGGCCAGGAGGGGTGACAGCCATCTTGTACACTGGCATCCATTCTGTGACTTATGACAGCCATCTTATGGAGTGGCATAATACGCATCTTATGATTGCCATCTTGTAGGCTGATGCGGATCTTAAGGCAGCCCTCTTGTAGTATGTACAGGCGTAGTTGTACAGGTGTTCCTCTAATGGCAGCCATCTTGCATCTAACAGCAGACATTTTTAGACTGGCAGACATCTAAAGGCAGCCATCTTGCTGATTAGCATTCATCTTACACGTTTCATACTAAATGTTGATAGAAAACCGAGTAATGTTCTGAATAATACTCTATTGACAATACCATTGATATTAATGCACTATGTACAGTCAGTCGAAAACAAACTCACCATTTTTCTCTCAGAAGTCTTTATATAAGCCTCTCAGTAAAGTCGTAATCTCAGCAGATAGGCCAGTACAAAAGAAGTGCTCAGAGCAGAGAAAATGGCCAGATAGTTACAGAGGAACTGAAATAGCCCCATCAGCAACCATCACAACTGGCACAAGAAATTGGCTTTTGATGGAGGTTTTGTGTGTTTGTGTGTGTGTGTGTGTGTGTGTGTGTGTGTGTGTGTGTGTGTGTGTGTGTGTGCTGTACTGTTTGGTGATAGAGCAGTGGGTGGGTGGACCTGGGGATGGAGGGGGGTCTGTACACTTACAGGAACAATGGGTCGTCCTGCTGCACATGGTCATCTTACATAGTCGTTCTACAAGGTCATCTAACATGGTCTTCAGTCCTACATGGTCTTCAGTCCTACATGGTCTTCAGTCCTACATGTTTGTTCTACATGGTCTTCAGTCCTACATGGTCTTCAGTCCTACATGTTTGTTCTACATGGTCTTCAGTCCTACATGGTCTTCAGTCCTACATGGTCTTCAGTCCTACATGTTCGTTCTACATGGTCTTTATTCCTACATGGTCTTCGGTCCTACAGTACATGATCGTCCTACACCGTCTTCAGTTCTGCATGGTCTTCACTAGGGATGCACCGATTGCAAAATTCTAGGCCGATGTCGATGTTTAAAATAACAATCCAGCCGTTGGCCGCTGGTCGATGTTTATGTTATTTTATTTCCCCCTTTTGTGCCAGGGAAACAAAGAAATGAATTTGGTTCCAAAACGCCGATTTTGATTTCACTTTAATTTGAAAGCAAACTACACGTGCGTTTGCGGCGTTACATCACGGATCTTCTCAGAATCTGCAGCTGGGTAGGCTACGTTTTGCAACAAAAAAAGCCGTAATTGTTGCGACATAACATCGGCCACTACCATCGGTGAATGTTATTTTATTTGCCGATGGGCCGATGGCAGTCAACAAGGCCAACATCGGCCGATGCCGATGCATCGGTGCATCCCTAGTCTTCAGTCCTACATGGCCATCCTACATGGTCTTCAGTCCTACATGGTCTTCAGTCCTCCTACATGATTGTCCTACATGGTCTTCAGTCCTAAATGGTCGTCCTACATGGTCTTCAGTCCTACATGGTCTTCAGTCCTCGTACATGATCATCCTACATGGTCTACAGTTCTGCATGGTCTTCAGTCCCACATGATCGTTCTACATGGTCTTCAGTTCTGCATGGTCTTCAGTCCTACATGGCCGTCCTACATGGTCTTCAGTCCTACATGGCCGTCCTACATGGTCTTCAGTCCTACATGGCCATCCTACATGGTCTTCAGTCCTACATGGCCATCCTACATGGTCTTCAGTCCTACATGGCCGTCCTACATGGTCTTCAGTCCTACATGGCCGTCCTACATGGTCTTCAGTCCTACATGGCCATCCTACATGGTCTTAAGTCCTACATGGCCGTCCTACATGGTCTTCAGTCCTACATGGCCGTCCTACATGGTCTTCAGTCCTACATGGCCATCCTACATGGTCTTCAGTCCTACATGGCCGTCCTACATGGTCTTCAGTCCTACATGGCCGTCCTACATGGTCTTCAGTCCTACATGGCCGTCCTACATGGTCTTCAGTCCTACATGGCCGTCCTACATGGTCTTCAGTCCAGCAGTTTCTACTGAACGGATCTGGATTAGCATGTTCTCTTTCATCTCTGCCTTCCCTTATCTCTCCCTCTCTCCCTACAAACATTTATTGACCAGACCTCTCTGCCAATCAGGTCATTAGAATAATCAATCTTCCCGC
This sequence comes from Borostomias antarcticus, assembly GCF_949987555.1. NCBI lineage: Eukaryota > Metazoa > Chordata > Actinopteri > Stomiiformes > Stomiidae > Borostomias > Borostomias antarcticus. The sequence continues at coordinate 13,102,247 of NC_140252.1, forward strand.
CTGATCCTCTGTGGGTCCTCGCCTAGGGAGAGATCTGGACCAGGAGATCCTCCTACGCTGGAGAGATCTGGACCAGGTTTGAGCCTTTGTGCTCTCATAGCTTCATGTATGAGGACATCGATCTCCTCCTCCATAAACTAAAGTGCTCACTTATTTTCCTCTCCAGCCCCATGCTCATTCATCCATTCTCACACACTGTTTTTCATACTGTTGCACTCCTGGGAAAGACGCACAGTTGCTGCTTCATTCCAAATACTTTGTGCTTATTGTGCTTATAACACTTGCTTGTTGCCTATAGCGTTTGTCAATCTGCGTCACCCCTGATTGCGGCCCTAGTCTTTATAGCTTGTCAGTCGGAGCCAGCAGTAGTTTCTAGTGAACCAGCGGATAGCGCCCCCTGGCTGTGGAGTGCCTCTCTTTGTTCAGCTCTGCTGTGAGCACCTATCGAGTTTCATTGCCTGGGCCAGCTCTAAACATCTGGATTTATTCTCCCAACTCGCCAGTGCTACATCTGGACCGGGCTGCGTGATTGATGAGCCCGGGCCAGGCCGCCTGACCGGACTGCGTTCAGACACGTACGAATCACAGGCTGATTAACCGTCTGTTTATCCGTCCCCACAAGGACATGTTGACTTACATGGATGGATTCTGTAGACCCTAAACGTTTCACTCTCGTCCACCACTAAATACAGGCTTCCTAACAGTGTGTGTGCTGCCTTGAGTTAGTGGTGGAGCCTCTAGTCATTTGATCCGATGGTTTCTACCAGCGGGTCTAGTGTTTTGTTGGGGGTGGTTCTGGTTACTAGTGGGTTACGGGATTTACACTGTCTGAAGTCTGGTTTCTTGTTATTTGTAGGGATTTATACTGGGCAATGGGTGTTTTACAGTGATTTCTAGGAATATCTATTGGTTTCCACCATTGGTTTATAGATGTATGAGTATGTCTGTCGGAAGGGACTCAGCTGGAGTTCGTCCACTGCTGGTGATGTCACTGATGGATCCAACAGATCTGACCTATCAAGTCCTCCGGCAGTGGAGACCGAACAAACTCCGCTCCCTCAAATCCTCCAGAGAGATCACATTTCACGGGGGGCTCTGCCGTTGGCGGATCTCAAGTGTCTCGTCACAATGAGAAATCTGTTGCAGGAGGAAACAGTGTAGATGGGATCTGTCATGGTTTGGCTGTGGATACTGGGGAAGGGATCAGTAATATGACTCGGTAGATCACCATCTGGTTCCCTGTCCTGACCCTGAACTCTGACCCATACCTGACCCCTACCTCTGGCCATATACTGTGGACATAAACCTGAAGGTTTGACCTCTGACCCATACCTGGGGGCATAGGGACATACACCTGAAGAGTTGAACCCTGACCCTACTTGGGGCCATATAGGGACACATACCCGAAGAGCTGGCTGATTTCTAGTTCAGTTTGGTTTCTAGTTCAAGATTTTTTTCAGGCTTGATTTATTACGACGTCAAATTTAATTTTCATTACAAAGTCCAAGGATTCTTCAGTGGGGTATGATTGTTTGCTTTGTTTGGGTTGGGATTCGTTTGGGGAAATGAAATAAATAAATAACATCATGGAAGTAGGGAACAGAGCTGCCAGCAGCTTCTGGCTGACATTCTCTCTCTCTCTCTCTCTCTCTCTCGCTCTCTCTCTCTCTCTCCTCTCTCTCTCTCTCTCTCTCTCTCTCTCTCTCTCTCTACTTCTCTCCTTCTCTATTGTTCTTCCTCCTTGCCAGCATAATGATCTCCTTCTCATAAAGAAGTAATGCATGAGAGAGAGAGAGAGAGAGAGACAGAGGGAGAGAGAGGTAGAGAGAAAGAGGGAGGGAGTTTAAAGCCTCATGTTTATTTTGTATGTTGATGAGAAACACACCGCCTGGAACTGACTGTCAGAGAGGGGGGCGAGGAGGAGGGGGTGAGGAGGAGGGGAGAGGAGGAGGGGGTGAGGAGGAGGGGAGAGGAGGAGGGGAGCGGAGGAGGGGGTGAGGAGGAGGGGAGCGGAGGAGGGGGTGAGGAGGAGGGGAGCGGAGGAGGGGGTGAGGAGGAGGGGAGCGGAGGAGGGGGGCGAGGAGAGGGCCTGTCTGGATATTCCTGAGTTTCTCTGCTGTATTGTCCTCAAACCCCCCCCCGGCAGCCGAGCCGTCTTTGTTCTGAATCGCGGAGCCATAAATCAGCCACAGCTATAGTCACCATCAGCCACGTACATATTTCTCCCTACTTGTCAGAGATAAAACGCTTCCATCAGGGTTTGTTTTTAAAGTGACGATTGACCTCCAGGAGTGCCGGACGCTTATCAAATTCCCCGTTAACCCCCACCTCCCCTGTCTTTCTGTCCTCTCTCTGCTCCCTTCCTCCCCCTCTCCTCCCCTCTCTCTACATTCCCTCCTGCCCGCCAGGCTCCTACATGATGGTCGACTCCTCCCAGCATGGCGCCGGCGAGAAGGCCCGCTTCCAAATGCCGATCATGAAGGAGAACGACACCCACTGCATCGACTTCAACTACCTGCTCTACAGGTAATAACAGCGACGGTCTAACGAGAAGGTTCACGGCACGCTCTTCTGAACCCGGACCAGAGAGAGAGAGAGAGAGA
>NC_140252.1:13109849-13137349 GCF_949987555.1 Borostomias antarcticus
AAGTGAGGACTTCCACAAGCGTGAGTCACTCCTGCCTGCCTGCCTGGAGTGTAGCCCTCCCGGGGAGAGTGAAGGTGCCTATGCCTATTTGCATGTGTGTGTGTGTGTGTGTGTGTGGGGGGGGGGGGGGTGTATCACTCGAACTCCCAGCGTATGACCTCTCCCAGTGTGCTGACCATGCTACCCACAGATAAGCAGTCTGCCGTCACAAAGAACGTCTCCACAGCACAGCTGTGCAGCGCGCCCATTAAGGCGGGGTAATCACTGTTAACGACGGCCTCTCAAGATCTTTAACGTCGTTAGAAACACGCAGTCCACAGATCCCTCATCCTAAGACTGTATTGATGAGAGAAGCCATCTGGCTCTCTCTAATGGGGCGTTCTGTCTTCGCGGCTGTTGTGGTCAGCACTGCCGGACACCGACTCTGGAAGAAATCCAACCTGGGAGCTGTGGTCTGGTGTGGGCGGCCACTTAGCAGCAGCAGCAGCAGAGACAACTAACCCAACAGAGTCCATCACTTAGCACTGTGGTTAGGTGGGGCAGGGCAGGGGGACTGCAGTATTGCGGGATTCCTCCAGGAAGGATGAATGATGGGGATGAGTTAGAATATTCCAATTTTCAAGACGGGCTCCGGATTTGATTTACATGTCAGAGTCGCAAAAAAAGTGAATGGTGAACTTTTATGAATGGTTTAGTTACAACCAAAATACCGGGAAATAGCCTACCAGTATTATCAGATTGTTCAGATTACTAGTTAGGGTATAATATTGTTATACAATTATAACAATAATTGTATATTGAACAATTAGAGATTGAACAATTAGAGATTTAAATAAAAGTAGGCTTTTTGGATTTGCCATAAACATTATTATTTTAAAAGCAAGGAATGCTCACCAGACATGGAACACAAACGGGGATGGAAATGTATTTGTTGGGGATGGAAATGTATTTGTTGATTACTGTTGACATTGATTGGATGGCTCGACAGCTGCATTTTAAACTCACAACATTATAGACTATGCCACTAGCCAAGAAAAATATACCCTTGATTGCAGTAGCTCAAACTCGTAAATCGCCCGCTCGCTGTGCTCTTTAATGGTGGTGTGATATGCATTTGCAATTTTGCGTGTAATTGCGGATCGTTTTACCCGTTCCAAAACGTAGCCATTGACTTCCGCGCGAGTGTAATCCAAGCCCTAGTGTGTGATGTGGTGCGATTACCTTTGTCACACCTCCTCAGATTGGAAGGGGGGTTGGGGGGGGGGGGGGGGGGGGGGGGTTGAGGGGGGATGGAGGGAGGGAGGAAGGGAGGGGGGGGGGGGGGTCTGACGCCCGTGGCAGTATAGCTGGGCTGTAATAGGCCCTTCCTCTCCGCCTGGCTTCACACGCCGGCTGCCAGGAGATCTGCACACCGGTTGCATCTTTCTTAAAAAGGAAACATTTCACCACATATCTCCCTCCAGGAAGGATGAATGACGCGAGCTGCCTGCTCCCAGGGAAATAAAAAGCTCCCCTCTCTTCTCCTCTCACTCATTCATTCTGTCTGCTCTCTCTCTCTCTTTCTTTTTCTCTCTCTCCCCCTCTCTCTCTCTCTCTCTCTCCTTCCCTCGCTCCCTCTCTCCTCTCCTCTCCTCTCACATCTGTATCAATACCGGGCTGTTTGACAGTGATTATCCAGAGAGATCGCAGGCACAGAATAATGAAGTCGGGGGGGAGGGGGGGGGGGGGCTGACGGGATGATGATGATGAAGGGAGATGGAGGGGAGGGGTGGAGAGGTTGGGGGCGGGGAGGAGGGGGTGCCCCAGAGTGCCTCTGAAGAAGACTGAGGGGAGCGAAACGATGAGACAGAGGAGTGGAAAAATTGAGAGAAAGCGTGTGTGTGTGGAGGGGGGGTTGAGAGAGATGCAGGGAGAGAGGAGGTTGAGAGAGATGGCGAGATAGGGAGGGGAAGGCTAGAGAGAGGGAGACGGGAGAGGGGTGGAAGGAGAGAGAGATTGGGGGTGATGGCAAAAGGAGGCGGAGCAGCTTCATCTCTCTCTCTCTCACTGGTTCTGACAGGTGAAGAGATGAGAGAGGAGTAAATATGGCCCTCAGCAGGGAGATGAGCCTGACAGGTGTGTGTGTGTGTGTGTGTGTGTGTGTGTGTGTGTGTGTGTGTGTGTGTGTGTGTGTGTGTGTGTGTGTGTGTGTGTGTGTGTGTGTGTCTAACCGACTAGGTACTCTACCGCTCAACCACCATGCTGTTGTATAAATGCCAAGAACAAAGTGTTTACATGTTGTCATCGCTATTTAACTTTTTTTTCTTTCTTTAAAAAAAAAAAAAATTGGAGTCAGACCCAGAAGTGCTGCCATATCATCAATTGAAATTTGTGTAGACCACATTTCGCCTGTGCAATATGACTTTGGAGAAATATCGAGCTCAGCAAATTATCATAATGAGTTTTGTGACACGCTATCGCATTTTCAAACGAAAACAGTAAATCAGCGCAAATGTTTCCAGCTGGTCAGATATCTTAAAGTGTTTTTGAACAGATTAAAAGTTCAGAAAGACTGTTTTGGCCGTAGGCCTAGTGCTCATTTTCAACGGTCTACCCAGAGAGCGCTCACGTTTTGCTGATGTTGGGCTGAGATCATCAACATCGTCCCGAAGCTGCAACATATTTCTCAGTAATATTTATGTTAGTTGAAATAGGGTTATATTCTGGACCAGATCTGACTAGTCACGAGATGACTTTTGCTGGCCCCCATCGGGCCCATCCGGATTCGGTCCGGGTTCGTGCATGCCTGCTGGGATCTGTTACAACTAACCCTCACCCAACAGAACACATCTGGACTGGGTTGCACCAGTTTGGCATAAGTCATAGTTTAGTCACTACTAAACCCTTACTGTAAAATTCCTGAAAATAAGGCTGAGAAAACAGGCAGAAATTAAATCCTGTAGTTCCTCTTTGAATCCAACAATTTGACCCTTTACAACAAAATATATCGTTGACTTTGGTTTGTTCTGCAGCTCGCTGTGGACATGCTAGTCTCGCAGCTTATTTCAACTAACTATGAATCCAGAATGCCCCATACTGATCATGTTTAAGAAGTAATTTTGGAAGTTTTGAATTGGTCTTGCTTTGACATACAGTAGCATTACATTACGTTACACTATAACTACGGTTAGTTTGCACTTAGTAAGACATGGTGTAACCGGCCCCATTTTTGGTACAGTAAGGTGAAAAATGCAATTTTTACAAAACGATTTGCAGTACAATTTCACCCATTTTAAATAGTAAAAATAGGAGAATCCGCCTAAACAAATTTGCAGTCCGTCATATCCCCTACTGTCTGAGAACTTCGATCTTACCTGCTAAATCCAAATTCTCTCTGACATTGTGGATTAACCGTTGATGAGGGAGTAACGTTACTGAGCTCGAGTCGAGGGAGGAAAGAGTCAGGTTGTTGATTAGCTTGTTGATTTTGATGCAGCTGTCAACAAGACCTACTTTCATGGGTCAGGTTTCGTAGGAGGCTCCTGTTTCGTGATGTTGTGAATTATAGCCTAATATTACAACGACAGTTTTCACTCTGCAATTATTTTGCTCAATTTGTGTTTGTGTGGCTTTGGCTTTGGTGTGGACATGTCCCTAGCGTCCACACATCAAACTATGCCTATGTTTGTGTTGCCAGCTAATCTAGCAATCACAGCTGAGCAAGCAACAAGAATACTGTTGGTGAGCAGCCCTCAGAAAACACAAAGAAAAAGGAAACACCCGGAAGACGCTCAGACAAAGTCAAACGGCCTAAAAAGGAACCATGAGCGAGGAAAGACGAGAATGACATCTCGCACTCGACACTTTGGCTGTAATGATGCCGGTGTCAACTCTCAGAACAGAACGTCCTCTAATGGACGGTAACTACGCAGTTAGGTAGTAGGTTCGGCAGGTCCTGTGATCAGACGACGGCCCACCGTTCCAACTGGATACCTCAATGTTCTGACCACCGACCGGCCTCCTCCATTTCTCTCTCTCTCTCTCTCTCTCTCTCTCTCTCTCTCTCTCTCTCTCTCTCTGTCTCATTCTTTCCTTTCTTTCTACCTTTCATTATCTTTTTTATTTGTTCTAGTTCGTATTCTCTCTCTCTCTCTCTCTCTCTCTCTCTCTCTCTCTCTCTTTCTACCTTTCGTTCGCTCCCTCTCTCTCCCTCTCCTCTTTTGTGTTGGCATCTCTCAAGGAGTGAATTGAGGGAGGACAGAACAGTGGACCATACAGGAGCCTGTCATTACCCACGCCTATTATGCTTCATCTCAGGCTGGTGGCGGGGTGCTGGAACCTTCCATTCAGACCTCTGAGGTGATTGGCCACTTCACACTGTTGTGAAGACTGATTTCTTCTTCGGAAATTAAAGACTTCGCCTCCTTACAGAAGGAATTGGTAGAGTGTGTGTGTGTGTGTGTGTGTGTGTGTGTGTGTGTGTGTGCGTGTGTGTGTGCGTGTGTGCGTGTGTGCGTGTGTGTGTGCGTGTGTGTGTGCGTGTGTGTGTGTGTGCGTGTGTGTGCGCGTGCGCGTGTGTGTGTGTGTGCGCGTGTGCGTGTGTGTGTGTGTGCGTATGCGTGTGTGTGCTCCCTCCTGTCCTCCCAGCAGGTTTGCGTCCACAGAGGTGGATTTATAGTTGTTGCCTCCGTTTGAATCTCGGGAGAGAGACTCAGTTGGATACACACCCACGCAAACATACACACATGCTCAAACACACACACACACACACGCACACACACAGACAAACAACCTGTCAGGCCCACTGATCCACTAAACTAACACGTGCTCTAAACCTTCTGAAACTCTTCTCCCTGATACTAATTGTATGTCACACTGACTGTCATACTCTTTGTCTCTTCTCCCCTCCTCTCTCCTCTCCCCTTCCCTCCCCTCCTCTCCTCCTCTCTCCTCTCACCTCCCCTCCTCTCTCCTCTCCCCTCCCCTCCTCTCCTCCTCTCTCCTCTCACCTCCCCTCCTCTCCTCTCCCCTCCCCTCCTCTCCTCCTCTCTCCCCTCCTCTCCTCTCCTCTCTCCTCTCCTCTCCCCTCCTCTCCTCCTCTATCCCCTCCTCTCCCCTCCCCTCCTCCTCTCCTCTCTCCCCTCCCCTCCTCTCCTCCTTTATCCCCTCCTCTCCTGCTCTCTCCTCTATCCCCTCCTCTCCTCCTCTCTCCCCTCCCCTCCTCTCCTCCTCTATCCCCTCCTCTCCTCCTCTCTCCTCTCCCCTCCCCTCCCCTCCTCTCCTTCGTCCTGCAGGTCATATTCGAGGCTGAGGTGTCTGCCGGTAAGGCCGGCATCATAGCGGTGGATGACATTCAGGTCCTCAGCTACCCCTGCGGTGAGTGTCTCCGCTCCTATCGTCAGCCCTAACTCTTAACCCCGAAATCTCTTAACGCTCCCCCCTACCCTACACTATTTACACTAGCAGGCGTGAGTGTGCAGATGAAGTGTGGGCGAGCGGTCCTCGCACGACACCGACGTCATGCCGACTAGCGGTTGTTGACGCTGGCCAAAAGTGGCGCTCAGAGGCGGCAGGAAGTTGGCCGGCGATCGGGCCCAGCCCCCGTCCTGCCGCCGGCCGCCATCCCGCCCTCGGCCCGTCAGCTGCTCCTCGCAGGAAGCCAGGCGGGGTTAGAGCAGGGGAGACTGGGCTAGTGGGGGAGGGGAGGGGTTGGGGGGTGAGGAGGGTTAGGGGGAGGCGGTGGGAGGGGAAAGGAGGAGGGTGTGGGGGAGGGGAGGAGTAAGACAGGGAGGTTGTGTGCGGGAGGCAGATAAGACCGAAGACGGCACAGCGCATTAGGAGCGGCAGTGTCGCTGGAGCAGGAAATTAAGCCATTATTAAGGTGATCAGGCCCACTCAGCATTCTGCATAGCTGGGAGAGCCCTGCCCCCATCATCCCCCCGCCCCACCCCATCCCCCCCTCCCCCCCAAAGCAACGTGCACTAAGCTACAGTACGCGTTATTGTGCCGCGCCGAGCACGTGCGTCCGCTGCTCCGGAGATAGCCCATCAGTCGGCGCGCAGCCAGGCGCGACCCCGGGGGCAAACTGACTAGGGTTTCAATTGGCCGGCGAATTTACGGAAGACGGTTAAACTCACAGTAACGCGTTTGAAGCCGCAGTTGCAGAGTGAAACGTTTGATGTGTGCGTGTGTGAGAGAGAGAGAGAGAGAGAGAGAGAGAGGGAGAGAGAGGGGGTGTGGGGGGGTGGTAGAGGGGTTTGGGGAAAATTGTGAATGTGTGTGTGTGTGTGTGTGTGTGTGCGTGCGTGCGTGCTTGCGTGCGTGTCCAGTACCCCCAATTCCCAACAGACAGTCTGACAGATGAGTTAAGGGGCCAGACATTGGGAGTGGTTGCCGGGTGACCGCGGGGCGGTATTGACCGCGTCACCTCGACGGCGTTTTCTGACAGCTGTAATTGTTTTCCCCACCATAGACAAATCACCTCACTTCCTGCGGCTGGGTGATGTGGAAGTCAACGCTGGACAGAACGCCAGCTTCCAGTGCATCGCCACCGGACGAGACGCCGTCAACAACAAACTCTGGCTGCAGGTAGATGAGTGAGGGATGGAGAGCGAGAGAGAGAGAGAGAGAGAAAGGGGGGGGGGGTAGGGAGGGATGGAGAGAGAGAGAGGGGGGTAGGGAAGGATGGAGAGACAGAGGGGTAGGGAGGGATTGAGAGAGAGAGACGGGTGGGGAGGGATGGAGAGAGAGACAGAGGGGAAGGGAGGGATGGAGAGAGACAGGGGTAGGGAGTGATGGAGAGAGACAGGGGTAGGGAGAGAGGGATGGAGAGTGAGAGACAGGTGGGGAGGTATGGAGAGACAGACAGGGGTAGGGAGGGATGGAGAGACAGAGGGAGGGAGGGGGGTGAGGGAGGGATGGAGAGAGAGAGAGAGGGGTAGGGAAGGATGGAGAGACAGAGGGGTAGGGAGGGATGGAGAGAGAGAGACAGGTGAGGAGGTATGGAGAGAGAGAGACAGGTGGGGAGGGATAGAGAGAGAGACAGAGTGAGGGAGGGGGGTGAGGGAGGGATGGAGAGAGAGAGAGAGGGGTAGGGAAGGATGGAGAGACAGAGGGGTAGGGAGGGATGGAGAGAGAGAGACAGGTGAGGAGGTATGGAGAGAGAGAGACAGAGGGAGGGAGGGGGGTGAGGGAGGGATGGAGAGAGAGACAGAGGGAGGGAGGGGGGTGAGGGAGGGAGGGATGGTTGGAGAGAGACGGAGAGAGGTAGAGAAAAGGAAAGTGTGCTACAGCAGGGCTAAGTCATGCTTGTGCTCCCAGCGGAAGAACGGCGAGGACATCCCCGTGGCCCACACCAAGAACATCAACCACAGACGATTCGCCGCCTCCTTCATACTGAAGGAAGTAACCAATCAGGACCAAGACCTCTACCGCTGTGTCACCCAATCCGAGAGGGGCTCGGGCGTGTCCAACTTCGCTGGACTCCTCGTCAGAGGTGCGTGGGTGTTTGTCCCCCTCCATATTCACACCCGCGTGCACATGCAGACGCACAGTTGACACAGCAAACGACAGACAGACAGCATACATGTCACTTCAGACATGAAACATACAACACACACCATATTACCACCCCAGCATTTGACATACTGTACATATGACATTTCACGTCACATACATTTGACTTGCAGTACGACAACACCATACATGTCACTGATTACACACATACTGTAGCATACTGTACATGATGTACATGACCCACTACTGTATATTTGACACACTATGTAAATGACTCGCAGGTAAAACCACGTCCGTCACACTCCTTACGGCCATGTTCTCCACACGCTGACACACACACACACACACACACACATCTCCCGCTCATCACAGCGAGTTCTAAATATTCATTATTCGGAAGTCAAAGATAAATATGCAAAGCGAACCACCGGAAGCATCTGTTTATTCAGACGGCGCAGCGGCACACATCTGAATATCCAGACGAGAGGCGCCGGAGGGAGACCGGGCCGGAGGGAGACCGTCCCGGCGCCGCTCCAGCTGCCTGGCCGACGGCCGTGGGCGGCTCGGCGGAGGCCGAGCGGTGACGTGGCCCGCCAGAGAGCTGTATACTACAGTAGTACGCAGGGTTTCAACCGGAAACCTCCCCCCACTCGTGAACTCGTACCACTCCGCCCCGCCCCCAGTTCGCTCTGGAAGCCGTTAACAAGATGGCGGCTCCCTGTGTAACTACAGTGAGACTTTAGTAATACTGTTTGTTATAACCTGGCTCTTGGCCGTAACAAAAAGGGAGACACACACCATGTATAATCAAAATAACCAAGAATTGAATGCAAGTAAAGTATCCAACTAAACAATAATCCAATGGGTATGAGAATGAGTATCAGTAGTATACTGTAGGTGAGTGGATGCAGTGGGAAGTATGGCGAGCAGGGTGTTGTATGGTGTAGGATAACAAAACAATCAGCCACAAGGCCAAACAAAGGAATAATGGTGCTGGTGGAGGGAGAGAGAGCCTGTGGACCGGAGCACCTTGTAAGCTGTACCCAGGACAACCAGGCAGCTGTCCCCAATTGTCCTGATTGGGCTCCTGCCCTGCACACAAAAGAGAGAACGAGGAGGGTTACCCATGCCGGGACAGAGGGCTGTCACATGTTTTATTAGCAATTCTGTCTTATTTGTGTCTTAAATCCGTCATACTGTACACGCACGTTATCTAAGGGCATATTACCGTATAATGCGTTGTTGTGTACTGGTTTGGCAAACAAAGCTAGCTAACGGCCATCTCTGTTCCGAGCTGTTGTTGTTGTTGTGTCTACTGTCATGTAGTTACCTCGGGGGTGACGTCGTTCTCCATCACTCCAACCTCACCACTTCCCAGCCAAACGGAACGCAGCAATAGGCCCTGGACCTGTAGAAGACTCTGGGTAGTGTACCTGTAGCCCTGTGACCTTGTAGAGGACTCTGGGTAGCGTAGTCCTGTTGCCTTGGAGAGGACTCTGGGTAGTGTAGTGTTGTGACCTTGTAGAGGACTCTGGGTAGTGTAGTATTGTGACCTTGTAGAGGACTGGGTAGCTTAGTCCTGTGGCCTTGTAGAGGACTCTGGACAGCTTCGTCCTGTGGCCTTGTAGAGGACTCTGGGTAGTGTAGTGTTGTGACCTTGTAGAGGACTCTGGGTAGTGTAGTATTGTGACCTTGTAGAGGACTGGGTAGCTTAGTCCTGTGGCCTTGTAGAGGACTCTGGGTAGTGTAGGCCTGGTGACCAGACGGCCACTGAACCGTAACCACGGCGACAGCTGCACTGCATCCACGCCCCCCCCTCTCCCCCCCCACCCACGCCCCTCACCTCACTAGACGCTGATCTCCGGGGATATTTCTGGGCCATCGATACGACGCAGATGTAAACAGAGATGGCACCAGCGCGCCCGGCCTAGCACGCCGACCCCCCCCACCACACCCCCAACCCGTGGGCGGGGAGTTTATTAGCGACTCCTCCACCAAACCTCCAGTGACAGCGGGGCCCTGGCGGCTCCTCGCTCCTCGCCCCGGCAACAAAATGAAAACGCTGAAGCGTTAGCATCTCTCGGAGTCTGGGGGTGGGGGGTCGGGGGCGGGAGGAGGAGGGAGGGTATTGATCTGACACAGCTCGGAGGAGAGTAGCTAACCAGCAGCTGCGCTGAGGTACCACTCACTATGACCCCCCTCCCCCCGCCTCGCTGGTAGAAACTAAACTTTATTGACAAGGCTGCTGACGTGAACACAGCCCTAATGACAAACATGCCTGGCGAGCGCCGCGTCTCGGCGGCGGAGCTGCGGGACTAATGGAGGCACTGCTGGGTTCATCACTCCTACCTCTGATAGACTGCAGGCTGGAGCCAACCTCTCTGGGGATGCGCCGCACCGCCATCCCTTTATACCCCAACAAAGGCTGCTTACACTCCCCAGACAGCGCTTGAAGTGTATAAATCACATTTAAACCAAGACGTTTATTTGAGCCTTTTGTGTCGAGATATTTTTATGTAGCCTTGATATTGATTTTTCACCTATAAAGCTAATGCAATTGTGAAACGGTTCGATAGTAGGGCCACGCCTGTTTAAGTTACCATGAACCAAATCATATGATCCGCTCCTCTCCGTACTCTACGCATCCATTTTTCATCAGAAAGGATTGAAGTGTTACTACTGAAAAACACATGTTTTATGCATCTTGATTCTTGAATATCTTTTATGTGTGTGTTTGTGTGTGTGTGTGTGTGTGTGTGTGTGTGTGTGTGTGTGTGTGTGTGTGTGTGTGTGTGTGTACTATAAACATCCGTCTGATTGGTGGATGCCATGACGGCTGTCAGCAGCAGAGGAGTAGAATTCCGGAAGATTTCTTTTTTAAGCGTAGATGAAACCGCACCTGTCAGCTCTCCCCGAGAAGAACGCTTCCTGTGTGACAACCCCCGACTTCCTGTCTGCCAAGCCTCACCTGATGAGGCCTGGTAATGATACAGGAACACACACACAATCTCACACAATGGCACATGCGTGCACACACACAGCTCAGAGAGGACAAGGATAAGAAACTAGGCTGACTTAAAGTCACCAGGGAATAGATTTTAACTATTGCTTTTCTATTCTTTTGTTGTTTGTCTATGGAGAGAACTTAACTCTCCTGATAGTGACGGTGTTTTCTAGCTGTAATACTGCTAATACTGTAGGAGTGGTGTAGTGTGTAACAATGTGTGATGTTATAGTTAGAGAATGACCAATATGTTTACTTTAGGGCTGAATGCACCGATATTTGAGTTAAGGCAAATAAATGCAGATATTTTATGCAAATATTAAATATTATTAAATTTATAATTTTTTATGCCAAATACTTTTTTGGATCACATAACTGCCTTTAAATGTTTTACATTGTTACATATGTTAAATAAATTAAAATGTAGTGCTCTGAACCTATAACACTACTACTGTAGCTGTATGAGAAAAATAATATCTATTCACTGCAAATGCAATTTTATTTCAGCTGCTAGCGTGCATCTACATAACTCAGTTGCAAAGACGGAATTCTAACTCAATCACGCTGGCTTGTTCGGCTATCTGTCAAGAAGTGGATGTGTTGTGACTTGATCGTCCTGCCTGAGAGAGCGAGACTGTACCTCCTCTCACATCCCTTCTCCTCCCACTCGCATGTTTGTCACAGATCACTTGTTGCTGCCTACTGCTGATAACCAGCTCAATGGCTGACATTTGCTTGCAAGGCATACATGTGTGTTATATCACGGCTCTTTTTCCCCAGACGTTTCCCAGCTCAGTGGGCGGAATAGCGGCAGTTTTCCGAGTCGACAGTCGACTTCAGAGTGTGGATTAGCTATGAATTTATTGACTAAACTGATAAAGAAAAGCCGATGGCAGATAGACTAGAAAAGGCCAATATCTGCTCAGTATGGCAGGTAAACCAGTGTCGGCTCAGTATATCGGTCATTCTCCAGTTGTAGTGTAGTGTTGTAGTGTAGCAGTGTGTAGTGCCACAGCATATTGTAATGTAGCATTGTGTAGTGTTGTAGTGTAGTGTAGCAGTGTGTAGTGTTGTAGTGTAGCGTAGCTGTGTTGTAGTGTAGAAGTGTGTAGTGTTATATTGTAGCAGTGTGTAGTGTTGTAGTGTGTAGTGTTGTAGCGTAGTGTAGAAGTGTGTAGTGTTGCAGTGTGCCATGTAGCTGTGTGTAGTGCCATAGTGTAGAGTGCCGTGTAACGTTATAGCGGGCGACGCGTCGTGCGACAGCGTGTAGTTGTGCTGTGTGTAGCGTAGCGGTGTGTAGCGTAGTCGCGTGTAGCGTAGCGCCGTGCGAGCCAAGCCTGTTGTGTAGATGCCTCCTTACACAGTCAGAGTGATTCTTGCCTGCAGGTACTGCTTCAAATTAGATTGGCTGCTGCCTGACTGCATTCAGATGGCCTGTTCGCTCCTCCACTGATGGGCTCCCTTCCCTCTCCTCCCCACAAACAGCGCTGCCGCCTAATTAATTGTGTTTGAAAATAAATTGCGAAGATGCTCCTGGTGGGTTCATTTTAGTCCACAGAAGGAAGAATGTCATTTCTGGACAGGAATTGGAACATTGAAGAAAAAAGGGAAAAAAGGAGGGGGGAAGCAAATCAATGAGCCTTTCAGTTACCTGGATACGGCTAAGAACAGACCTGTGATTTATCTCTGCTGGAAAGCAGACCACTTGAGAGATTAAAACCTCAATCAGCAGCATTTCCCGTCATTAATAAGATATTGGGTCGGATGTGACCTGCGGATAGCTCAATGAGGCTATATCAGCCATCTCCGTCTAAAGTGGGTGCACCCGCGTGTATGCGTGTGCGTGTGTGTGTGTGTATACGTACTTTATCAGTCCAATGTTCTCAACTTGACCTGCTGTGTCAATATCAGAACCATTCCACATCCTATCTTTCCTCCATCTTTCGCTCTAACTCTTATCACGCTCCCTATTATTTCCTCCAATCAGAGCCCCCGCGGCCCATAGCTCCGCCTCAGTTGCTGGGCGTCGGGCCCACCTACCTGCTGATCCAGCTCAACGCCAACTCCATCTTCGGCGACGGGCCCATCATCCTGAAGGAGGTCCAGTACCGCATGACGTCAGGGAGCTGGACCGAGACGCACGCCGTCAACTCCCCCAACTACAAGCTGTGGCACCTGGACCCGGACACGGAGTACGAGATCAGGGTCCTGCTGACGCGGCCCAAGGACGGGGGCACGGGCATGACCGGACCCCCCTTGATCACCAGGACCAAGTGTGCAGGTAGGACCCCAGCCCCGAACTCACGACCCGTAACCCCCCCTAACACCCTCCTCAACCTGAACCCCTGTTCTGTAGTTAGGGATTAGGAGCTACAGTAGCAGTTCGATGGTGCACGCAGGCGGTATTTATACATACCTGAACACAGCCAGTGGACAGTGAAGGCTAAGGACATCTACTGGAAGGAGCAATGATCATTTTGGGGCATCACAAAATACTACACTCCCTATAATCACTATGGCTCCCTGTTAGTGCCATGAGCTTGTCCATTTTATTTGCCAGGGAAATAGAAGGCTTACTTCTTAACAAAAGTTTTCCAATTTTAAACTGTAAGCTGTGAGTGTTGGCCAAGCTATTTTTCTAGGTCATGTTTTAGTAGGCCTCCATATTGCACAACTTTGAATCGTTAAGGGGCTTATCTACTAAAGGGTTGCATGTGTAAAACCATAAAAGTGCATAAAAAATATCAAGCTGATCTGATGGGGTGCACTGAGGATTGGGTCTCAAATGTGCAAGATACGCACCTTGTCCATTATTGTGCGTTTGCCTTAATGAATATGCAAGCGTGGACATTTCTACATGAGTGTGCAAAATAGTGGGAGGGGCAAATGCAAATAGATTCATTTAGCACGTCTAATGAGTTTTACCAAGCCTGAAAGTAAGTACGGGCCAGGTAATTGCATCTGTACTTAAATATGAATGGAGAACACGTACTAACCAGACATGCATTCAGAAAGATGCATGCTCTCATTAAAAGCAGACGAAAATGTTGGGCAAAATGTCTTCCACTCCTGTTAATGTTTTAGAAATTTGAGAAGCAAACTTCAATTAAAACAAACATATTGCCTCCAGTGATGCATTATTAGAGCTTTTGGATGAAAAACTAAATGACTTGGAACCAGACACGAGAAGGAGTGTGGTAGAATTTTTACTTGCTCTGTGGTTGATAGTGATACTACTGTACTAACAATGGTAGCAGACAAGATGCTCCAGGTTAGCTTGGAAGTCGATTACTAACAATGACCAAACATAGCAGACACGGCAAAATGTTTAGGTTTGAAGGTTGAGTGAGCAGCTGAGCACCTCATCCTGCGAAGGATGAAGAGCAATCTATGGGTGAAGGGTCAACGCTGACTCTTCAAATTGTTCAGAGATGAGATTAACGGTTACAGTGACAAATGGATCATTAAGAGGGTGTATCCCACTAAAGGTATAAAACAGTCGTACTGTCTCATCATTACGTTTCAGGGAGACCTTTCACTGACAACTTTGTTGTCACACTTGTATATCTTCCCCTCACTGCAGAGGTGGATTAAAACTAGTGAATGTATTTTTTACAGTTTTTTCACTGTTTTTCTTAGTCCTGGGCTTTGGTACAGTTAGAAGCCCAGAGGACTGCAGGACTCTACAGGGCTCATAGCTCAAAATAATGTCTGACATATATTGCACAATCATGAACTGATTCAAAAACTAATAAAATAATTAGTTTTTAGAATGAAAAAAATAACTTTTTAAGATAATTTACTACTTTAACTAGGGCTGACTGTGCAGTGGTGGGCTCAGAAACCAGATTGGAATTTCTCAAAGATACAGTTTGCATTTAAAAAATAATTTAGCTGTATAAAACCACAATTGTCTTGCTTAAAAATAGAAGATTAGAGATTGGACTAAAATTGCTACACTAAGTGCTGAAGAATCTAAATTATATGTTTCTTCAGGAGGGGTTTCACCATGAAACTTCAGAGAGCACTGGGGAAGGTGCCAGTGAAAAGGGAGTGATTAACAATAGCACTGCAGCTAAAAACCTAGAAAAATGTAGTGGGAATGGGGTCGGGGAGTGCAGGTACAGTAGAAGGCTTAAAGGGGTAATTCAGCCTCATTTACGACTCACCCATAATGCTATTGATTGGTGGAGACCATTTTCAGCTGGTTCTATGCTGTCTCCCGTTCTGGCATTTGCGGCATGCTATTGCTAGCGCCAGTAGAAGTGGTTAGCATTAAAAGAAAACTCACTTAAATGCTCCACAGTGCACCCAAATCAAATATGAGGACAGGCTGTCAGGGGCTCATTTGATTTTTTTCTACCATCATTTTTGAAGTCCAACTATCGTTGAACCCATTTGTTTGTTCAGACCTATATGGCTCTCTGTAAATAGGGAGACGGAGGGGTACGTACAGTAGCTAGCCGGCACTATTGTCTTCACAACAAGGAACAAAAAAGGAGACCATTCTCTTCCTATCAACACAACAAGTTGCAATGGCCATGTTCGAAAGAGATATGTCTGACTTTGATGAGGAGTTTAGTCTATCTGGCAATCCTTACTTATTTGGAGTGTTTAAGTGAGTTTTATTTTAATGCTAGCCATTTTGGTTAGATTGCGCTAGCATTAGCATGCCGCCAACACCCGAATGAGAGACAGCATGGAATCAGTTCTCCATCAGTCAACAACATTATGGGTAAAACGTAAATTAGGCTCTATGTCCAAAAGTTCTGAGCTACCCCTTTAAGTTGGGATTTTCTTGAGTCTGTCAACCAGGGAAAAGGAGAGCATAATGCCTGTGCACTGTTGGCTAGCGAACCTACAGTAAGATTAGAACTCCTAGCTGGGGGTGGTTGAGTAATACCGATCCTAATGGTTGTAATCTTTTCCCTGAAATATGCTGCAAACTCCTCACATTTAGACGTGGGGAACCATTCACAATGTTTTGGAGGAGGAGGGGGTGGATTTATGAGGCAGTCAATAGTCGGAAAAAAAGCACCCTTTGATTATTTTGGTTCACAGTGATCAAGTTGGAGAAATGAGTCCATCGAGCATTTCTAGTGGGCTTGTTATATACCTCGTTTCTCTTTAAAAAAAGAAATATCAATAGTGAATGTGCAATTTTGACTTTCTCCACTTCTGCTCTGCCTCTCTGCAGTTTCTATTTACAGTAATTAATTGGTTTCCTCACTGATCCATAGGGCCATCCTATTTGATTGGGCCATTTTTTGACTTAACTGTAGCCAAGGCATCAATAGTTGCCCTACGTTTGCTGGCCAACTAAGTCATCACATGAGGAGTGTAAAAAAAGGCGTCAAATTGTGCATTTTTGATGCATTCAATAAAATCAGTCGTGACCTTAGAGGTAAGATGGCGTTTCTTAATGTTCCCTATCCCTCTTCCCCTCTCCCCCGCCCTTCTCCTTCCTCTCGCCCTCCCCTCTCCCTTCTCTCCTTCCTCTCCTCCTTCCTCTCCTCCTTCCTCTCCTCACCCTCCTCTCCCTCCTCCCCTCTCCCTTCTCTCCTCTCCCTCCTCCCTCCCTCGATCCTCCCACTATGATCAAGTGTGCAGGTGAGACGACCAGGACTCAGACCCTCAACTCTATACTCCACCGACCACACCCCTCTCCTCACCCTCCTAACCCCTCTCCTCACCCTCCTAACCCCTCTCCTCACCCTCCTAACCCTCTCTCCTCACCCTCCTAACCCTCTCTCCTCACCCTCCTAACCCTCTCTCCTCACCCTCTCATTCCTCCTCCCTCCTTCCCGCCCTGTCCTCCAGTGGCGCCTGCTGTGATTGGCTGCCTTGGTTCATTTGCATAGAGACGGCGTCCCGGCGCCGTCTCGGGCACACACTGCTCCTCTCTCACGCTGCTTCTCACCAAACGAAGTGGCGTGTGTGCGTGCGTGCGCATGCGGGCATGTTTGGTTGTACGTGTGTGTGGCTGGTTGTGGGTATGATTGTGTGTGTGTGTGTGTGTGTGTGTGTGTGTGTGTGTGTGTGTGTGTGTGTGTGTGTGTGTGTGTGTGTGTGTGTGTGTGTGTGTGTGTGTGTGTGTGTGTGTGTGTGTGTGTGTGTGTGAACCTACCTGGAAAGAGAGCCTCATTCACTCACTGGGATTGCGGGCCAGATACGCGCTCCGGGGGTTGCCATGGTGGCCGTGTCCTCGAGACGGGGGGCAGATTCAGCACTCGTATGTAGGAGCACGGAGAGAGAGATGGAGTGGCGCGGGGCTCAGAGAGAGAGACGGAGAGATGAGAAACATGGAGAGCGAGGTGAAGAGATGAGGAGGAGAGATAGACGGAGGGTTATTAAAGAGACGGGGGCCTCAGCTTTTCATTATGTAGCTGGCGGCAGCAACACCTTACACCCCTCTGCTCCAGCCTTCTGTGTGATCCCTGGTCCATCCACAGCCCCTACAGATGCATCCGGAAACTATCCATATCCCTTCACTTTTCCCACATTTTGTTAGGTTACAGCCTTATTCCAAAATGGATTCAATTCATTTTTTTCTCAAAATTCTACACACAATACTCCAATGACAAAGTGAAAAGTTTTATTTTTTATTTTTGCGGATTTATTTCAAATGAAACACTCATATCTAGGGTTGCAAAATTCCGGGAATATTCAAAGTTGGAAACTTTCCATGGGAATTAACTAGAATTAATGGGAATTAACGTGAATAAACTGGGAATTTTGAGGTTATTTATACCAACTGTATTAACCTTGTCATAAACAGACATAAATAGACAGAAATAAATAAACATTTTGTTTTGTCATAAGCAGACATGCAGGCAAACATGTCTAATAAAAATAAAAAAAATCTAATTTTTTGCTTAATCTGTTTGTGAGTAGAACTTTAATGTATTCTACAGGCCTCTTAGTGTGCAGGATGCTAGGAATTAGCTGTGCATTGAATGGAAGAATTCACTGCACATGTGATGGATGAATGCACAGTATGAAACTCTGCATTTTATGCGACGAATCCTCAACAGTTAGTAGAGGGTAACTGAACACTAGATCAGGGTCAATTGGCTACCAAATTGGATGAAAACAGGATAAAATCCTAAAATAAATATATAAAATAAAATAAAAAATTGGTGAAAAAAAGATGTTATAGGCTACAATAAGGTAAACATTTCCAAAATTCCTGAGCTTAACTTCCCATGGAAAATTTCCGAAATGTTTCCGGAAATTGAACAGAAATTTTCCACCCCTTTGCAACCCTACTCATATCACATGTGCATAATGTATTCACACCCTTTACTTTGTTGAAGCACCTTTGGCAGCAATTACAGCCTCAAATCTTGAGTACGATGCTACGAGCTTGGCACACTGTGTATGGACAGTTTCTCCCATTCTCCTTTGCAGATCCTCTCAAGCTCCATCAGCTTGGATCTGAATCGTTGGTCCGCAGCCATTTTCAGATCTCTCCAGAGATGTTCAATCGGGTTCAATTCTCGGCTCTAGCCGGGCCATTCAGGGACATTCACAGACTTGTCCCCAAGCCACTCCTTTGTTATCCAGAGCGCCCTGGAGCAAGTTTTCATCAAGGATCTCTCTGTACATGGCGGCATTCATCTTTCGCTTGATCCTGACTAGTCTCCCATTTCCTGCTGCTGAAAAACATCCTCACAGCATGAGCTTCCACCACCATGCTTCACTGTAGGGATGGTATTGGCCAGCTGATGAACGGTGCCTGGTTTCCTCCAGACATGACGCTTGGCGTTCAGGCCAAGGAGTTAAATCTTGGTTTCATCAAACTAGAGAATTTTGTTTCTCATGGTCTGAGAGTCCTTTTGGTGAGCTCCAAGCGGGCTGTCATGTGCCTTTTGCTGAGGATAGGCTTCCATCTGGCCACTCTTCCATAAGGCCTGATTAATGGAGTGCTGCAGAGATGGTTGTCCTTCTGGAAGTTTTTCTCATCTCCACAGAGGAATGCTGGAGCTCTGTCAGAGTGACCACCTGGTTCCTGGACCCATCCCTGACCAAGGCCCTTCTCCCCTGATTACTCAGTTTGGCCAGGAAGCCAGCTCTAGGAAGAGTCCTGGTGGTCATAAACTTCTTCCATTTACGAATGATGAAGACCACTCTGCTCTTTGGGACATTCAATGGTACAGAAATGTTTTTGTGCCCTTCCCCAGATCTGTGCCTCGATACAATCCTGTCTCTGAGGTCTAAAGACAATTCCTTTGACTTCATGGCTTGGTTTGTGCTCTGACATGCACTGTCAACTGTGGGATTTTATATAGACAGGTGTGTGCCTTTCCAAATCATATCCAATCAATTGAATTTACCACAGGTGGAATCCAATCAAGTTGTAGAAACATCTCAAGGGTGATCAGTGGAAACAGGATGCACCTGAGCTCAATTTTGAATGTCATAGCAAAGTGAATGAATACTTACTAACACATGTACATGTGATATTTTAGTTTTTTTGTTTTATTTGCAAAAAAAAAAAAAAAAATTCACTTTGTCATTATGGGGTATTGTGTATAGAATTTTGAGATAAAAAAAAATAATAATCAATTTTGGAATAAGGCTGTAACATAACATTTGGAAAAAGTTAAGGGATATGAATACTTTCCAGATGCACTGTACAGTAGATCTGGGGTGCGTTCAAATTCAGCCAACATAGCGAACGTTTGCGAACGTTAGCTAACTATTTTCCGTTAGCTTTGTGTTCGCCGCAAACGTTTGCTAACAGAAGCTAACAGTCTGGAGAGGTAGTTCGCCAGTAACGGAACAAGGTCACAATGGACCCAGGCTTACTGATGGGGATTGGATTTCGGTCACAAAACCCTCGACTCTACCAGTGGCCGGTTCACTAGATGGAAAGCAACACTGTAGCAGTGGAACAATATCGAACATCTCATCATCAAAAAATTCATCAATGACAAAAGATGCCGCAGCAAGTAGGCCTACACACTGTCTTCTTGAAGCCATTTTATGTGTAGCCTAACGTTATTTTGGAACATTGTTGCATTTATGCGAACTATTTGGAACGTTATTCATTAAAAGCCGTTCACTCATTAAAAGCCGTTCAAATGTGACCGAAGAAAACATGTTTGCGATGAACGTTCGCCTCTATTAGCTGAATTTGAACGCAGCCTTGATGTTCTACCCCAACTGCACCCTCGTCTCTAGTACCCCCTCTATCTGCTACTCTACAGTATGTCCTGGCTGGTTGCTCTATATGCTACAGTACTCTACCTACCTGGCTGGTTCCAAGAACATAAAAAGAAGACAGAAGACATCGGAGCTCCATACAGAACCCCTCATCTCCACATAGAACCCCTTTCTCTGTTTGGAACCCTAAATGGTGCTTTCTGACCGGGAAAGGCTCACCAATCTGAAAAGGCTTCTTTCTGCAAACCTTTAGGCTCTACACGGAATCTTTTTCAGAGGGTTCTTCGACTTCTTCTGTTGTTACACTCTAAGGGCGCCGTACAGAACATTTGTATCAGCCCGCGACATCTATGCTTACAGCCTCACCGCTGGCGCCGGCCCGCGCCATCTACGCCTACAGCCTCTCGACCGTGGCCATATTAAGGACCTCTAAAACCCCCGTAATCTCTTCACCCCTCCTGCTCCGAGCTCACGCTCTGCCGCCGCTCCGAGGGGAACCTACCGTGAAACGACACTGGCTCAGGGCAAGAGAGTAGCGATGGAAGGAGAGGGGGAAGAGGGGAGATTGGGGGGGGGGGGGGGGGGGATAGGAGGAGGGAGAATCGTTAGAGGGGGGAGAGGTAGAGAGGTTAGGGGCTTGTGGGGGCTGGCAGTGTGTTGGTTCAGGGCGGAAGGGAAGAGGGAGAGGGCCCGGCGCCTCGGTGGCGGTACGCGTGGAGGGCGGCGTGATGAGAACTCCCCGGGCGTCTCTCCAGAGGCACGCGGCCGTGTTTGTGTTTATGTTTTTGCGTGCGCTCTCCCGTGTAATTTATTTCTCATAAATGTCACGCCATTTCTGCCGGGGCGCCCATTGATCACTTCTCCATGCTTCAGCGTTGAATAAATAACAGAGAAATCAGAGAGGGTTCCACCACTGGAATGAAAGCTACTAATGGCGTAGAGGACCATGTAGGCTAGACAACTCCAACATCTCTCTCTCTCTCTCTCTCTCTCTCTCTCTCTCTCTCTCTCTCTCTCTCTCACGCACGCGCACACACACACCCACAGAGGCACTTTCTCTTCAGCAGTGTGTGTTCTGATGGGAATGGTCATTACAGTCTCTTTCATTTAATTAGGATGGTGGTGTGTGTGTGCGTGTGTGTGTGTGTGTGTGTGTGTGCGTGCGTGCGTGCGTGCGTGGGTGGGTGGGTGGGTGGGTGTGTGTGTGTGTGTGTGTGTAATGGAGGAGAGAGTGAATGACTGCAGTACTGCTGACTGGACAAAGCAGAGCAGCATTACTGGGCTCTTTATGGCTCTCATACGAGCCGTCTATTGGATCACCTGTAAGTCATTATAGAGGCCGGGCACCCTATCAAAACCCTGTCTAAGGAAAATAGTTCAGCCAATCAGAACCTGTGTGAGGTCAACACTTCAACCAAGCAGAGCAAGTAATTTATGTAGCTCTTTGGGAAACCGTTCAGGAAGGACAATAGGTTGGTTCTCTAGTTGGATTCATATTGTATGGTTCTAGTAAGGATCTATTGTATGGTTCTAGTCCCTTTACCTTAGGCTATCTGCTTTCGGTTTCCCCACCTCTGCCTTGTGGCATTCTCTATTAGCCTGTTCTGCTAAGTGCTTACTGTGCTTTGTTATATGATTCACTCAAATATCATATTAGAGACTACAGGGATAGCTAACACATAATGGCCTACCATGTAGGCAACCTCTCTGTCACTATTTGTGCTGTCTCTCTTATGAAGCATCTAGCCCATGTTTACTGCTCTGTATATGTTCTTAGCCAATAGACAAACATTTTCCAGGAGCTTGCTCGATCGTCTCGTTGAGAGAGGTCAGGGAAGAATTATTACAGCTCACTTTTCTGGCCCCCGTGTGAAACAGTTTTTTTTCTTCCCTCTGGAACATGTAGGGGTGGGTGGGACCTACGCCCACCCTCCCGTTGCTCTCTGTAAATTGCATTGTGTTGCCTCTGTGTATGAAATACGCTACACAAATAAAGTGTGATTTGATTTGATTTGATACTCTGTCGCAGGGTTCTGTAGTAGTATAGTTCTTATAGTGTTATATCAGTAGGATTGGGTTCTCTAGTAGTAGGGTTCTCTAATAGGTTTAGGATTAGTAGGATTCTCTATTAGTGTTCCCTAGTATGGTTCTATGGTTCTCTAGTAGTGTTCTACAGTAGTAGTGTTTTGTAGTAGTAGGTTTTAGCGTTGCA
This sequence comes from Borostomias antarcticus, assembly GCF_949987555.1. NCBI lineage: Eukaryota > Metazoa > Chordata > Actinopteri > Stomiiformes > Stomiidae > Borostomias > Borostomias antarcticus. The sequence continues at coordinate 13,131,728 of NC_140252.1, forward strand.
AAATTCTGGGAATATTCAAAGTTGAAAAATTTCAATGGGAATTAACAGGAATTAACGGTAATAAACTGGGAATTTTGCCATGTCATAAAGAGACATAAATATAAAAATGTTGTTTTGTCATAAGCAGACATGCAGGCAAACATTTCTAATAAACTTTTTGAAAATGACATTTTTTGCTTAATCTATTTGTGAGTAGAACTTTAATAGATTCTACAGCCCTCTTAGTGTGCAGGATGCAGGAAATAGCTGTACATGTGATGGATGAATGCACAGTACACGGTTGAAACCAAGATCACGCTGCAAGATCTAGAATTGCATTTTAAGTTTTTTACCCAACTAGGCTACATTTAAGTTCCCCGTTATGGGGGTCTGTGGTGGTGTAGCGGTCTAATGCATTGTGTTCCAATGCAGCTGCTCACCTGGAACTGGTGGTCTCGCCAGATCTGAGTATGGCCGGATCCCAGAGGGAGCGGCCTATTGGGCCGCCGCTCCCCAAGGGTGGTTAGTTTAATCTCGGCTTTAGAGTTCGTCACACAGCAGCAACCCTGTCTGGTGTCAGAATTACGGTTGCGAGCTGAGATAGTCAAGGAGTTGTCTCTCCCTTTCACATTGCCGGCCGGCTGGGTTGTTACCAGAAATTTTCCGCTCCTTTGCAACCCTAGTAGGGTTCTATGGTTCTTTATTAGGGCTCTGTGATTGAGTACTCTAGTAGTGTTCTATTGTGCCGTTCCCTTGTAGTGTTCTTTGGTTCTAGAGTAGGGTTCTCTGGAAGGGGTTTGTAGCAGGGTTCTAAGTGCTAGTCCTAGAGTCACCCCGTGCGTATTGACCTGACTGTGGTGATCAATGCTCAGTAGCTGATATTGATTCACATCGGGGCCCTGCAGCCACAAACACTATTAAGAAGCTCATTTGATCCCACAATGATTATTTGAGTGCATTCATTCCAGAGGCCCTCCAAGCCGTTTAAATTAGTTTCTTTCCCACATGGCTGATTTCTCCCACTTCCCGGGCACACACACACTCACGCGCACACACACACACACACACACACAGGTACATGAGTGTTGACTATTGCGATGGTTATTATGCCTCCTATTGACCTGCTTTGGGGCTCCTGAAGGGCTGTGTCATTAAGACTATCGATCTGAATAACTTCACTCTCGCTCTGCGCACAGTTATCAGCTTAGAGAAAGAGAGTGGCCTGCTGCGTTAAGATCATCAGGCATCATGGTCAGTAGTAATACTTCAGCTGCTCTAGTCATTGACAACAGTAGTAGGTGATTTAGCCCAGCGTGTTGCACCGGCTGAGTCTTCACTCGCTATACATTAAAGGGCCTCACTGAGCTAAATCCTGCATCATATGGTATCGTTCTGCGCTAGATATAGTCATCAGAGTATTATGGGAGGGTATTAATACCACTCCCCACTGAAATCAGATACGTATATAGATGTTTTATTCAAAGGAAAGAGGAGAGCGCTCCGACTGCCAAATGAGTTTGACTGCCTGCTAACATAGATGACAGGCTTGTCTAGCTTATAGTAGCAGCGCATGGAGGGAGGGAGAGAGAGGAAGAGAAGAGAGAGACAGGAGAGAGATGAGAGAGAGAGGGAGAGATAGGAGAGAGATGAGGGAAGAGGAGGGACAGTGAGATGGGGAGATGCTTGATGGCTTTCCTGTCCTCAGGGCAGTAAGTCTGCTAGCGGGGGACTCCGCTTTGCATCCCTTCCCCTCTCTCTCTCTCTCTCTCTCTCCCTCTCTCTCTCTCTCTCTCTCTCTCTCTCCCCCTCTCTCCCTCTCTGTCTCTCTGTCTTTCTCTTTGCTTCTCTGTTACCTATATCACCGTTACACCCACCCCCATTTCGATTCCAGCATGGCAGAAGGATGGAGCAGGGGAGAGAGATGGAGCGAGAGAGGGAGGGAGGGAGGGATGGAGAGAGAGATGGACTGAGAGAAGGAGGGAGACAGGGGGGCGATGGATGGAGCAAGGGAGAGATGGATGGAGATGGGAGGAGCAAAGGGAGAGAGAGCGGCAGGGAGGGATGGAGAGCGGGAGGGACGGAGCGAGGGATGGCAGGAGGCGCGGAGGGAGGGGTGGAGATGGAGGAGCAGAGGGAGTACTGAGAGCCCAGGTGTGGTGCTGGAGTCTGATGGGGCAGTTAGCTCCTCACACACACTCCCAGACCATAATAACCTAGGCCTCACCGTGGCTACACACCCGCCCAGACCATAATAACCTATGCTTCACCGTGGCTACACACCCTCCCAGACCATAATAACTTAGGCCTCACCATGGCGACACACACACCCAGACCATAATAACCTATATCCCAGCCTTAGAGCAACACACCTCTCCGTGTTGGTTGGTGCTAGTTGCTCAATGTGGGACAGTGTGCAAGCAGCTTAGGTAGCAGAGAGAATGTGTACTACTCTAGCAGAGAGAGTGTACTACTCTAGCAGAGAGAGTGTACTACTCTAGAAGAGAGAGTGTACTACTTTAGAAGAGAGAGTGTACTACTCTAGCAGAGAGAGAGAGTGCACTACTCTGGAAGAGAGAGTGCACTGCTCTGGAAGAGAGAGTGTACTACTTTAGAAGAGAGAGTGTACTACTCTAGCAGAGAGAGAGAGAGTGTACTACTCTAGCAGAGAGAGAGAGAGAGTGCACTACTCTGGAAGAGAGAGTGTACTACTCTAGCAGAGAGAGAGAGAGTGCAGTACTCTGGAAGAGAGAGTGTACTACTCTAGCAGAGAGAGAGGGTGTACTACTCTAGAAGAGAGAGTGTACTACTCTAGCAGAGAGTGTATGCTTAGAGAGGGTGTACTACTCTAGAAGTGAGGGTGTACTACTCTACAAGAGAGAGTGTACTACTCTAGCAGAGAGTGTATGCTAAGTGACAGCATGTCCTGTGACAGACCAGCATTTTGTGTCCTGAGGCAGCTAAGCTCCTCAGAAACCATTAGACTAATTCTCAGTGATGTGGAATGACCAGGAGTGTGTGTGTGTGTGTGTGTGTGTACGTGCATGGCTTCGTGTCTGTGCGCATGCTTTCCTGAGCATACAGTACACATGTCTGTGTTGTGTTTGTGTTCGTGTGCGTGATTGTGTGTAGTGTGTGTGTACCTCCTCCCAGCCCCCGAATTGACCCTCCATGTTGTGATCAATATTGCAGTGGTTGTGTTCAGAAGGACGCCCTGGCCAGTGACGGGCAGATAGGGGGCGTTATCCCGGATGATAATGGGAGTTTTCTTAGTCATCTGACGCACAAGACATACTACATGTATAACTCCAGACCACAGTCTCTTAATACTGTCGTTGAAAGGACCACTTCACTACAAATCTATTTCCCATTGATCCACTGTGCATATGATACAAAAATGTAATTGGTGGGTATTAATTTGATAGAAATAGCTGTTTCTTTAACATTAAAGGAGTAGTAAAGGGAAAAATCATGTTTAGCCCTGTTTTAAGGTTACTTATGATCATATACAATGGTTCAGATCAAAATGTTGACAAAACTAGCACTTTTGAGAAAGTTGATAATTGCTCTACCACCGTTTAGGTCATACAATGGATGTTATATGATCATAAGTAACCTTAAAACAGGGCTAAACATGATTTTTCCTTAAAGTCATGCATAATGAAAACAATCTTTATATGATGAGTTGAGGTTTGTCAAAAGCCCCCAAAAATAGGGAATTCAAATGACCGCCACACCTCTAACTCTACCCACCGGTGTATTAACAAGGCTTTTCCTGCAGTATTGACACCTGATAGAGTACAGATCTATGTGGCTCTACTGTACACAGTGTTGTACTCAACACTGGGCAAACAATGTCATTACTCTCACAGTAGGTGTTGTCACTCCTCATGTATCTCTGATGTAGCCAAAGACATGACGTTCACACTTCATTTTATCTTCAGTCAAAAACAACATTATAGCACTCCTAATTCCAATTTAAAAATAATTTTGATAAATGAATAGTTTCACAAGTTTCATTGTCATTTTATATCTTGTGGTCGTGTATCTGATGCTACATTAACTGCGTCAGGGTTAGTGCCAAATCCAGTCGGAAGAACGGCGAAACGTCTACTGAAGAAACTCTTGTTCTTGTTTAATTGTTGTTATTGAGTCTATTTCTGCACTAATGGCTGTTTATTCTACTACCGTTAACGTAACCGCTCGTTGCTCTGGGATACTGTTTTGGCAGCAGTCGTTATATTTCATTATGGGAACCAATCAGGGATCTGGCTTCCGGGCTAACATTAACTAGCTAGACTATCACAATGGTAAAGACAAGTAACACAGTGACACAATAATTACTGTCCAACTATCCATTATTTATAGGCCTACATGAGTAGGCCTATTATTCTACAGTATGGGTAGAACAAATTATTCACCCTAACGTATGTGACGAGGTTTTGACGCTGTGACTGCAGTTGATATGTCGGCGTTGAGATCGGTGTTAATAGCAGGTGATCGGTGCTATAGAGATAATAGGTGAGCGGATTTGGGGATTTCGAACGGAAGTACCAACCAAACCCTAAATAACGAAACAACAGATTCTGAGTAAAGTGCACGTTTAACGCGAACGGGAGTCGTGTCGGGAGAAGCGAAGTCACGGCGTGCGGCGTCAGGAGCAGAGCCCCCGCCCGGAACACAGACAGACCGACCCAGGGGGGGGCGGCAGCTGCTTTCACCCGGGTTTCTCCGACTCACGGAGATCGGAGGGGGGTTGGTCTCCCGTCACGCGCGAGCGAGATCTAAACGCCGGCACGATCCACGCGGCGAAGTCGACAGATGGCGCCGGCACATTATAGATGCGCGGCCTCTGCCAAGTCCGTCTGGAGGCTGGGAGGCCGGGAGGCTGGGAGGCTCGGCCGGGACAGAGAGGATACAGGTGCTGGAGACGGGGGGAGGAGGAGGAGGGGCTGACAGACGGCGGGTAGCAGAAGACCGGTTTAGAGAGGAACGAGTCGTCGCCTTAATACCGGTATCACGGCCATGACCAGTTCATGATGTCCATTATTCAGTAGGCAGGTGATGGCGGCGTCACGTACGGGGATAGATGACGCCCGGTCCTAGCTGCCAGCTGGCTCCGGGGGGGGGGGGTGTTGTGGATGGATGACAAAGTTCAAATGTCTCTCTCTGTCTCTCTCTCTCTCTCTCTCTCTCTCTCTCTCTCTCACTCTCTCTCTCTGTCTCTCCCTGTCTCATGAACTCACATCTGTCTTCATCCAGTAAAGCAAGAGTGAGTACTCTGTAGTCTCTGTACCCAGCCTGGGATATCGACGAGTCTGTGTGTGTGCGTGTGTGCGTGCGTGTGCGTGTGTGTGTGTGTGTGTGTGTGTGTGTGTGTGTGTGTGCGTGTGTGTGCGCGCGCGCGGAGGGTCCATTAGGCACATGTAATACGCGAGGCGGCAGAGGTTGATGGAGCAGAGACCATTAGGAGCTGCTCTCTCTGTGCTTTCTCCCAGCAGGCCTTCGGTCTGGCCCACAGGGAAACACACACTAGCTAGAAACACAATTAAAACCTAATGATATTGGATCTCACCAAACCACACACACACACACACGCACAGAACATTGGCCAAGTGTTATTTTGGATTGGCTTGATCCGAGGCT
>NC_140252.1:13142349-13274849 GCF_949987555.1 Borostomias antarcticus
CCCGGTCCCCAGCCACTCCCTGAGGGCCACGCCCTGCGAGGACAAGATCTCCCTCTCCTGGAAAGAACCCCTGGAGCCCAACGGTGTCCTCACCCAGTATGAGGTACAGAGAAATGGAGGGAGGGAGGGAGGGAGAGAAGAGGGAGGGAGGAATATAACGCCTGTATGGGGAATGACAGGAAATGGAGGGCGGTTGGAACCTCAGATAAGCCAATCAAGCACCACCTCTACTTCCTACACCGTGGCTCCTATACGCACTCCTAAACCCCTTTCCTCCTCCTCCACCTCCTCCTCCACCTCCTCCTCCTCTTCCTCCAATCAGATCAGCTACAGCGGCGTGCGGTCCTTCGACCCCACTGTGTCCCTGCTGCGCCCCCCGCTGGTCGTGGCGCTGCCCTGCAACTCCTCCCGCCACGTCTTTTCCATGCTCCACCCGGGGACCACCTACCACTTCCTCATCAGGGCCTCCACCTCCAAGGGGTTCGGGCCGGCGACCACGCTCAACGTCACCACCAACATCTCAGGTAGACGACGCCACCCCCCCACTCCCCCCCAAACCCTTCAAAATCTATGTTCCTTTTCCGTTACAACTCCGACTTGGCTTGATTCCACGTCGTTGGGGATCCGCAGTTGTCAAATCAGGGTTCCTAAGTACCGCGACGATGAGAAGTGCCTTCACAGCTCTAGTCGGGAGTGCGTAGCTATGCCAGTGGGGGGCCGTATTGTCCGGTGACACCAGCCGTAGCCTTCGGTGAGAGAGGGGGAGGGGGAGAGAGAGAGGGAGGGGTGGGGAGGGGGGGAGAGAGAGGTGGAGAGAGAGAGAGAGGGAGGGGAGGGGGTGAGAGAGAGGTGCCAGCGCAGAGGAGGATAAGAGCATGTTCAGTGCTCTAGGCTGCTCTCAGCTCTAAGTGGCTACTTTAATGTAGGATATGTAATATGACTAATGCAGATATAATCACAGGAAATAAGCACTCCAGCTTTTATTGGGGGCGGCTATTGTGAATGTGTCTGAAGGGAGGCAGTTAGCAAAGACTTAATATAAGAGGGTGCATAGCGGCGTGTGCACCTGGATGGGCTAGATCCGAGTTGTGACTGTTGTAGCCAGTTTTAGCTAGCTCTGACAGTGTGCCGCTGGCGAGCGCACACTAAACCCCCCCCCCCCCCCCCCCCCCCCCCCGTCCTCCTTCCTCAGCTCCGACCCTGGAGGAGTATGACGGCTCGGAGGCCTTCCTGAACGAGACCGCCACCACCATCACCGTCCTGCTGAAGCCCGCACAGGCCAAGGGGGCGCCTATCAGGTGAGCCCGCCAGTCACAGGGCTGGGTTCTTGGTCTCGGGTGGGTCCATGAGGTGTGTTGCCCAATGACAGGGCTGGGTTCTTGGTCTCGGGTGGGTCCATGGGGTGAGTTGCCCAATGACAGGGCTGGGTTCTGATCGAGGGTGGGTCCATAGGGGTGAGCTGTCCAATCAGAGGGCTGGGTTCTGGTCTAGGGTGGGTCTGTTAGATGAGCTGGCCAATCACAGAGCTGGTTTCTAGTCCAGAGTGGGTCCATAAGGCTGAGCTGTCCCATCTGTCCAGACACACACATTTCAGTAACAGATTATGGTAACAGCCGTGGTATTGAAGTTGCATTAGTGTTAGAAACACACTTTAGTTGGAAAAAAAAAATTGTTGGTGCAGATGCAGTTGTCTCTGCTTATTGCCATACACTGTTGACATTAATCTCTTAATCTGATTCCACGTAGAGCACTATAAAAAATTTATAAACTGGATTGTGGATTATATTGTTTCAACAAAGACATTATTTCTGAAAAAGAATGTCTGCATCTGTATTGAGATATAAAATAATTATCTGCATCTGTATTGAGATATAAAACCAGAAGTGTTTTTTTGTTTTTACCGTGTTTTTATTTTAACTGAGGAACTGTCTCCTCACCACCTCACCACCACCCCTTCACTAGGGGACAGTCAACTACCGGTCAGGAAACCCATCTGTTCTCTATACATTAAAATATAATTCCTCATGAACTGTAGGCTAGCCCAGCGCTGACACAGGCTAGCTGACATAGGCTAGCTGACAGAGTCTAACTAACAGAGGGTAACTGACAGAGGCTAGCTGACAGAGGCGAGCTGACAAGAGGCTAGCTGAGGCTGCTTCAGGGAAGTGCAGCTGACTTGGAGGCCGTTTCTCCCTGTCTGTTGAAAGTGACAATTCTCCATGCGGCAGAGAATGTGGGGAGGACGAGGGACAGAGTGCCGGGCCCAGCGAGGACATACACTACTTGCAGCTGCTTTGCCCGCTGAGCTGTCTCTCTGCTGCGAGAGACAAAAGGCCTTTGTTTTATATACCATGCATTTCTTTTAATTGTTATGTTATGTTACGATATGACCTAGTGTACATTTTTATGCTTATTAAAAATGTCAATGAACAAAGTTGTGAAAAAACTAGAAATGGTGCTCAGAGCGCACAGACCTCTGCCCCTGAATGCATTTTGTGGCTCTGTTACAAGCCAAAATTGCATGGGCTCTAAATTGACCCATGCTACACCCCTCCACCGAGTTTCATGAAAATCAGTCTGGTAGTTTTAGTATAAACCTGGTATAAAAAAGGAGTGGAGGTGAATGGCTGGCTGGGTTTTGGCGGCTCGTGGACCCCCTCCATGATTTGGATCCGCTCCAAAATTTAATGAGTTCTAAGTTGGCCATGCTACACCCCTCCACCGAGTTTTAATAAAAATTGGTCCGGTAGGTTTTGCGTAATGGCTGGCCGTGTTTGGGCGGCTTTTGGACCCGCTCCATGATTCAGATCCACTCCAAAATGTAATGGGTTCTAAGTTGGATCATGCTACACCCTTCCACCAAGGTTTGTGAAAATCAGTCTGGTAGTTTTTGCGTAATCCTGCTCACAAACAATTGAACACACGCCACCAAAAACATTACCCCTTGCGCTGTCCCTAGGGCGGAGGTAAAAAGAAGCAAAGTATCGGCCCTGCTCCTCTCCGCTCATCGCGGTGGAGAGAGAGGGAGAAGGGGAAAGAATTGCCCTCTCTTTATGTGCCTCGAGTCGGAAGGGACACGACAGACATTAGGAAGCCGAACAGGCCCGCTAACTGAAGCGAAGAGGAGTTGGGTGGGCAGCTTTGTCGCTTACAGCGCTTACAGGAGAAAGAGCTAAAGGCCCGTCCTGATTCCCATCTCTCTCTCTGCGGCTCCGAGACCCGGAGCGCTTATACCCGCCAGAGAAACGCAGACAGGGTCACTAGCTAGTGAATCACACGCCATTATGTAGCACAGGCAACGAAAAACTACCGGAATACTTCCTAAATATCATTAATCAACTTCGGGTCAAAATAATATCTGTATACAAAGCACCGTCAGATTGGACAGATTGTAGCTGGGACTACAGCTACAGATTGTAGTTGTCACTGACCAGCTTCGTGTGTATGCGCGCTTATATGAGAGTGTGTCCAGTACGTGCATATGTGTCTACATTGTTTTTTCTGTGTGTTTGCAAGAGTGGGCGTTTGTGTGTGCGTGAGTGCATGAGCCTGTGTGTGTGCGCGCATACGTGAGAGTGTGTGTGTGTGCATGCGTGAGTGGGTTTGTGTGCGTGTGTCTGTGCACATACGTGAGAGTGTGCGTGTGTGTGTGCGTGCATGAGTGTGTGTGTGGAGGTAGAGAGCTAGCTGACCGCAGGGAGCAGCAGGACATCTGTTCAGCTCGTTTGTAGCAGTTTGTCATTGACAGGCCGTGCAGTGAGACTAGAGGACTGAGCACGCTCAGTAGTACTAGAGCTCCATATGGTGGAGCTATGGAGCTTTTACTCTATATAGATAGATAGATAGATAGATAGATAGATAGATAGATAGATAGAATAGATCTGCCTGCCTGTCTGGGTATCTTGTCTGCCTGCCTGTCTGTTTGCATACCTGTCTGTCTGTCTGTCTGGGGAATGTGTAAGAAAGAAAGACAGACAGACAGATATGCCCGGGGCAGCTATTGCGTAGGGTGTAGCTGGGGTATTAATAGTCTGGCGATACCAGACTTTTGAGATCTCCGCCTCCGAAAACCTGGAGACATCTCCATTGAAAAGCGTTGCTAGAACAGCGCCGAAAACCGACGCTACTAATCAGAACCACTCCCTACATCTCTACCAATCAGAACCACTCCCTACATCTCTACCAATCAGAACCACTCCCTACATCCCCAATAGTGTGAAAGACCCGCCTTACCAGATATTATGTCCTCCCAAAAAAACCAGAGTGGAGAATCAAAACAAAACATTCACCGCCCCATTAGGAAGGGCCGCCCTAAAGACGTTGGATTGCTTCTGCAATTTCAATCTCTCAAATTGTTCCCACACACTTTTGGCAACGAAATCTGGATGAATGCCTTCAGTCTCTAGTTGAGCACAGTGTTTAGACTCTAGACGTGTGAGTCTGGTCTAGGGTGTTAAGGCTGGTTAGATAGTCCTCCAGCTCTAGTGGTGGGATGGGTCTCCACGCCGGGGGCAGAGTAGTGGTTGTGTGGCCTGCTGCACATCTCTCTACTTTAGAACATGAGGAGGCCGGGGAGTGGTCACTAGTAGGGCTGTGCAATAAAATCGATACAGCAATACATCACCATTTTCTTCCGCGATACAGTATCAATTTTCCACAGTACAGTATCGATACAGAAAAAAAAAAAAAACTTTTACACTTTAAAGTTTTACACTTTAAAAAAAAAGTTTTTCCCCACAAGGAAAATATGCAGAACCAGACGGAATAGATATAGATATAGAAAATTAAAGCTCACCTCCATTGAACAGGGGATGGAGTTGTATTTTCAGCTGTATTTTAAAATCGCAATGTATCGCAATATGTATCGTATCGTATCTCAATGTATCATGATATGTATTGATATGAGGTCCTTGCCAATACCCAGCCCTAGTTGCTAGCTCTCTCTTCTTATTGGCTGCCCGAGGCGTCCTCTCCAGAGGTTCATCCAATGCCATCCAACCTTCCCTAGCAACCCCAGCAGCATTGGCTGATGCTCGGTGATGTCATCTCCCCCCAGCGCCTATCAGATCGTGGTGGAGGAGGTGATCCCCCACCGGACACGCCGCGAGGCCAGCGGTGACTGCTACCAGGTGCCCGTGTCCTTCCACAGCGCCTCCAGTGGCGGCTCGCCATACTACTACGCGGCCGAGCTGCCCCCGGGGAACCTTCCGGAACCGTCGCCCTTCACCGTGGGGGACAACAAGACATACCAGGGCTTCTGGAACGCTCCGCTGGCGCCCAGGAAGAATTATAACATCTACTTCCAGGCTGTCAGCAGCGTGGAGAAGGTCAGTGAGAGCCCTCTTAGCACGTCAATCACACCTCCTGGCCAATGGGCAGCTTTTCATCTCACCTCATTCGCTTCCCCTAAGCCAATGGCTGCACACCTTCAGACCTCAGCCACACCCCTTAGTTTTGGTTTGTCAGATGGCTTTGATTGTTGTCTTGACGCCATTTTGACAGAGTCTCTCTTTATTTTGCAGGAGACAAAGACACAGTGTCTTAAACTGGCTACTAAAGGTAAGTTTGTAAACTGACCCTCGCCTCTTGGCCATGTGTAGGTCCATTTATGGAATCTTCTCCTCCATATTCCTCTCCTCTTATTCCTCCCCTCCTCTCTCCTCCCGTATCCTCTCTTCTTCTCTGCTCTCCCCTCTTTTCTCCTCTCATTTCCTCTCCTCTTCTCCCCTCCTCTCCTCTCTTGGCCTTCCTGTCCTCCAGAGAACAGCTACGCTATAGGGAAGGAAAAAGCTGAATGATTATATCATGCTTATTTGTGATGTTTGCTTTGGTAAAGTACACTATTGTACTGAGCAGCTTTGTTGTGTGGATGGGGTGGAGACACTGGTTGGCTGGTATTAGACAGGTATGGCTGGTTTATCTGGACAGATCTGACTGATCTTTTATGTGTTTTATCTGGATCATTCTGTCATCTCCACCCAGTGTGTTTTAGGAGATATAAAACATATGGTGTTGGATTATAGTGGCATGAAAGTGCAGTGTTTACATAATCCCCAGACATCTGGCAGAGTTAGCTTGTCCTCTTTGCTTCTAGCTGGCTCCTCCTAGCTGGCTCCCCCTAACTCCTCCTAGCTCCTTCCAGCTCCTCCACCTGGCTTGCGCCTCCTTGCTCCCAGCTAGCTCCTCTTAGCTAGCTCCTCCTAGCTCCTAACTTATAATAATAATAATGAATTGTATTTATATAGCACACTTTAAAATGCAGGACAAATCTCAAGGTGCTACACAGAGTGCAGTAAAAAAAAGCAAAAAACAAAGGGCAATAACTGGCTAAAATAATTTAACAATTAAAACTAGGATTAATGACAAATATTAAATATGAAAATAAAATAAATCTAATAATGATAACAATAATAATAATCTAGTAGATTATTATTATTATTATTATTATTAGGCGGCACGGAACAGGTGTGTTTTTAGACTAGATTTAAATACAGTGATGGATTCTGAGGCCCGGATGTTTCCTGGGAGCTGGTTCCACAGGCGTGGCCCCAGAGTGGAGAAGGCACGGTCTCCCATTGTAGCCAGCTTGGTGCAGGGGACAGCTAGCATGTTCAGTTCGCTGTCTGACTGGAGGGACCTAGATGGGGGCTTTGGGCGAAATGAGTTCTTGGAGGTAGGCGGGACCAGTGTGGTTGATTGCTTTGAATACCAGGAGGAGGAGCTTGAAGGTGATGCGTTGGTTGATGGGAAGCCAGTGGAGGGAGTGAAGGACTGGGGGTGATGTGTTCTGACTTTCGGGTTTTGGTGAGAACCCGGGCAGCACTGTTTTGGACATATTGCAATCGCTGGATGGTTTTGGTGTGGAGTCCTGCAAGCAGGGAGTTGCAATAGTCAATACGGGAGGTGACGAAAGCATGGACCAGTTTTTCAGCATCACGCGGGGAGAGTATGGGTCTTAACTTTGAAATGTTTCTCGGGTGGTAGAATGATGTTTGGCAGACAGCTTTGACATGTGAGTCAAATGACAACATTTGGTCAAGTTTGACGCCCAGGCTGGTAACCAGTGAGGAGAGGGAGATGGTGTGACCGTTGATGGTGATATGGGAGATGCCAGCCTGTTTGGTTTGATGGGGAGTGCCGATGAGGATGGCTTCTGTCTTGCTTCCATTGAGTTGGAGAGAATTGTTGTTCATCCAATGGTGGATGTCAGCAAGACAGTTGGTAGCCTGGGTGATAGCCAGATGTTTGTCAGGGGAGGTTTGGAGGTAGATTTGAGTGTCGTCCGCATAGAAGTGGAAGTTGATGTTATGGCTTCTGAGTATCTTTCCAAGGGGGAGGAAGAGCAGAGGCCCCAAAACTAGTGATCTTCTCCCAGTTCCACCTAACTCCTCCTAGCTCCTAGCCTGCCTTTCCTAGCTAGCTTCTCCTAGCTCCTAGCCTGCCTCTCCTAGCTAGCTCCTCCTAGCTCCTAGCTTGCTCCTAGCTCCCCAGGTCATAGCTTGCCCCTTCTAGCTCCATGCTTGCTCAAACACAAGTGAGTTTTGGGTGACTGTTTCTCTGGCCCAACACTTTTTGTGAAATAAAGATCGATGCATTTTCCATTGGTCATTCCAGGTATTCCTTGGTCTCCTACAGTATGTCTATGATCATACTGGAACATGAATACTATGACACTTGGTGATCATCAATCAATCAATCAAACTTTATTAATATAGCGCATTTCATACACAAAGGCAACACAGTGCGCTTCACAGAAAGAAAGGGGGGCTCGAGATACTCCTCCTACCCCTAATTCTAGCCAAAAAACAGTTGATCTATTAGGTTAAAGATGCTGTACAGACATTATGACATTAAGCATAGAGGCTCACATCTCACTGTATCCCCTGAGTTATAGCCTGTATTTCATCTGTCAAATAAAAAAAAAGAGATTGTATAAAAAAAAAAAAATATCAGTCAAAACTTTAGCCAAGCAATTGTTTTTGTTTTGGGACTCCTGTCACTGTGAGTTAGACGCCCTTGTGTCATCAGAGGGCTACATGCCCCCGAGGTTGTCAAAGCAACACTGGCTGCCTTGCAATAAGACTAGCCTGCTCGTCACCACGGAAAATAGATTTTCATTTAAAGCAGGGGATTTTATCATCCAAATGGTTGTGTAATCCAATTCCATTAGACTTTCTCTCAGTCTTCTGTCAGGAATTTATCTTATGAGCGGTGACAGAAACATAAGTATTCTGGAGGCGAGACAGGGATTATGTCAGAAGCAATACTGAGCAGCATCAGGATAGATTAATACCCTTTTAACTGATGTCACCATCCTTACCGCTCGTAGCTCTGGAGAGGGAGGGGCAGGGGGGCTTCTTAGAAACTCCTCCTCTGGAGATCTACTGCCCCAGTCTGCAGTTTTATTGGCTACCAATTGTGGATGAAAGGCCTTCCGCTTTGTCTATGTAACAGCGCCAGACAGTGGAAGAATGCTCGGCCAGACCGGAGCGAGGTCATTCTATCTTGCTCGTCTTTATTGTTTATGAAAGGTGAACCTGCCCTCTGGCAGAAAAATACAGACACTCGAACGAATGCGGGCTCATTGTTCAAGGGGAAAGGCACCACTTTAACCCCGTCAGAGGTCTTGAGAGCTTAAGAGCAGGCTGGAGCGTTTGGGGTCGCGACTCGCTGGAGGGGAGGGGCTGTCTGGGGCTATTGTGCTGCCTGCCCCCTGCCCTGGGGGGAGTGAAAGGGAGGGTGTGGGGGGGGATCTGGCGCTAGTGTGCCCCCGTCCCAGAAGGAAGGGGGGGGGGTGATGAGACGGTAAATGAAGAACCCCGTAGTGTAATAGTGAAGTTGGATTTGACCCCTCAGAGACCTCATGGTCTCGGAGTGTAATGCATCACTTCACTCACGCCATGTCTGAGGGAACAAGCTTTCTTCTCTTACCGCTGCCGATCCTTCGTTGATCGATCGGCTACAGTAGGGCATGGCGTGGAGAGGTCAGGGGTCAGGACCTGCTGTAGGAGTGGCTGTCTGACACGCCCCGCTAAATGAGAACATCTGGCAAAGAGCTGAGAAAACAGAAGGAGAGAGGGATTATGATCTACTTTGCGAGAGCCGTGTTTCCAACCTGGATTATTGGATCTCTTGTTCTATTGTGTTACGCTGCTATTCTGATAATAACAGATTGTACGTTGCTTCTAGTTCTTTCTTTGAAAGAGGAGAGGCACTTTGTCTGTAGCTGTTGGTACACTATGTTGCATTACAATACAGTCATTTAGCAGATGCTTTTATCCAAAGCGACTTAGAATAATTGCATTTAATATAATCAGTGCACTACTCGCCAGAACTCAAGTGCATCTCCTTTCTAAACAAGTGACTAAGAGCATAATCTAGTGCCGAAGCCAAAGTGCAAGAGTAGCAAAATATAAAGGTGGTTAAGAGGGAGGATCCTAGTAGTGCTTCTTGAAGTGGTGAGTTTTGAGCCTCTGGCGAAAAGATCGGCAGGATTGTTGTCGGTGTGTTGATTGCCGTCATCATACTACTTCCTACTGCTTTTGAAGATTTTTTGATCTGATTAAAGGTTGCGAAGGAGGCTAGGACAAAAAATGTTGTGAAGGGAGGTAGGACATTCTCCAGGTGGCGCAGCCCAAGGCATGCGGCATTGCGCAACAATTGAGACAGGGAGACCGAAATTCCAGCCGCCTGAGTTGCGCGGTCGTCGCACAACACAAAGCTACAGTCACAATCCCTGCTGCTGTTTTATGTGTCGTTTTTCTCACCCTTATTTCATCAGGCAAGTCATTCACCAGGCAAGGATCCTTCCACTGTATGGCACTGTTTCATAGACAAAGAGGAAGGTCAAGCACCCACACAGATAGACTGTACTTGGAATAGAATTCTAATTGCTGTCATTGTTGCAGAATGTCAATTTGTGGCTTGTTTTGCAGTGTGCTCTGGGATTGAGCTCTGTTGGGAGACTGACCCTAGTATTCTCAGGGGGGTTTGGTACCAGGCCGGGTCACGGCAGACGATGGGCAACTAACATTGTCTAAACATTGTATAGCATTGCGCTGTATAGATGTTGCATTAACATGTTATGAACGTTGTACTAATGTTATCTGGACGTCGGGCTCTGTAGGTGCGACGGAGGAGCCTGAGGTGGTGCCGGACCCGGCCAAGCAGACCGACCGTGTGGTGAAGATCGCCGGCATCAGCGCCGGCGTGCTGGTCTTCATCCTCCTGGTGCTCGTAGCCATACTGCTGGTCAAGAAGAGGTGAGTGACCCGCAGGTCTACGCCCGTCTGTCCAGTGTTCCAGCATACACACGCTGAAGACGTGAAGATTCACACACACACACACACACACACACACACACACACACACACACACACACACACACACACATACATACACTGACAGAAAGATGGTGGTCAGAAGCAGTGTTGCTGAAACCAGGGAGATGGTAGAGAGTTGTAACAGAAGTGTGCTTCTACAGGCTCTGCAGTCCACTTTCTCTTCTCACTCTCTCTCTCTCTTTATATGGCCCACAGCGCCCCCATGTGGACATTTACCAGAATTGCGCTTTCACTTTTACCACTATAATAATATCAAACTCTTAGACAAAAGAGAATGAGTAATATAATCATAAGTATAATCATAAGTTTTGTCATAAGGCTGTCACTGTGTTAGGTTGAGGTCAGGGAGAACAGAAAGCTCTAGAATGTTAATATAGATCAGCTTGCGTGCCTTCTCACATATTCAGCCAATCAAGACTGATCAGGGTCAAGTAGGGAACCGCTTCTTTGTCGCCCCCCTCATTAACCCCTCCCCTTCCCATTTTCTAGCCATGGGTCAAATCCCCTTCCCTCTCCTCCTCCACCCCTCCCTCTCTCCTCAACACTCTTCTCCTCCTCCATCCCTCCCTCTCTCCCTCCTCTCTCCTCCACCCCTCCCTCTCTCCCTCCTCTCGCCTCCATCCCTCCCTCTCTCCCTCCTCTCTCCTCCATCCCTCCCTCTCTCCCTCCTCTCTCCTCCATCCCTCCCCTTCTCCCCTCCCTCCTCTCCGCCTTTCCTCCCCCTCTCCCCTCCTCCATCCCTCTCTCTCTCTCCCCTCCTCCCCTCCTTACCTCCCTCTCTCCCCTCTCTCTCTCCTCTCCATCCTTCCCCTCCTTCCCTCTCTCTCCCCACTCCCTCCTTGCTTTCCTCTCTCCTCCATCCCTCCCTCTCTCCTCTCCCTCTTCTCCTCCTCCATCCCTCCTTCTCCCTGGCTGTTAGTGATTGAGGGGAGCGAGCAGTGAGACGAGAGAGAGAGAGAGAGAGGGAGTGAAAGGAGAGAGAGAGAGGGAGTGAAAGGAGAGAGAGGGAGCGAAAGGAGAGAGAGAGAGAGAGGGCGAGGCGGCTGCTGACTGACGTGCTCGGGGTGACAACCACCCCTCCCCCTCGCCCCCCTGTGCCCCCACCCCCGCCAGACGGAGTAGAAATGAGTCTCTATCAGAGTGTCTCTCTGCCCCAGCATCCTCCCAGAATCACAATGAGGGCTGCCTTTGTATCCACACACACACACACACACACACACACATACACACACACACGCACACATACATACACACATACACAGGACAGGACAGCTGACGATCCCCACACATGGATGTTCCATTATGCTGTAACACTCTAATGTCATGCGTGTGAATCGAGGGTTGATGTGATACCATGTTCAGTACCCAGGGCTTTATGGCACGGTAGCTGTGTTGTATGTCACACAGGCTTATTACATTGCTGCCTGAGATGTAGGAGATATGAACCCTACAGTCACACAGATTATAATAATCGGGGCCATACCCCGGTATGCCGCCCTGTCAGGAACCATTCATTGCGCCATTAACTTTTGCCACTCAGCCCGAACTTGAGCATCTACAGATATTATTTTGTTACTTGAAGTGAAGATTTTTCTCTGAGGTGGCTTCACTCACAGCCCCCCAGCGTTTATGTAAAAAGCACTTTTTTGCACTTAAACAGCACATATCCACCTAGCCTGACTCATGGTTTCACCACCCTGATCACATGATCTCACATGCTGTTTACGTTCTCTATCAGAGAGCGATCACATGATCAGGGTGGCGATGCCAAGCTAGGTAGAGAGAGATCACGTGATCAGGGTGGCGAAGTCAGGCTAGGTAGAGAGAGATCACATGATCAGGGTGGCGAAGCCAGGCTAGGTACAGTATGTGCTGTTTTTTTTATATAAAAGCTCGGGGGCTGTGAGTCAAGTCACCTGGGAGAAAAGGCTCTCTTCACTTCGGTGAGTAACAAAATAATATTATCTATACCCAAGTGACAAAAGTGAACGTCACAATGAATGGTTCTTGACAGGGTGGTATACCAGGGATGTAGCTAGCCCAGACTACCCTCCTGGACCAGGTCTAAGATCATATAACTGCCAGGGCAGTGTGTGTGCGTGTGTGTGTGTGCGCGTGTGTGCGCGCGCAGGTGCGTGTACATGTGCATGCAGGT
Source organism: Borostomias antarcticus (assembly GCF_949987555.1). NCBI lineage: Eukaryota > Metazoa > Chordata > Actinopteri > Stomiiformes > Stomiidae > Borostomias > Borostomias antarcticus. The sequence continues at coordinate 13,154,848 of NC_140252.1, forward strand.
GTGGGTGTGTGTGTATGAGAGAGAGAGTGTGTAGAGCAGAACTCTTGGGAGGAATATGAATCATGTCTTTCTGCCAAATGTTCCAGTTGTCATTACCAGGAGAGCAATGCTGTTCTGTTCCACTTCCTGGTTCACTAGTCACCAGAGGCAGTGTTCTGTGAAAGAGTGGTTTCCCATGGTCTCCTGGGTAACTGTCTGCCATTCGCCTGATTGGTGGACCAAGGACATCTCTGATGTGTTATTCTGTTTTCCTGAAAGGTCATAAAGCTCATATCATGCTGAAAAGTGAAATATCATATATCATGTCTAAAGGTTAAAGGTCATACCATGTACAAAGGAATGCTGTGACTGTACCAACGCTAGTTACCATGGAGATCGATACTCATGGGCCAGATCCATCTCATTGACCTTCTAAGGCAGAACCAATCAATGTTCACCATACTGGGAGAATTACCAATGAGTGCCCCCCATCCAGAAATGAACCTAGAAGATACTGCATCTTTAAAATGGTGGTACATGGCTTGCTTTGCAGATCGAAAGCTGCTTGGTCCTTAGTTTGGCAGCTGTGCTCAGACAGAATATGCCTCAAGCACTTGCTTTGTGTCACAAGTTCTTAAATCTAATGATGATTGGCTAGGATGTGTCCAGAGCAAGCAACAGCCCGTCCAATCAATTAATGTTTTAATGCATGTCAGAGAAACGGATCACTATTCTAAATTCAGCCAGATCTAGAGTTGAATGACTTGCATGTTTGTAATAAACTTAATTTTCTTCACACCATCTTCAGTGATACCGAAACTTAAACTGCATGTGTCTCACATTTAAAGTACTGCATGCCACATGAATCTAGGAGTAGGTGATCAACCAAACAGATTTTTTGTTGTCTTGCTACCTTTTTCTGCTTTTGTTGAACGGGACTGAATCCCAACCTGCATATTCATCATCGTTTCTCTATCCTGCTTTCTGATTGGCCAACCAGGAGGAGCTACTATTCATACTCTTATTACCTGTAAGTAAACACAAACAACAAAGTAAACAAACAAACCACCACAACACACAGTGAGTCTTTCCCCGGGTAGTTTGTTAGTGTTTTAAAGATGCAGTATCCTTTTTTCAAGTGGAAACACATTTCGCTCAGACCAATTCCATCGTCATTGACCAACTTCCAACATGCCTCCAAACCCTCTAAAGTCTGGATGACCCAAGCGGTGTTATTTGAAAAAAGAATGCTGCACTCGTGTCCCGTATTCTCTGTGTGTGCGTGTGCATGTGGGTGTGTCCACACGTCATGTGATCATCCATCCATCCCATCCACTGGACCACCGGTAGGGTAAATCTCTACTGCACGTGCTCAGTGCAGCCTCTCGCTCTCTCTCTCCGGCTCTTTCCTAGCGGTCGATATGAGTCTCGGGTGCACAGGGCTTCCTGTTGAGGTGGTGACGGTCTTCTTCTGTGGTGACGACTTAGCCAGTCCTTCCTGTCTCCTGCCTTGTCCTAGGTCTGCCCAGGCGTGCAAATACTCTCCTAGATCCCTCATCCCCTAGGTACCCCATCTCCAGCCTGTAGCTCTCACCAGTCTCACTACAGAGACGATATGCGTGTCCCTTTGGTCAGGCAAGGTGCTCCCCTCTCCTTCCTCCCCCTCTCCTCTCCTCCCTTTCTTCTCCTCTCCCTTCCTCTCTCCTCTCCTCTCACTTCCTGTCCTCCCCTGTCCACTCCTTTTGCCTCCTCTCCTCCCATCCTCCTCCTCTCTCCTCTTCTCTCTGCTCCCTTCCTCTCCTCCCAGCTGTCCTCCCCTCTCCTCTCTTCTCCTCCCCTCTCCTCTCCTCTCTCCTCCTGTTCCCTCTCCTCTCTCCCCCCCTCTCCTCTCTTCTCCTCTCCTCTCCTCTCTCCTCTCCTCTCCTCTCTTCTCCTCCCGTCCCCTGCCCTCTCTCTTCTCCTATAAATAGACAGCCCACCATAATAGATGCCACCCCCATCTATGTGACACACAGGCACCTGTCCAGGAGAAATCAGCCAATCAGTGAGTGTGTATCTCAGAGGGTCTTGCCAGACTCCAGAGAGGGGGGGATGGGGGATGAGTAAGATAAGTGGGAGCATGCCTTCCTCCCTCTCCCTCAGTCCAGGGCAAACCGCTGCATGGCTACCGAGCTTGAGATCCGGTCCTACAACCCTCCCCTGCTCTACTGATGCATAACTGTAACTGTACTGCGCCTGTTAACTGATATATGCCTGTACTGATCTGGGCAAAAAGGGTCTGTATCCAGGAGTATCCAAACTTCCTGATGTCATATCTGGAGCATATCGGAACGCAGGAACGGCATGTTAGGACACCATTGTGCAATATTGATGACATACTGTACAGAATACTGTATAATTATAATATAACCAATTCTCTGTGCCCTAACACGCTGCACACCGATATGGTCCCATTCCTGAGTTCTAATATGCAACGGATTTGACAGATTTGGATATTCCCAGAGACAGACCCCTTTCTCGCCTGTAGCTGTACTGATACGCAGGTCCCTGACTAGGACCCCGGCTGGAACTGTTCCCTATGGTTACCTCACCCTACAAACACACCCGTTTTCTCTCTTGCACTTATACAACCCGGGTGCTAGAATGCCGGCCCCAATGCTCTGTTGTCATGGAAACGGCCTGTCCTCCCCCCCCCTCACTCCCTCCTCCCCTCCCCCCCCGCCCCCCCCACCCCCACTGTTTCCGTTGGTGACGGCCGCCCGGCAGCAACTCGCAACGTGTCCAACGCCTCTCTCCGCTCCCCTCCAGGAAACTGGCGAAGAAGCGCAAGGACGCCATCGGCACCACGCGGCAGGAGATGACCCACATGGTGAACGCCATGGACCGCAGCTACGCCGACCAGAGCACGCTGCACGCCGACGACCCCATGTCCGTCACCTTCATGGACTCCCACAGCTTCAGCAACAGATGTGAGTACCGGGGGGAGGGGGGGAGGGGGGCGGGGGTCACCCGTCTTTCTTTTGATCTCTTTCTTTCTGTCGTTCTTTATTTCCACCTCGCTTTCTTCCTTCTCTTTATTCGCTCGGTACGAAAACGAACGATGCATATTTTCATTGGGTTCGATCAGCATTACTGTAAATGTGCCGCCCGATAAGGCGGACCAGCCGGTCAGCAGGTGTGATTCAGCGGCGTCGGGACGCCCGACATGTCCTCACTGTGTTTCTCTCTCCAGTGCCTAACGACCCTCTGGTGCCCACGGCTGTGCTAGGTGAGGCTGGGGGTGCAGCCCGTCCTGCATGTGTCCCCAACCCTCCACCCCCACCCCCCCCCCATCACCTCCCGTCTCAGTCCCACACACCCCTCTGCAGCCTCTGTGACGGCGTGTCACGGCAATCCTAGATTAACCGCTGGCGTGTCCGTCCAATAGCGCGCCATCCCCATTCGTGCCGATAGACACTTCAGTAGAACACCAGTAGAACACCGCGGTAGATTAGCGTAGTGGACGTCATGACCAGTGCCAGCACGCCCCCTCCTTTCTCTCTCTCTCTCTCTCTCTCTCTCTCTCTCTCTCTCTCTCTCTTTCTCTCTCTGTCCCAGCGGAGGTCTTCATGTCAGGACAAGAACTGCGGTCTGACAGGGAATTAAAACGCGGCCCCAGGCCGGAGGCTGGCCTGTGAAAAACAGCTTATTTTAGCTCCCTGCTCTCCGCCAGCTCCTAATGGGAAGTGAAGGGGGAAGTCACGCTCCATCTCAGCCAATCATGTCACAAGAGGCGATAACCAATCGGACTTTGCAAATGGGGGTAGACTTGTCGGTTAGTAGATTAACACGACTTCTAGTTTGTAAATTAACGCAGCTGTCAGGTCGAGTTTCGGTCAACACTGATAGTTTGGTTTATTAACCTGTCAGTATTGTACCAGGCTAGCGCCACCAGAGGGCAGCGTTTCTCCTGCGTCTCAGCCTTTGTCACAGCACAGCACTGCCGGACGAAACCCCTCCCACTGATCCAGAGTCATCCCAGTATCAAACGGCGAATAGCGACACAACTTTTTTTCCCTGCATTGATCTAGTGGGTAGGTTGTCTATGGGGATGCGTCGCATTAAAATGGCCGCCGCTTGTTAGAAGACAATAGCCACCCCTCCTTTCACCCTGTTCAGTCCATCTGTCTGAGTTACGTAGTTCTTATGACGAGCTTCGTCCCTCCCATGAGTGTGTGTGTGTGTGTGTGTGTGTGTGTGTGTGTGTGTGTGTTGTGCCATCAGAGTTCATGTTGTGTTTTGCGTGTGTTAGGTCCCCTCCCGCAAAGCTCGCTGTCTTTGCGAAGTGTTTCCCTCCACGTTTGTCGCGATGGATGACGCCTCAGTCATGCTGCGGGCTGAGTCATGTCACGGCATCATCCACGTCTGGCATCATCCACGTCTAGAGACCCCGTGTGAATGACTCCATAGACTCTGTGTGAATAACCATAGACCCCATGTGAATAACCATAGACCCCATGTGAATAACCATAGACCCTGTGTGGTGATATTCACCGATGCTGACACCTCTATGTCCCGTTTCTTTCCTTGCTGCCCCGGCTCTAAAGTGCCCATCACTGGTAAGTGTGTGTGTGTGTGTGTGTTGAAGGCTCAGGGGTGTTTGAGTCCGAGCGTCGACGGTCCTGCTGACGATGCTCTCCACGTGTGTGTGTGTGTGTCACGTGCGACATAGAGACACAGAACGGACGTCGCTGACCTGCTGCCTGCCTCTCTGACTCTCGTCTTCCTCTTCCCCCCTACCATCCGTGTCATTTCCTGTCGCAGACGAGAACCACTCGGCGTCCGCGGCGGCGGCGGCGGTGGCGGTCGAGTCCAGCCGCCTGCTGGACGTGCCGCGGTACCACTGCGAGGGGACGGAGTCGCCCTACCAGACGGGCCAGCTGCACCCCGCCATCCGCGTGGCCGACCTCCTCCAGCACATCAACCTGATGAAGACCTCCGACAGCTACGGCTTCAAGGAGGAGTACGAGGTACAGCGCCCGGAACGTAGTCGCACACACACACACACACACGAACACGTAGGGGGAACATACACACACACGAACACGTAGGGGGAACATACACACACACTAACATGTAGGGGGAACATACACACACACAAACACGTAGGGGGAACACACACACACACTAACACGTAGGGGGAACATACACACACACTAACACGTAGGGGGAACACACACACACTAACACGTAGGGGGAACATACAGAGAACCCTTTAGACACACGTGGACGCACCCAGAGCATGAGCACGGAGACACACACACACTCACATTCACATGCAGGTCATAAACACGCACGCATAGAGCAAACTCAATGTACACACATATCTCGGCACAGTCTGATAACCGTCTTCTCTCTCCACCAGAGTTTTTTTGAGGGCCAGTCAGCCTCTTGGGACGTTGCTAAGAAAGAACAGAACAGAACCAAGAACCGCTATGGCAACATCATTGCATGTAAGTGTCACAGGACTGCCATGGCAACAGACCACCTTCATGATCTACCTCTCATTAGGGTTGAGGCTACTGATGCTTCAGAGAGAAAATATTGCACAGTCAATTTATAAGCATTGCCTATTGGACAGCAGCTGTTCAAACATGTTAGCATGTGAAAGATTTATCTTGATTGTGTAGATTTAGGAAGTACAAAGATTGTTAATGAGTTCTAATTTATTTGACTAGTTTTTGTACTAGTTAGCATTCTAGTAGTTAGAGAGGCCGCTAGTGTATGCCTGATTGTATAGACAACCATTCTAGAGAAATCCTTTCAAAGTGTCCTCTACTGGTTAGTGTACTGGTTAGTGTACTGGTTAGTGTACTGGTTAGTGTATTTGTTAGCAAGCCCGCTAACGCGTGTCGCGATTATGTACCGGACGATCATTCTAGCGAGTGATCCTCTCAAAGAAGCGTCCTCCAGTCGGCTGGTTAGTGTACTAGTCAGTCGACTGGTCTAGTGTGTTTGTCGGCAAGCCCGCTAACGCGTGTCGCGCTTGTGTACCAGACGATCATTCTCGAGTGATCCTGCAACCGATGGAAGACGATCCGTCGTCCGATTACATCAACGCCAACTACATAGACGTAAGTGGCGCCGCCCCCTCCGCCCTCCGCCAGCGCGCAAGACGCACCGCTCCCCCTCTCGTATGTCCGCAGGCCTCCTACGCATGCCTTCTGTCTCCTATATATACAATACAGCTTTACCCCCTCCTCCAATCAAAGTGCCCGTTACTCACTGACATCTGTTGTGCTTTCTTTCACTCTTGCCTTTTATTTGGGCTGTAGATTTGGCTGTACAGGGATGTAAGTATCACTGTGGATACCTCTCGTCCCCCTTCCTCTCCTCCTGCTTTCCTCGCCTCCTCCCCCCCTCTCTCTCTCTCTCTCTCTCTCCCTCTCTCTCTCTCCCCCACACACACTGCTGCTGGCCTCTGCTTCTCTTAACCCATCCTGCATGGAGACTCCCAAGATGTTCCGCTGAGATGCTCCTGCCGTCTTTTGCCTCTTTCAGTTCCTCCATGCTTCGTCCACCGCCCGCTGCTGTCGTGTCTGTGTCCCCCCCCCACACACACACACACACACCTCCAGTGCCCCCCCCCCCCCCCCCTGCTGTCATCCCTGGCTACAGCCTCGTCTCCAGCCCAGCCCCCAACCCCCTGACTCACAAGCCCCCAGACCCCGACCCCCAACCCAGTTCCTGCTCCCAGCCCCCGGCGGCGAGCCCCAACGTCGGCCCCAGAACCCTTCCCAGGCCCAAAACGCAGAGTCCCGGACCCAGGTCCAGTGAACCGCTAAAGCCCGCTGTGTACTCGCTGTTTAACGACGCACGCGCGGAGACAAGCGCCTCATTTAGCGGTGTGTTGATTTCCGAGAACCTGCGCAGCCAAAAGCTCCAGAGGAACGCGGGAGACGCGTGGTAGCCATCTTTTGCACGCGTAGTTAAAAGCAAGTATACCGCGGTCTTTCCAAGTCACAACACCAATCACCCCCCCAAAGCCTTAAGCTACTGCACAGTCGTGTCAGAAATATGTCTCCCGGCTGCGCAAATACTAATTTTGCAGCCAAACCCAGCCAGGCCTAACCCAGCGGCCAAGCCCAGCCATGGCCCTGTCTACAGTCCAGCCCCAAAGCCCAATTCCAGCACCAGCCCTTATCCCAGCTGCACACCCTCCCAAACGTCCAGCTCCAATGCCAAGCCCTACCTACACCCCAGCCCCAAAATCCTCAGCCCTAGACCAGCTCCGGACCCGTTCCCCTCTCAAACTAAACGCCAGCCCTGCTTCTTACACCCCTGAAGTCTGCGTTGGTGGAGGAGCTCCACAAGACCTTTGAGCAGATTCCCTATAAAGAGGTGCAGGCTCAAGCGGTTGAACATTTGGGCCAGTATATGTCCTGGGCTGACCCCCCGTATATGTCCTGGGCTGCTGTGTACGTATACAGTAGTTTAGGACGGTCGTCCAGTGCTTCCATGTTCCTCCAGGATGGGGGCTGAGGCATGGCGCTGTGTAGAGGTCTCTTGTTGCTCTGTGGGAGGACTTCCTCCCCTGGCCTCGTCTCAACGCTGTTCTCTCTGCTCCTCTCCCTCACAGGGATACCAACGGCCAAGTCACTACATCGCAACCCAAGGTGAGACAATACTGATGTCCTTATTAGACCGGGACCCAGTGTGTGTTCGCTGTACTGAGTGCCGTGGGCGCGGTTGATCTGAGGGGCAGCAGTGACGGTTGGTCTTTGTGTGTGTGTGTGTGTGTGTGTGTGTGTGGTGTGTGGTGTGTGTGTGTGTGCGCGTGTGTGTGCGGCCCAGGTCCGGTCCACGAGACGGTGTACGACTTCTGGAGGATGGTCTGGCAGGAGCAGTCAGCTTGCGTCGTCATGGTGACCAACCTGGTGGAGGTTGGACGGGTAGGTCGCGCATCACTGTCCATGTGTGTGTGTGTGTGTGTGCGTGTGTGTGTGTGTGTGTGTGTATACTTAATGTTCTCTACCATGTCCAGGTGAAGTGCTACAAGTACTGGCCCGATGATGCGGAGGTGTACGGGGACTTCAAGGTCACGTTCGTGGAGGTGGAGCCTCTGGCCGAGTATGTCGTCAGGACCTTCACTCTAGAGAGGGTGAGTCTCTACTACCCACCAATCAGAGAGCTACTTCCTGACACACTGACCAATCAGGGAGCTGGTTAAGTGGTTCATTGATGACTTGAGCAGTAAGGTGGTGTAGTTTCCAAATTGCGCAGTAAAAACGTGTGATGTTCATTGCAAGGATAGTTCCGTTGTACTACACAAATCTAGGGCCATTGTTCACTAACCTTAACATTTATTATGTTTTTAAGCTGCGTGAGATAGCTCTTTTTATAGTTAAATATTCACTATTTAAACTATTTGTTTACGAATTTCCCTTAGCAAGACCCCCCAAAAACATTTTTGTGACTTGCAACCGAATGAGACATGTTTATTTATTATTTTTGAATTTCAGTGTACTGGTTAGTACACTGGTGGAAATGACGCGTTTTTCAATGTCCGTATACCGCCAGTTACCTCCCGCCACTTTAAACACAGGCAAATTGCTATTAGGCTGTGCAATATGCAGCGTTTAATGAGATGGTTATGAAAGAGTTTTTAATATGACCTAACGGGCGAGTGATTGTTATCTCTCTCAGAGAGGCTGTAATGAGCTCCGGGAGGTGAAGCAGTTCCACTTCACCGGCTGGCCAGACCACGGTGTTCCCTACCACGCCACGGGCCTGCTGTCCTTCATCCGCCGCGTCAAGATCTCCAACCCGCCCAGCGCCGGGCCCATCGTGGTCCACTGCAGGTAGGAGCACGGATACCTGTCTGTCGGCCTGGCTGCGTGCCTGTCTGTCTGCTTTTCCGCCTCTCTGTTTTGTCTGCCTCTCTGTCTGTCTGTCTGTCTGTCTGTCTGTCTGTCTGTATTTCTTTGTCTAGCCCAAGTCTAACCCTGACTGGCTGTTGATCTCTGTGCCACACTAACCTCCCCCCTCTCTCCTCTCTCTCTCTCCCCGTCTCTCTCCCTATCTCTCCTCTCTCTCCCTGTCTCTCTCTCCCCTGTCTCTCTCTCTCTCCTGGTCTCTCTTCTCTCTCTCCCCTGTCTCTCCTCTCTCTCCCCCTCTCTCTCCCTGTCTCTTCCCCTGTCTCTCTCTCTCTCTGTCTCTCTCTCTCTCTCTCTTTCTGTCTCTCCTCACAGCGCGGGAGCAGGCCGTACAGGATGTTACATCGTGATCGACATCATGCTGGACATGGCGGAGAGGGAGGGCGTGGTCGACATCTACAACTGTGTCAAAGCTCTACGCTCCCGACGCATCAACATGGTACAGACAGAGGTGACTACTCTATAGGCCATTCCACCCCCCCCCCACACACACACACACATCACCCTGCACGCCTAACACACACACACACACCATCCCCATGATACGCCCTCCTCACCTAACACGCATTCACCCAACACAAGCACCATACTTCCCACGCATTCACCCAACACAAACACTATACTTACCACTCATTCACCCAACACAAACACCATACTTACCACTCATTCACCCAACACAACACCATACTTACCACTCATTCACCCAACACAAACACTATACTTACCACTCATTCACCCAACACAAACACTATACTTACCACTCATTCACCCAACACAAACACCATACTTACCACTCATTCACCCAACACAACACCATACTTACCACTCATACACTTCACTAGCTCACATAAAAGCCATCTACCATCAGTTTCAATATGTGTGGCTGGTGTTTGATTATATTATGTGAGTGTTTCACGTGGAATCTGCATGTAACTTAACACAGAATCTGACAGGGCTAGAGCGTGCTGCTATTTACAATATAATACACACATCTCCTATACTGAGCGTCTGTCTGTCTGTCTTGCGTACGTCTGTGTGTGTGTGTGTGTGTGTGCACGTGTTCTAATCACAGGAACAGTACATCTTCATCCACGACGCCATCCTGGAGGCGTGTCTGTGCGGAGAGACAGCCATCCCGGCCTGCGAGTTCAAAGCTGCCTATTACGACATGATCCGCATCGACTCCCAGAGCAACTCCTCGCACCTCAAAGACGAGTTCCAGGTATGCCGGCCCCCCCCCCCCCCCACACACACACACACACACCCCGCCGGCCTCCCCTCTTAACCGTCGGAGCCGTTATCCTTCAAACACGGAGTCTGTGTAACCTGTAACCCCCCCACCCACCACCCGCCACCCCAGACCCTGAACTCGGTGACCCCCCAGCCCCAGTCCGAGGACTGCAGCATCGCCCTGCTGCCGCGCAACCACGAGAAGAACCGCTTCATGGACATGCTGCCGCCCGACCGCTGCCTGCCCTTCCTCATCACCATCGACGGGGAGAGCTCCAACTACATCAACGCCGCCCTCATGGATGTAAGTGTCCTCTCACACACACACACACACACACACACACACACACATACTGTATGCCTGTACATATGCACGCAAATTCTGTGAACCTTTATGTGTACATAACCTTTATGTGCACAACTCCGTCTCTCACATTTTCTCTCTCACACACACACACACAAAGACATTGACACACATAAACACGTGTATACACACATGCTCACTCAGCTCCACCCAAACACTGGATGCTGTTTATATACAGTAGTAGAAAGAAAAGCTAGAGGCAAATCCAGGTGTGTGTCTCCTCTCCTACTAATCTTTGTATATTCTCAAAGTGTGCCCTAAAGATCTTCAGCCCTTTTTGGCCATGATTCAATTCTTCTCTGGCTGTGCAAGTAGTGATGCAAACAAAAAAAAAAGTAGTTCAGATAAACTTTAACCTGATGAATCTACTCCCATCTACGCCATCTACTCCCTCACGGTCTCGACATGGTGACAGTAGTGATATTCTTCAAGATGGATCCATTGAATGCATTTGAACGATTGACTTGACTGTTAGCAACCGCGCAGACTTGATCAGACATTCCTCATTCCCAACCCTCACCTAGTCCTGCCCAACCATACCCTGTCCCCTAAAGCATCACTAATTTCACATCAGACCAGCGCTACGATGAACGCCGTAGCTTGCGATGAACGTAGCGCTACGATGCCTCTGTGAAACTCAGCCCTGGTCTGCTAGAGCAGCTTCGTTCGCTAGCTTACATGAGTAGACTAGGCCTAGACTACTAGACCAGTCTTGGGCCCTGTTTGAATGACCACACATGCTACAGTAGGCTACTAGACCCTGTTTGAATGCATGCTTCCTTCCTCCCCATGCTGGTAATCACTGATGTAACATGACTGGATAGGTAAAAACAAGTTCTCCTCTATGCAGCTCTTAATAATATAGGATCAGATCTGTGATTTTGTTGAGGAAGTTCGGTTGCGTTTTTTTAAGATTCTGAATGAGGTCATATAGAATTAAGTGGCAAACAAAATCAGCCAGACACTTATTTCTGTAATGTTAAAAATCACTTCCTCGTACACTTCACAAACTCTTGGACTCTTTCTAACCAAGCCGTCAGAAGAATACCAGGTAATTTCTGAATTTCTCACTTCTCAATCAATAATGCTGCCTCTTCTTCTATGATACTGGATTTGTTTCATGGCTTAAGTGTTGCGTCATTGACCTAGCGTAGGCAGCTAAAAGCTGAAGCATGACAACATGGTTTAAGCCCCACGCGCATCTCTGAACACATTTCCTGCATGGCCACATGTCCACACATCCTCCATTCCGGTTGGTCATTTGCTTTCTGTATGTCAACGCGGAAACGGAGGTCAGTTGATGCATGTTTTACCATTTCCTACTTCCTCTTCCTTCTCTGTGTGGCAGAGCTACCGGCAGCCGGCGGCGTTCATCGTTACCCAGCATCCTTTGCCCAACACGGTGAAGGACTTCTGGCGTCTGGTGTATGACTATGGCTGCACCTCCCTGGTCATGCTTAACGAGATCGACCTGGCACAGGTGAGGCTCTGCTGGCACACTGGCATATCTGACATAGACCTCACATAGCTGACATAGACCTCACATAGCTAACATAGACCTCACATAGCTGACATAGACCTCACATAGCTGACATAGACCTCACATAGCTAACATAGACCTCACATAGCTGACATAGACCTCACGTAGCTAACATAGACCTCACATAGCTAACATAGACCTCACATAGCTGACATAGACCTCACGTAGCTAACATAGACCTCACATACTGTACAGTAGCTAACATAGACCTCACATAGCTGACATAGACCTCACATAGATAACATAGACCTCACATAGCTAACACACACTAGACATTCCTGACAAAGCTAATATAGACCTGACGTGTGTGTGCTTGTGTGTGCGTGTGTGTGTGTGTGTGTGTGTGTGTGCGCGTATGTGTGCATGCGTGCGTGCGTGCGTGTGTGTGTGTGCGTGTGTGTGCGCGTGTGTGCGCGTGTGTGCGCGTGTGTGTGCGTGCGTGCGTGTGCGCGCAGGGCTGTCCTCAGTACTGGCCCGAGGAGGGCATGCTTCGCTACGGGCCCGTCCAGGTGGAGTGCATGTCCTGCTCCATGGACTGTGATGTCATCAGCCGCCTCTTCAGGATATGTAACCTGACCCGGGTAAGGATGCTACAAGCGGACATTTTTTTTGGAGGACGTTTTTTTCTCTTTATGCTGACGATGATAGTGTTCTGTTGCTGTGGGTGTTTGGTATTTACAGTAATGTCTATGTTGTTGACTTTGTTGTTGTTGTTGTTGTTGTTGCAGCCGCAGGAGGGCTACCTGATGGTGAGACAGTTCCAGTACCTGGGCTGGGCCGGCCACAGGGAGGTCCCCGCCTCCAAGCGCTCCTTCCTCAAACTCATCCTGCAGGTGGACAAGTGGCAGCAGGAGTGCGAGGAGGGGGAGGGGCGCACTATCATCCACTGCCTGTGAGTGCCCACACACACACACACACATACACACACACACACACCACTCATTTTACACACCTGCCCATGAGAGTTTTTTTTATAGACCATGATTTACTGTGTGTGTGTGTGTGTGTCCGTCCATGCAGGAATGGAGGCGGTCGCAGTGGCATGTTCTGCGCGGCCAGCATCGTATGTGAGATGATCAAACGCCAGAACGTGGTGGATGTGTTCCATGCTGTCAAGAGCCTGAGGAACAGCAAACCTAACATGGTGGACAGCCCGGTAAGAGTGTGTGTGTGTGTGTGTGTGTGTGTGTGTGTGTGTGTGTGTGTGTGTGTGTGTGTGTGTGTGTGTGTGTGTGTGTGTGTGTGTGTCTGTAAGTCTGTGTGTCTGTGTGTGTGCGCGCGCGTGTGTGTGTCAGCCTAGTGTCTGACCCGCGGGGGGGGGGTTCTTGTCTCGTCGACAGGACCAGTACCGTTTCTGCTACGACCTGGCGCTGGAGTTCATTGAAACGTCTTAACCAGCAGCAGGGGACTCCAGTGAGCCAGGAGCCCCCGGGCCCCCAGCAACCAGGTCCTGGGACGAAAAGGGGAATCATCACAGGACCAGGAGGAGGATGGAAGATGGACTGAGTGTATGATATTGTGACGTCGAGGGTATTATGGTGATGATGATGAGGAGGAGGAAGGGGGCTACGACGACAACGATGATGATGATGTGGTAGAGGGTATGAGGAGAGTGTTTATTTTATGTCTCCATTGTACTTCTCCGTATTCAGTGGTGCCACAGGGGCAGGTCTGCTGGTCGCTCTGCCGCTGTCTGCTTCTCGTCCTCGGCCTGTTTTTGTAAAAGAGTAACACTACTGCCAAGGTGTTGCATGCTAGACTTGTTTTTTTTGTTTCCTATATTTGCAGCGTTAATGTCAACAAACTCTATATATATATCTATCTATAGAAGTCAAACCACAATGTGAAAGAAAATAAATGCACTCACCAGGGATGTGGGCGCTACCGTGTGACATTGGCTTAATCATGTTAGTATTGTGCACTGGCGGCAAATCGCTCATATTGTTTTTTTGTTTTGTAGCAAATTTTTATCATAAGCCAAAGACTTATGTAAATATGTCTATATGGATAAAGCACATTGTTTGTATTTATTGTTTATTTGCATTCATTTTTTTTGAAGGCTAAAAACAATCATCTTCATTACATGTTGTTTACTATAACTTTGAACCCGTATACATTTTTTGTAGCTTTTAGATCAAATTTAGTAGTATCTTGTTTTTTTTCCTGTTTTTTTCTTCTACTCAATGTGATGCTCCAGTGGTTTCTTTGTGTAAATGCTTGTGAATTCTAGCCATGCAGATGATAGCGCGAGTCGCAGTGCCACAGGGAGAGAGCTCTATTTTTCTCTGTTTTAACGCTCAGCTGTTTTGGTGTCTTAAGTGGAACAAAGGGTCCAGGAAGGAAGTGGTCATTGTTAGATTCAGAGGGTTAGAATGTCAGCCGACAGACAGACGGAGAGATGCAGACACAAACAGACATGTCTGTGCATGTGTAATGTATATCTATGATACAAGGTGCATGATACAGACACAACAAGACACAGAGACAGAAAGACGAGAGCAGTATGAAGAATAAGGGAAACAGACAGGCACAAATGCAGAAAGACAGTTGGAGAAACAAGACACAGGAAGTTGACATACTAGGGACAGGAAACTCATTTGTTTATGTGAAGTGGAGTCATGGTTCGTATTCTTTGTCTGTAACTGTTGGCTTTATTGACTGTAATGAACAAGGCATCTCTTTCAATAAAACAAGGTGGAGCAAGACTCCTGAGGATGTCATCATTGATCTGGATTGGTCAGAACAACTATACAGACCTACCCCTACGGCCAACCGGATGACAGCATTTGCAATCTGATATCAGCACAACACATTCAGATAGTAATCTTTTGACAACAACAGTCTCTCTAGTTGTTTATTGATTTATCAACATTAAGATTATTGTGAAAAAGATACTGTAGCCTATATAACAAGTTTTAGAAACTATCAGAAAAGACATCCTGTTCCACTAGCATGTGATTCTGGGACAGTAGATATTTTGGTTCCCATGTGGAAGATTGATTGTTTGAATCCCGTCTGTCACATTTGTGCTATGAGTGGTCTTAAGACATTGGTGTGGGTGGTGGTGGCTGGAGTGTGTTCCCAAATGAAAAAGAATTATACCCATATAGAATGTGTGTATGTGTCGTCTTAAATGTATCTTACCTTGTACAAGTTCAATCAGGAACACTCACAAGTTCTTTTGAACTATTAAACAAAACCATTCCTCCCAGGGAAGGGCTGCTGGTCAAAATAATTTAGAGCAGCCAAATTATTATAGATCATGATGTCCCACAGAAAGCATTATTAAATTAAAGCCGCAAGCACCAATGAGACGAGGTCCTACATTTACACCCCCTTAAGACTGACAGACAGGGTGAGACTGACCAGACAGAGCTGGTAAATCCAGCAAGACCAGCTAATGACCAGCCAAGGTTTGTAGCTGGTTCTCACTGGATTTTCCAGTAGAGTATGACAGCGCCATTTACCCTGTATTGAGGTCATTGTGTCGCACATTTACCATGGGCACAACTTTATATACCATACAGCCACAGATTGACAGACAGGGGCTTGATTATTATGATTATTATTTTATTATGTTTCTTATTATTAATACACTTTATTTGTATTGCACCTTTCATATAAATGCTGTAAATGCAGCTCAAAGTGCTTTACAACAGATAGTGTGCATGCATGGAGTGCTTCAGGTAAAAATAGATAGAAAAGAAACAAAAAGCATGAAAATAAGATGGAAGATAGAACACAATAAGAGATAGGCCTAAAGATGAGAAAGCAAGTAAAATGCAATGTAAAATGACAATTTAATAAAATATTGAACATTAAAAAAAAAAGTAAGAAAAGTGCAGTAGCCTAGTATGCAAGTGGAAAAGGAGCAAGTTAAAAGCTAAAGTGAAGAGATACGTTTTTAGATTTCTTTTAAAACTATTTAGCGAGCTGGCTTTAGCTGGCTCATTTAACTTTAAGACGTTATTGCTCATCCATTTATTTGGGAAAACAGGTAGTAATGGAGTTAATAGCTGCAGCATCACTTGGTTCAGCAGAGATGTGCAGTTGTGTATCATATTATGCTCTCTGAGAATAGTAATGGACCAAGGCCCAATGGACCAATGAGCCAGCCGGCCAGGTGCACACGTTTGGCTGACGATCTGCTTGCAATGCACACCCTTGTCCTGCAGAGGGAGACAAGACACAGGACAATGAACCCTCACATTTAACAGAATCCCAAAACATGTTACCCACGTTTTCTGGACCATAAAATAGCCTGGACGGACAATGCTGAGGCCCTCTATAGGAAAGGTCAGAGCAGACTGTTGTTCCTTAGGAGGCTCAGTTCCTTTGATGTGTGTAGGAGGCTGCTGCGGATGTTCTACCAGTCTGTGGTAGCCAGCACACTGTTCTTTGTCGTGGCCTGCTGCAGGGACAAACAAACTGAACACGCTGGTGAGGAAGGCCAGCTCTGTCGTGGGGCAACAACTGGACAGCCTGGAGGTTGTGGTGGAGAGATGAGGTTGAGAGGCAAACTGAATTCCATCCTGGACAACCCCTCTCATGAGCTGTGGCAGATGGGGAGCACCTTCAGCCAGGCTCATCCCACCCAGGTGCAATACAGAACAGTTCAGGCGCTCCTTTGTGCCAGTGGCCATCAGACTCTATAGTGCCTGAGTGTTGTGGATGTGTGCATGTACTGTATAGGGCATATTTGAGTATGATTATACATATCTTTGTATGTATGTATGCATAGGCGATTTTACCCTCTGAGAGTAGGGGGGGCAACATTTTGACGTGAGAAAAAAAAAAAAACCTGCCGTCTCGTCCCATCTATTTACAAAGAATACCAGTTGTGAACAGTATGCTAATGAGAAATCCGTATGACAATTCAATATGTACAACGCATCAAACTTCATCTAGACACCACGAGCATGTCAATATGACTTTATGGCCGAGCACTAGGCCATACCCAACATCACAACATCAAACTGCAACTGTCTGCTGGTGCTAGCTTCCTCGCCGATGGTGATGTTGCTAGTGCTAGTGCTAGTGCTAGTGCTGGTGATGTTGCTAGTGCTAGTGCTAGTGCTGGTGATGTTGCTAGTGCTAGTGCTAGTGCTAGTGTGCTAGCTCCGATAGCCTCTGGCGCACTTCTGCATTCGATTGCACCTGCTGCGCTGTCATTTCGAGTGGTAGCTTCTTCATTAGCATTGCCAGATTTTATTTTATTTTATGAAGAAGTGGTAAATTGTTTTTATAGCTCTTTTTGCCATTATGAGCAGGTTGGCTAGTTGTAGCTTGTTGAGCACTGAGCAGTACAGGATTATGAATATATATATATTTTTAAAGGTAGCCTAGTTTAAGTAATAAATACACTTTTAAAATTAATGATGATCTAACACAAACTGGTACAAACCACAATTATGTATTTAATAATTGTGTTAATAAGTTAAAAAAAAGAAGAAAAAAAAAGTTTTTTTTTTTTTTTTTTTTTTTTTTTAAGAATCTGAGCAGAGTTGGGCTGTCCAATCAGGGGGGGCACTTGCCCCCCCTATAAAATCGCCAGTGCTCTCAGATGCTCAAAGAAAGGCTAGCCTCATTCTATAGACTGAAAGAAGGTATCACTCCTCTACCACAGTTTACTAATCTCTGCACTACTACCCCAATTCCAAGGCAGAAATCCAGGATAGAGTGGCTGGGTGAATGTGGTCTGGACTCTGTGGAGGAGGGTCAGTGTGTCAGAGACATTGTAGAAGGACAGAGAACCTGCCTTGTGATCCAGATACACTCCTATTTTAGAGGATCGAGTGCCTGATACTTTAGTCTCAACTTTATCATGGTAGAAACTGTAACCGTCACCAGAGCACCGCAACATCCAAGACTTGTTATTTCCACCAAAATAGGTTTTGTCTTTTCTATTGATGATTTTATACGAGACTGCAATGTCAACAGTGTGACCACTCCATTCCACCTCCCAGTAACAGCGTCCAGACAGACCCTCTCTGCACAGAACCTGGGTGTAGCCAGGTTTAACTGATTCCGATCTTGCGCTATGCCTCGATCTCGCGGTAGGTGACGTCTGTGGATTCCGGCTCAGCTTCCTTCCTTAAAAAGCTAGCCGCAACAACAAGACAGGCTCGTGCGAAGCATTTGTTTGGGATCTCAACAATGACACGCTATTGTGCTGTTGCCAATTGTGGCAAAATCCGTAAACACAGTGTTTCCTGTGGAACTGATATCTTGGTGTGGTGGTGTGTGAAAAAAAGAGTCCGATTTCGAAACCAAAGCGGGGGATCGGAGACCGCCCTTCTTCCTCCCTTGTTCCTCTCTCCTGTCCCCTTCCTATAAGTAGGCCTATAAAGATGGCCTAACTTATCTCGTAAGGCTGGTAAAGTCCTAGAGCTTAAAATGTAATTAATTACATGTAACTGGACGGGATAAAACAGTAACCACACAGGCACTTAATAAATCCTATGGTTTATAGACATATTTTAATCAGATGTATTGTACAGTAGGTTACCATTATAACAGCAGCTGTTATAATGGTAACAGCTGATGTTTTCTGTTATTTTGATTGGCATTTTTTAGGTAGACACAAACGGGGTAAGGCTGGGTTTGACAAGACAAAGCAGGCTAGTAAAGATCACACTCAAGGAGCTAGACTGTACCGTTAACATTTGGTCAGAGATGGAGGGCTGGTCAGAGGTGGAGCGCTGGTCAGGTGGAGGTCTGGTCAGAGGTGGAGGGCTGGTCAGAGGTTGAGGTCTAGTCAGAGGTGGAGGTGGAGGTCTGGTCAGAGGTGGAGGTCTGGTCAGAGGTGGAGGTGGAGGTCTGGTTGGAGGTGGAGGTCTGGTCAGAGGTGGAGCGCTGGTCAGAGGTGGAGGTCAGAGGTGGAGGTCTGGTCAGAGGTGGAGGTCTGGTCAGAGGTGGAGGTCTGGTCAGAGGTGGAGTTGGAGGTCTGGTCAGAGGTGGAGGTCTGGTCAGAGGTGGAGCGCTGGTCAGAGGTGGAGGTCAGAGGTGGAGGTCTGGTCAGAGGTGGAGCGCTGGTCAGAGGTAGAGGGCTGGTCAGAGGTGGAGGTGGAGGTCTGGTCAGAGGTGGAGCGCTGGTCAGAGGTGGAGGTCTTGTCAGAGGTGGAGCGCTGGTCAGAGGTGGAGGTCTGGTCAGAGGTGGAGGTCTGGTCAGAGGTGGAGGTCTGGTCAGAGGTGGAGCGCTGGTCAGAGGTGGAGGTCTGGTCCGAGGTGGAGCGCTGGTCAGAAGTGGAGGTCAGAGGTGGAGGTCAGAGGTGGAGCGCTGGTCAGAGGTGGAGGTCTGGTCAGAGGTGGAGGTCAGAGGTGGAGGGCTGGTCAGAGGTGGAGGTCAGAGGTGGAGGTCTGGTCAGAGGTGGAGGTCAGAGGTGGAGGTCTTGTCAGAGGTGGAGGGCTGAGGTGGAGGTCAGAGGTGGAGGGCTGGTCAGAGGTGGAGGTCAGAGGTGGAGGTCTGGTCAGAGGTGGAGGTCAGAGGTGGAGGTCTGGTCAGAGGTGGAGGGCTGAGGCTGCCCAGCCCCTAAGTCTGAAGTGCTAACAGTAACTATAGTAACAGTACTCCTATATGCTAACATGGATATCTTAATAACACTATAGCTTACAATGAGAATCAGAAACAGTTTTTATGATTAAAATCGGTTTTTATTTATTTTTAAATTGGTCAGAGGTGGAGGTCTGGTCAGAGGTGGAGGTCAGAGGTGGAGGTCTGGTCAGAGGTGGAGGTCTGGTCAGAGGTGGAGGTGGAGGTCTGGTCAGAGGTGGAGGTCTGGTCAGAGATGGAGGTCAGAGGTGGAGGTCTGGTCAGAGGTGGAGGTCTGGTCAGAGGTGGAGCGCTGGTCAGAGGTAGAGGGCTGGTCAGAGGTGGAGGTGGAGGTCTGGTCAGAGGTGGAGCGCTGGTCAGAGGTGGAGGTCTTGTCAGAGGTGGAGCGCTGGTCAGAGGTGGAGGTCTGGTCAGAGGTGGAGGTCTGGTCAGAGGTGGAGCGCTGGTCAGAGGTGGAGGTCTGGTCAGAGGTGGAGCGCTGGTCAGAAATGGAGGTCAGAGGTGGAGGTCAGAGGTGGAGGTCAGAGGTGGAGCGCTGGTCAGAGGTGGAGGTCTGGTCAGAGGTGGAGGTCAGAGGTGGAGGTCTGGTCAGAGGTGGAGGTCAGAGGTGGAGGTCAGAGGTGGAGGGCTGGTCAGAGGTGGAGGTCAGAGGTGGAGGTCTGGTCAGAGGTGGAGGTCAGAGGTGGAGGTCTGGTCAGAGGTGGAGGGCTGAGGCTGCCCAGCCCCTAAGTCTGAAGTGCTAACAGTAACTATAGTAACAGTACTCCTATATGCTAACATGGATATCTTAATAACACTATAGCTTACAATGAGAATCAGAAACAGTTTTTATGATTAAAATCGGTTTTTATTTATTTTTAAATTGGTCAGAGGTGGAGGTCTGGTCAGAGGTGGAGGTCAGAGGTGGAGGTCTGGTCAGAGGTGGAGGTCTGGTCAGAGGTGGAGGTCTGGTCAGAGGTGGAGGTGGAGGTCTGGTCAGAGGTGGAGGTCTGGTCAGAGATGGAGGTCAGAGGTGGAGGTCTGGTCAGAGGTAGAGGGCTGGTCAGAGGTGGAGATCTGGTCAGAGGTGGAGGGCTGGTCAGAGGTGAAGGTCTGGTCAGAGGTGGAGGGCTGGTCAGAGGTGAAGGTATGGTCAGAGGTGGAGGTCTGGTCAGAGGTAGAGGTCTGGTCAGAGATGGAGGTCAGAGGTGGAGGTCTGGTCAGAGGTGGAGGTCAGAGGTGGAGCGCTGGTCAGAGGTGGAGGTCAGAGGTGGAGCGCTGGTCAGAGGTGGAGGTCTGGTCAGAGGTGGAGCGCTGGTCAGAGGTGGAGGTCAGAGGTGGAGGTCTGGTCAGAGGTGGAGGTCAGAGGTGGAGGTCAGAGGTGGAGGTCTGGTCAGAGGTGGAAGGCTGAGGCTGCCCAGCCCCTAAGTCTGAAGTGCTAACAGTAACTATAGTAACAGTACTCCTATATGCTAACATGGATATCTTAATAACACTTTAGCTTACAATGAGAGTCAGAATCAGTTTTTATGATTAAAATCGTTTTTTATTTTATTTTTTATTTGCCACCACCACCGCCTCCTCCTCCGAGCCAGGGAAGAGGAGAGAGAGAGAAGAGGACATCTCCCTTTCTCTCCCTGACTCTCTCTCAGTGGTCCAGAGAGAGAGAGAGAGGAGAAGGAGATACCACCTTGACATCTCCCCTCCCCCCCTCTCTGGCTCACTGAGAGAGACTCAGCGAAAGAGAGGAGGACTCTCTCACTGAATCTCTCTCAGTGAGACAGAGAAGGGGGGGGAGGAGATGTCGAGATGATACCTCCTTCTCCTCTCTCTCTCTCTCTAGCCCACGAGAGAGAGTCAGGGAAAGAGAGGAAGACGTCCCCCTCTCTCTCTCTCTGGCTGCTCTTCCTCTGTCGCTCTCTGGCTTTTATACCCCTCCTGGCTCACGTCACAAGGGCGCTCTGTGACGTCACGGTTTGCGAGGCTCTTTTGACAAAACTACTTTCTAAAATCACTGTAAATCACTTGATTGGCACTTTCAGACAGGTGTGATGAAGGTGCTATTGCAAATTAAACCATGATCGGAACAACAAGACTGAGCTGGGGAGCCCACCCACGCGCACAGCGGCATATCTCAATAAAGGTTTTGTTGCCTAAATTAGCTGTCTTATTCTAGCAGCCGAGCAGCGTTCCGTTCAACGGACCTGCAAACTTGTCACCTTTTGGCTACAGTCACCTTTTTTATGTTAACCATGGTAGTTTCAGTGAATCTAGAGGGTTTTAGTTTTGTATGTCGTCACCTTTTTCATTACTCCAGGTCTGGTTCATAACAACGCAGGCGCCTTCACGAGTATCCTGGATTTGGCGTTAATAGTATAATAGTATTCTCTCGTTCAAAATAAAGCAACTGCCAAAAGTTAAAAAGTCTTTATTGAGATATGCCGCTAGGGCGTGGGTATAGGCTCCCCAGAACTCCTGCCCTTTTCTTTTTTAAATAATATTCTCTATTCAATAATCTAATTCTGTCAAAATGTTCCAATATACAGTCCTTATTATCAATTTGTTTTAAGTCCTTCATCCATTCCCGCACATTATAGCTCCCATATTATGACGAGACTTGAATATGACACTTAAGAATGGGTTTATGTCAACAATCCTTACGCAGAAGTTCTTGTTTGTGATATTCGGGTGTGTAGATGTTTTTATGAATACGCCAACGAATACAAATAGCCTAGGCTATGTTTCAGTTTAATCGTTCTGAAATCGGAATCGGAACTAGTCTGTTCGTGTGAGTCAATGATCAAACAAAAATCTAAACAGGAATTGGATATGGAGTTTGGATTACTGGAAAGGAACTTTACGTTTGAAAGATCCGTGGTGAACCGAGTAATACGGCAGCAAGTTAGATTATTGATTTGCCGAATCATGTTTGTAGCTATAATTATCGAATCACATGAAACCCATCCATGGACCCCATACAAGACCTCGATACAGGCACATATAGCTGGATTATATAGGCCATGACGCACGGGGCCTTGGATATGCCGGGACTTGGCACAGATGTTCTAATATGTGCTTGGCTATCCCGCAACATCCATTAGAACACGCAGCTTCTATATGCCTACAGAATGTTTTGAGAAAGTATGTGAAATGCATGATATCCCGGAAAATACACAAATTGGCTGCTGTAAAGAACCCTGATGAGATGAGGAGGGAGGGAGTGAGGGAGGGAGAGAAGTATAGAGGGAGGAGAAGGATGGAGAAGAGGAGGGGGGGGGGGTGAAGGGGGAAAAGAGCTAATTAATTAACAAATATCACAAATGTCCATGCAGTATAAATAATGATCCATGCATTTAATTTTCTTGTGTTTATTTTACTTTTTAGGTAAATAACAACCACTTAAGATGTAAAAGTAGGGGAGAGAAAACCACTAACAGATCACTTAAACAACAACAGTCAAACACTTCCATCTCAATAGTGAGTAACATAAATGTCACCAAACATTTGAACAAGTAACTATTTCCTCAGCAGCATGTCGGGAGTTTGGCAGTGATTCTATAGTCCAGTAGAGTCATCATGTTTATATAGGTTTATTAAGCAGCATTTAGACTATCCTGTGCTAAACTAGACTCTCAGACATAGGCGATTTTACCCTCTGAGAGTAGGGGGGGCAACATTTTGACGTGAGAAAAAAAAAAAAACTGTTCTGCCGTCTCGTCCCATCTATTTACAAAGAATACCAGTTGTGAACAGTATGCTAATGAGAAATCCGTATGACAATTCAATATGTACAACGCATCAAACTTCATCTAGACACCACGAGCATGTCAATATGACTTTATGGCCGAGCACTAGGCCATACCCAACATCACAACATCAAACTGCAACTGTCTGCTGGTGCTAGCTTCCTCGCCGATGGTGATGTTGCTAGTGCTAGTGCTAGTGCTAGTGCTAGTGCTAGTGCTGGTGATGTTGCTAGTGCTAGTGCTAGTGCTGGTGATGTTGCTAGTGCTAGTGCTAGTGCTAGTGTGCTAGCTCCGATAGCCTCTGGAGCACTTCTGCATTTGATTGCACCTGCTGCGCTGTCATTTCGAGTGGTAGCTTCTTCATTAGCATTGCCAGATTTTATTTTATTTTATGAAGAAGTGGTAAATTGTTTTTATAGCTCTTTTTGCCATTATGAGCAGGTTGGCTAGTTGTAGCTTGTTGAGCACTGAGCAGTACAGTCAGATCTCATTTTTTTCGACGGACGAGTTGTGCCATTAGTGGATTATGCATATATATATATTTTTAAAGGTAGCCTAGTTTAAGTAATAAATACACTTTTAAAATTAATGATGATCTTACACAAACTGGTACAAACCACAATTATGTATTTAATAATTGTGTTAATTAGTAAAAAAAAAAAAAGTTTTTTTTTTTTTAAGAATCTGAGCAGAGTTGGGCTGTCCAATCAGGGGGGGCACTTGCCCCCCCTGCCCCCCTATAAAATCGCCTATGTGTGTATGTATGTATGTATGTATGTATGTATGTATGTATGTATGTATGTATGTATCATATTAATGTATGTAGGCTATCCTATATTTATGCATAGGCCTACTGTATGTATATATTTCTTGTAATGTAATTTCATCTTGTGTCTTGGTGGAACGGAGCTCCTCCCTATCCCATATCAGGCGACGCTCATTGCACTCCAGTCCAGTTGGTGGCAGTATCTAGCTAATCCACCTCAGCCGGTTCCGAGTGAGAGCTTCTTGTTCATCCCAGCACCAGCTCGCCCTGCGACTTGCCGTACTTATTGGAAAGTGACCTTCCTTCCAGTGCACCGCAAAATAAAAGGTGAGTGTGTTACCTAACTGAACAGCAATCTTGAGTCAAAGTAGTGCAAAACATCAATGCATTAGGAAAGAAGTGATCACTTAGCTAGCTAATAATTGTCCTGTATGTATCTGGTGGTGGCAGACCACCGATTAGGCCTGACTAACGCTAGCTAGCTACATGGATAACGTTAGCGTATGCCCTCAGAATTGCCATATTTGAAGCTCTCAATTTGGGATAAAGCCGTTGGTTGAATTTCCAAACAGGTCACTTTAGTTCTAGCTTGATCGTCTAACATATACATTAGCTAGTTTAAGCTATTTTAACGCTGCTAGTTAGCTTAGGAGCTAGACTGGAGCTAGTTATAGCTAGATAGTGTAGACATAAATTAGCTGGCTATCCGTCTCAGTCACGCCAGTTAGCTATTGCGACCTTGAATCTCCTAGCCTAGGTTGAGTATTACATGTGGACGTATATGGTAACGTTATGGTGGAACACATGCAATGTTTGTGGCAAACCTAATTTTGGCATTTATTCGCGTAGCCCGATTTAACTCACGTAAGCTCTCAAAAGCTAGTCAACGCTGGTTTCTCCGTTCGCTACGTCAAATTTGCAGCGTGGGTGACGTAGAAGTAAAGGACTGCAAGGCCCAATCCCAATGTCCCCCCTAAACCCTCAAGCCCTGAGCCCTCACAGACTTATTGACGTCACCTGGTGAAGTGATCGAGTGCGCGAGGCTGCAAGGGCTCGAATTGGTATAACAAGGAATGGGACAGCACTTGTGACATCACATTACGTTGACGTGAAAACATATTTCTTACTATTGTGGGCGTGGGGCTTTTTTTAAATCAATTTGTAAATTGTACATGTTTTTCTTGTAGGCCTTCGTGTAAATTAATTTTGGCTGAGTCAAATCCCCTTTACATTATCAGAACTCTCTGTGTTACCCTCAAAACATTTGTTCAACTTGAAATCATTTCATTTTGTGGTCATATGCGATCGCATCTGCGATCAAATATCAACCCAACCCAGAATTTGTTAGTAGGATCGCATCGATCCTACATTACTGCCTGTGATTCTTGTTTGTGATGAATCCAAAAGTATTAACTTAAGAATGATAATATATTATGTATACACATTCCTGCACCTCACAACTCTTTCCATATTCATGTTGGAAATCTCAATTCAAAGAACACTGCACCGAAATGGGTAATTAATGTCATACTGCTTTTAACTGGGCAATCATATGATTTAGAGCAACAGAAATCGATGTAAATTATAACCATAGCCTACATATTTTTAAACAAATCACATTATACAAACCCATGGGGTTAATAACCCATAGCCTACTTAAAAATAATGAAACCAAATTTATTATAAGGCTACTTGTGCAGATAAGCAAGTCCAGCTGAAAACATGAAAACATATTTTGTTCTGTAACGTGAACGTTACGGTTGGTTGATCTGTCCGTGCTTGTTTATTGGCTGTTCTTCAGGTAACCCCTTGTTTCACGTCACGACGCTATGAACTGTGGGTAATTCCCTTGGGCTAAGTCTGCAGAAATGCAGACTTACGGGAAGGGGCCATAAAGGGCTCAAAATGGCTGCCGGAGAGCCCTCGCGCACTTGCCGAGTTGACATTGGGACACCCCTAAGCCCTCGCGGACTTCGCGGGAGAGCGCCCTTAAGTCTGCGAGTCTGCAAGGGTGGACATTGGGACTGGGCCCAAGTGTGGCCAACACGCATACTGGGTTGTGGCTAGATGGTGTACAGCTATGGCCCGTGTAGAAGGCTAGTTCCCTTCAAATGCAGAGACCGGTCAAAGCCTAACCCCGACCCCTAACCCTAACCTACTGTACCTAAGCCTAACCTTAAAGGACAATGCTCGTTTTTGACAACCTGGACCTTACGACATATTATAAGACGTTTGACTCACCGAGATCACTTTGGTCTAATTCTGAGGCATGTAGAAGAAATTTAAAATCCAGCGCGAGCCAGTATATCCATGATATGGCGGTGGTGGGGGCATCGGGAATGCAGTTTCTAAAAATCTATTTTCCCGATGCCCCAACCACCGCCATTACATGGATATACTGGCTCGCGCTGGATTTTAAATTTCTTCTACATGCCTCCAAACTACACCAAAGTGATCTCGGTGAGTCAAACGTCTTATAATATGTCGTAAATAAGGTCCAGGTTGTCAAAAACGAGCATTGTCCTTTAACTCTAAATCTAACCCTAAACCTTAACTCTAAACCTAACCTTGTTTTAACCCTAACCTAAACCCTAAATGGCCTCTGCATTTATGGTAACTAGATTAACAGTTAATCGACTATTGATTAATTGCGATAAGAATTTACTCGTAAGATTTGGTTACTCAATTAATTGCTTGTTAATGGAACACAACTTTTTTTTTTGAACGAACATTACCGGGAGTTGCGTGAAATGTAATCATAATTTAAGGTCTGACTCTGGGGCCCCACGCCATGTGGTGAAGGCTAATTGGGAGACTGGGAAATTTTGACAACACAAAACAGCTTGAGAAAATGTAGTCCCAGACACAACCATCTTGTTTCTACACAGGTGTATCTATTTGTCTGATTGCATAGGATTCTATGCAGTAGAGCCAATCAGACAAATAGATACACCTGTGTAGAAACAAGATGGTCGTGTCTGGGACTACATTTTCCCAAGCCCTATGGAAGAAGACACAAAAATTAAGTGAGCAAAGCGCAGTTTGGTGTGGGATGTTCTTTTCAGTTAATCGACTTTTGTTTAAGATTAACAGTTATCGATTGATGAAATTCCTTGAAATTTGCAAACCTAGAACTAGCCTTAACCGTCCTTCTACACCGGTCGTAGCTGTACCCCTTCTAGCCACGACCGGAAAAGAGAACTGCTTTGTGAACTGGCGGTTTTGGGAAAAGATTAAGGAGTTGCAAAAGTCTTTTTAGTGGAGTGACTTTCACTGCAACATTTCACTGTGACTGTACACTGTACATTTACATGTGACAAATAAAGGAATCTTAAATCTTGACTTGTGTTCTGAAAGTGAGATTGGTGATCATGGATATTCCTTTAAATGTTCGATACAGAACCTGAGGGCTGATGAGGTTTGGGGTGTAAGAACATTTTTGAGTAAAGACAGTTCTGTGCAAAGGTCAGTTCTGGTGACTGTTTAAAGAAGGGGTCAGCAACCTTTACTATCAAAAAACAAAAGTGCCATTTTTGGCCAAAAAAACAAAAATCCGACTGGAGACGCAAAACATATTATAATGAAGAAAATGGTTCTCCTGTTTTCAGGCTTGGTGGTATGCACCCAGAGGAAGGGACACATTAAGGGAGGTTTGGGGGTTCTCCCCCAGGAGATTTGGAGGGTCAAACACTTCATTTCCTACATTCTGGTGAATTTGTGTGTGCCAGTTTGTGCTGAATTACATGTAACATATAATTACATATAATTTTTGTCAAAGCCAGGGAGCCACTGGAGAGGGGTTAAAGAGGTAGCAGACCCCTGGTCTAAAGAGCTGCAGGTAGCAGACCCCTGGTCTAAAGAGCTGCAGGTAGCAGACCCCTGGTCTAAAGAGCTGCTGGTTGCAGACCCCTGGTCTAAAGAGCTGCAGGTAGCAGACCCCTGGTCTAAAGAGCTGCAGGTAGCTGACCCCTGGTCTAAAGAGCTGCAGGTAGCTGACCCCTGGTCTAAAGATCTGCAGGTTGCAGACCCCTGGTCTGAAGATCTGCAGGTTGCAGACCCCTGGTCTAGAGGGACGTTGGTCTGCTCCTCTCACTTGTCCTCTTTTCAGTCCTCTTCACCCTCTCTTGCCTCTTCAACCTCATGTTAACGGTTACCTTTGTCCATTTTCCGTCTACCAAGATAAGCTAAGACGCTAATTTAAAAAAAACAACAACAACGTTATCTATCATTCTCTCATAGGCTTTTCTAGTTAAGCAAACAAATACAATCGTAAGAGAGGCTTCAAACACACTTGCATTCAACTCCCTCTGACCTCACTGTGTTTTGGTTGTGGTGTCCTGCTTGGAAAGGGCTACTGTATTAGCAGATAGACACACAAGCGGTTGTATTATCTGCAGTGATTACTTCAGCAGTTTAGTCTCTCATTTCCCTTTAAAAAAAAAAAATCAAATGAAGGCTTACTGCATGCTACTGCTATTTAATAATTGGAAAACAAAAGCATCCTAGTACCCTAGTGCATCACAATTTTGTTAGAAGGCTCGCAGCCACCTAAACTATTAAAAGGTCCATAATGTGTTGTGTTTAAATTCTACTTAGTTTGCCTTGGCTTGCACCACTATGGAACAAATGTTGATGGGTATTTTTTCTCCTACTTAGATGGCAGGACGTATGTTTGCAAGCTGGTGGGGCAAGATGAGACCTTACTACACCCAGGCTTACCAGGAGATGTGGGTGGGAATCGGTATCATGTCATACCTGTACTACAAAGTCTCTTATGGGGGTAAGTTGGCCATATGCAAATTTGCAATACATTTGTCACAATGATCAAAGTTAATTGAACAACATGTTTTGGGTCTGTTAGTTGATTGTTTGGAAAGTACGTTACTACATTTTCAATAGTGAATGTTCCAGGTGGAAGTGAATGGATAAACTTGATGGTGTATGCATCATGCTTTATCAGTTTACTGTAGCTTCCCAGGAATACTTTTAATAATCTTATGCTTATCAAAATGTTTTTTTGTTTTATATAGGAAAGAAAGCGGTGAAACCCAGTAAGTAATTAATAACTTGATATTATTAATTGCTGTTTTGGTAGCAAATATTAAAGCTGCAGTAATTGATTAACATTTTGTCAAAACTAATTAAATCCACCTGATAGCAGATTGTTTCATTAAGCCATAGCTCCTAATAGCGTCTACTTCAATGACTCACCCCTACCAGTCCCCATGTCTTATTCCAGCATTTCTGCCTGTGTTGTCAAATTACAGCCTGTAACTTTGCTCCACCCCCCTACCTCAAATGTGTATATATACATTTTAGGCCTTTCATTTGTAAACAAGTCTCTTACTGTCATCTAGCAGTAGAAATCAATTATTGCTGTTTTAATGGTGTTTTTACAATCTTTTTTTTTTATTACAGGTGGTTCTCACTGAGGTCTGAGCTTCCAGCATCCATCTTCCTTCCCATGTGAATTGCTCCACACTCAACTACTTGCTTTAATGTTTATTTGTATGGAATAAAATTGTCCATTGGGACTAATGACTAATGTTCCGGGGTCTCATGTTTCCATGCTATGCTTTAATTTAGTTTGAGGTTGGTATGATCTTTCAGAGCAGTACAATTCATCTCTTAAAAAAATTCAGTCCGTTTCCCCTTCACTGTTTCTGGACCCACAAGGCCATAGAAGAATGCCCAGTGTAATGCTGATCGGATTTGGAATAAGAATCAAAGGCCACATATACGGCAACATAACCATATAAATCGTTCCATGTCCTTTCAAAGAATGCATCCACACTATTATATGGCAACTATAGAGAATGATGTCGTTGGGATCACGGAGTGGTTTTTGGAACGGCCAGCCAAAGAGAACATTGCCAGCCAATGAAGATTGCGTAGTGCTGATAGACGGTCAGATCGGATACTTGCGACGGGCACTAGCGCACAGTCTGCAAACTATAGGGGAAACATGGCGAGCACGAGATGCACTTGGGTAGGGACAACAACACCAGAGACGGGTTCAGAGTTCAAACACAAATGTGATTTATTTAAAGTGGGGGAAAGGGGTATGGGGAGATTGCATGGGAGATTGTCATGGTCTGGCAGGTCCTTCCTGGTCTGGCGTAGGAACTATACTCTCGTGTCCTTCACGGGGACACAAGGAGGGAGGAGGATAAGACGGGGGAGAGAGCTGTCAGTCCTGTGTCTGCAATACTGTCTTTGTACAATATCAGTTCTGCAAACCACTTCCAAAATTAATCCAGGTAACAGTTAATCCACAGGTCTATTAGTCCATAAACACACTATTCGTCACTACGGTGGCTCGTGTCCTCTTACCCACGTGGCTCTGCAGGGGATCCGTCCCCCTGATGAGAACGTCCATCAAGCAAAAGAGGCTGATATCCAGGTAGGCTGCAGCTGTGTCTGCACCAGCTGCGGATGATAACACGGATTAGTCTCGATCTGGCTCGTGAGCCCCGATTAGACTGCGTTTGAATGGTCGCTGTCCACGGTGCTGATTTCAGGCCTGCCTGACGCAGCTGGACATACGTACCAACTGCAAAATTTGTGAAAAGTGGTAAATTTGCACTACTGGTAGGTGGTTCCACAGACAAATGGACACTGCCGGCTTATTGCCCATTTTAGATGTTTATTATGAGTCTTTCTGCAAAGAATTACCTAGTCATGCAACAGGTCTGAGAGGACATTTTACAGTGCCTATGAAAAGTTCCCCCGTCACATTTTATTGTGTAACAACATGGAATCAAAATTGATTTTTTTTTTTTTTTTTTTAATTCACTGATAAACACGTATTATATGGCTGGGTTGGGGTGCTTGGAATAATGTTTGGGATGAACTGAACAGTGGTTAGTCCAGCCACTGGAGGGCACCATATTGGCGTGTAGTCTGTCTTAATGCCAAAAGAAGAAGACGACATGACATCAGCTGAACCAGCTACGTCGAATACAACCAATATGGCTATGGTAGCCAGCTAGCTTCCCAACAACAGGGTAAGGCTATTTGTCATTCGGAAAATCAATCTTTATCTCATCCTGAAATAGAAAAGAGTAGAACTGTTTATTTTCTGATGTTTCTGATTATATATCTAAAACTGAAATACTTTTGTAGAGGATTAAGCTAGAGCTTTCTAGAATAGTTCCTGGTTTGCTCAGTCAGCGAGTGACGGCACGGGCGTAGTTTGCTGCCGATGTCGCCTCGCAACTCAGGCTAGCTAATCGATAAGGAACCTTGTGCTCCCGTTATTACTCGGATTAACGTTGTTCTCAATCAAGAATTGCCACCTCGGATTACCTTTCGCGCATCTATGCTTAGCACTACGTAAGTAGCTAATGTTAGTTAGTCAGTCGCCTGGGCCACTCGGTCTTTGGCGAGGTTAGCTACGTTAGCTAAAGCCATCACATCGTTTAAATTAACACGTTAACCTGTGGTGTTAACTTAGCTAGCAACTTAAGTGGATGGTTGACATGTTGAGCAGTTTTAAGTCTTGGCTACATGCCAGTCAGATAGTAACTGTTGTCTGGATAGTTACTGACGTTAGTCCTAGCTGGCTAGCTAGCCAAATTGTCTGCCTACAGCCAATGTTATCTAGGTAGTGTTAACGTGAACGTTAGCTAAGTTAATTGCATGATCGAAACGCTTCGAGTAATGTTCTTTAACCCATGCTTGATGTTCAGTAACATTAATATTATTTGCAAACTGGATGCTCGTGTCCAGCCGTTTAAGGCGTGGCCACCAGGATTCCTCTAGTGGAGCCTCTGGCACTGCTGGCTCAGAGCAGAGCAATTTAACGGGATTATGGCATGGCTGCCAGCTAGCCAGGCTAATAACATTGTGTGAACAATGTGTTCCATGTTAGCCTATCTTGTACTAGCCTGCTGGTCTACATTCCAACTAACATTAATAGCGATCCAGGTAGCTAGCTAACGTCAGCTAAGATGATTCTTTTAAAGCCCGCCCCCCTGTTTACCGTCTTTCATGAACCATAACCAATGGTGACCTAGTACGATGGCTATGCACTGTACCAACATCACAATGCTGAAAGGTGAAAGACAACTTGTTTAAAGGCATTGAAAGTAATTATGGCCCTGTTTAATGACGTTACATTGTAGCAATGGAGATACCCACATTATTTTATTTTATTTTTTTCTGGACCTCGAGGGCTCTTTACTGGCCACACGAGTGAGGGCGACACAGCACACACAGACGTCTTAGGTGGTCGTCAGTTGAAATTGTTCCCTGCATTTCTCCCATCCAAGCTGTACTCCTCCAGGGGCAGCCAGGAGCAGTGGGCAGCCACTGTTCATTGCGCCCAGGGACCAAATCCAAGTGCTCAGTCAAAGTCTTGTTCAGGGACCGGACTGAAGGGCATCTTTTCTTTTGCATGTTTTTTTCGTATTGGGTTCTTGTGGGAGGAAACCCTTGCAAACACGGGAGAACATCCAAACACTGCACAGAAAGGCCTGGAGACCTTGTGGTGAGGTAATAGTACTAGGTACTGTGCCACAGTGCCGCATGTGAGCGACTTTTGGGGTTCAGTGTCTTGCTCAAGGACACTTTGGCACACTGCCAAGAGCTGGGATCAAACCAGGCATCAAATGTCATCAGGAGCGTTCCATTTAGCTTCTTCTTTCACTTGTTTTTGCAGTAGATATATTTTTATATTTACTTCAAATTAATATACGTTTTATCAGGCAAGTGTGTCTACTGACTACGTTTGTAGAAAACCTCTTATGATTCACGCACTCTGGGAAAAAGTTATTCAGGTAAATGAATACATTTCCATCTCCTGATTCACATACCTCTTTCAATGGTAGCAGATGTGCTTAAAACTATGCACTGAAAGCAATGAAACTTGGAGCTCCCATTGACGTGGGGGCGTGGCTCCTGAACTCCCAGTTAAGTGTTCAGTGCTTTTTGTTTTACAGAGGACCGGGCTCAGGGTTAGCCTCCCCAACAACAACGCATTGACCTGTACAAGGCGGACCGTTTCTCCAGTGCTTTCGCGTCTGGCGCATGTAGGAGCGGTGGATATTGCTAACTGGTTACCACCCCTTTGACAAACTTCAAGTACTTATGTGCCTCTCGTTCTGACCCCAACCTAGCCGAAAACATGATGCCGGTAAGTAAACCTACAAAATCTGTTTTTCATACCTCGTTCTCGGATAGCCCTTTCATATTAACACCACGTACAGTAAACTGGGTTCCTTCTGAAATCCAGTACACCTGTCCATCTATTTACTACTGTATATTATAAGCCTGTCCATCTATTTACTA
Source organism: Borostomias antarcticus (assembly GCF_949987555.1). Lineage (NCBI taxonomy): Eukaryota > Metazoa > Chordata > Actinopteri > Stomiiformes > Stomiidae > Borostomias > Borostomias antarcticus. The sequence continues at coordinate 13,188,210 of NC_140252.1, forward strand.
CTGTATACATATATATTATACATATATATTATAAGCGTCTAAATGACGTAGGCTAAATGTTGGTGTGAGGTCTTGTGTAGGTGAAGCACGCATTATTGTTATATATTGAAAACCACGAATAGTTCTCAAATGGCAGCACTATGCACTTTTTGTTTGCATAAACATTAAAATAATGTGTCTCGGAGAGCAGCTAGCTTTGGTTGATGCTGGACAGTATTTACAGTAGAGTTTTTCAAAGCATGGTAATAGTGAACATGGTTTGAGAGTGATAATTTTATCGCAATACATTTAATCAAATATGATCACGGTTTATCATTATACCGGTTATTGTTACATCCCTAACCTAGAGCTGGCAGAACTCCGCCTCCAGAAATCTGAGGAAAGAATGCAGCTGAAAAAGCTTGAATACCATAGATCTAAATCTTGCATTTCTTTCTCAGATGATCCTGACGGTGTACCTCAACGATGGGGAGCAGGCTCTAACCGAGGTGCCTATCACCCCAGAGACTTCATGTCGCGATGTGGTGGAGTTCTGCAAGGAGCCCGGCGAGAGCGGCTGCCATCTGGCCGAAGTGTGGCGAGGCAACGGTATGGGGGGAGGAGCCAGGGAAACTATGTCCTATGTGCTGGGACGTCTCTGTTTGCAATTGCACAAAACAGTCGTCCTGTTTTGTCCGACTGTCACCCTGCGTTTCTCGGATCTCCTTCACAGATTCTCCTCCATTAAAGATGCAGTGTGCGGTTTGTGATTTCCTGTTAGACTTTAAAAAAAAAAAAAAAAAAAAACATTTGAAAGATTTTGAAAAATGCAACCGACAAAATCCCCGCTCCTCCCTTCAGGCTTCCCTCCAAAGCCACTCATTATTGATTGTTATCAGGATGTAATGAGAACTGCCAAAAAATACAACAGAACGTACTTCTGAGCCAAACAGCATACTGCACATTTAACATTCTCTCATTGTTTGTTTGTGGCTATGGTGTGATTCATGGGGGACTGCCCACTGTTCCGACATACCATTGTTCCGACGTCTCACTAGTTCAACTTGTTCACCGATCGTCAGACATCCCATCGTTCCGACGGCTCAAGAGTCCGACCGACAATGGGATGTTGCGGACTAGTGAGTTGTCGGACTAATGGGATGTCGGAACAATGGAATGGCACCGATTCATGTAGACGCCTCAATCTTTCTGCTCGTCTGTCGGTATGTTTTTTGTGTTCCCACTCCGCAACCGCCCAACACCCCTCTTCCCTCTCCCTCCTCTTGAGTCTTCCTGGTATCCGTCCTGATGGAGTAATGGATTGTTCCTTCCAATCGCTCTCTCTCTCTCTCTCTCTCTCTCTCTCTCTCTCTCTCTCCCCCCACCACGCTCCCACAGAGAGGGCCATCCCGCTGGAGCACATGATGTACGAGCACCTGCAAAAGTGGGGCCCTCGTAAGCAAGAAGTCAAGTTCTTCCTCCGGCACGAAGACTCGCCCACCGAGAGCAGTGATGGCCAGGGTGAGCGCACGCCTACCTCAGGCCAGGGGTCGGGAACTCCTCTTTTTTTTTTCACTTTAATTGCATGCACATTGGGAGCGATGATACGAAAACGATGATTTTGAAACATGAAAAATACTGTCGTAAATTAGTTTCTCTATCACTCTTATGAACCCTTTATGTATGACAGGGTTATAGGTCCTTTATGACACTTGTGTAGTGCTTATAGAGGCTTTATGAAGGCTTCATGAAGCCTTTATTTTAGAAGCTGCTCTTCAGTATACCATACCTCTTGCAGGGAGCCAGCAGTCTCAAGAGCAGGCCAACCGCAGGACTGGAAGCAGTGGAGAGAAGCACAACGATAACGGGGTAAGTAATGTACCATTTTGGCACAAGTCTCATGCACATAAACCATAGAAAACGACGCGTTCCTACACTAGAGAGAAGGGATTGGAACCATCCTTTCCTGCCGTGGAAAGCAGCTCCTGGTGCCCAATGGCTACTCTTATAGACAGGATGGGGGGGGCGGGGCCATAAGTCCTGCTGGAAGTGCTTTTGTACGACTGTAACCATGGCAAAAGTCGTGTTGCCACCTCCGATAGGTTGATTTCCTGTGTTAACGAGGAACACCAAAGGCACCCCTCAGGCGTGATGCCGATTCAAAGACATCAGTTGTGGTTCTGTTTGTTTGTGTGCGTGATTGTGTGTGTGTGCGTGTTTGTGTGTGTGTGCGTGCGTGTGTTTGTGTGTGCGTGTTTGTGTGTGTGTGTACATGCGTGCGTGCATGTGTGTGTAGGTGGGGAACCCACGTGTGGAGCTCACGCTGTCGGAGCTGCAGGAGATGGCCACACGTCAGCAGCAGCAAATTGAGGTGCAGCAACAGATGCTTGTTGCTAAGGTAACCCCTTTATATGTGTTAGTCTCAATGTAGCCGTGTCAGTGTACATTTGTCTTAAAGGGAAGGTTTCACATGGTGTTTAATGGAGTTAACGGGATTTGCGAAAGACGCTGAAAACAAGGTCAGTGTTTAACAGAGACTCCCAGAATAGAGTACTTTTTTGCTCTAAAAGATGCCTCTTTTCCCCCGTGCTCTCCTGGTTCCCCTGTCTCCTCTCCTCTCCTCTCTCTCTCACTACTGCAGGAGCAGCGTCTGCGGTATCTGAAGCAGCAGGAGCGACGGCATCAGCAGTCGGTGTCCGAGAGCGAGAAGCTGCTGCGTCTGAAGGAGCGCGTGGAGAGCCAGGAGGCCAAGCTCAAGAAGATCCGCACCATGAGAGGCCAAGTGGACTACAGCAAGGTCATCAACGGCAATCTGTGTACGTAACGCACGCTGATGCACACGACATCGAAGACGGCGCCCGATAAAGCGACGTGTGGCGAGTTCCTCCTATAGATATGTATATTTTGTATTTTATATGAAGTATTGTACATGGGACCTGTACCTACAGTATAACAAATATACCATCTTCAATGTAAACATACCTGCTGTAGGCGGTCCAATCCTCTCAGATCCTCGGGCTCAGTGAGTAACCCGTCTCACCCTCTGTCCCCCTGCTGTCCCCCGGCTGTCCCCCCCAGCGGCGGAGATCGAGCAGGTGAGCGGCATGTTCCAGGAGAAGCAGTCGGAGCTCCAGGCCGCCGTGCTGCGCGTGGAGCAGCTGAGCCTGCAGCTGGAGGACCTGCGGCGGGGCAAGCTGAACGGCCTGCAGTCCGCCCTGAGCGGACAGGTCACCAGCACCGCCGCGCTGGAGCTGCGCAAACTCTACCAGGAGCTGCAGGTACGGCAGAGGGACTAGGCTTTTAAAGGTGATGCGGATAACATTTTTATATAGACAAATCATAAAAATAAAAATAATTATATTATATTATTATTAGCTTTCAGAAAGGTATTGCCCCCCTCACAACGAAAAAATATTGATTATGAATTTACCATTTTAAAAGATTTGACGGGTCCGAAATGAATGTTGTGTTAAGATGTGAGGTTTGTTAATCACCTCTAACAAGGCTTGTGAGCCAATTGTATTATGATTTTGGGTACACACAGTATCTGTGTTCGGGAGCGATCTGGAGCCATAATACTATTGGCTCACAAGCCTTTTTTTTTTTTTTTTTTTTTTTTATGATTCATCTACGTAAAAATGTAATCTATAGCCCCTTTAAAAGAGTTGGGTTCACCTCCGTTTCTTATTTTTCCACTTCACATAATAGTATGCACAGGGTTAAAGGGGATTGGAACCGCTGTCGGCCTGAACCGCGGCAGTCGAGACCGGTCTGTGGTTTTGATTCAGCCGACCGTGTGTCTGTGTCTGGTTCCCCCCTCAGATCAGGAACAAGCTGAACCAGGAGCAGAACAGTAAGCTGCAACAGCAGAAGGATCTGCTCAACAAGCGCAACACGGAGGTGACTCTCATGGACCAGCGCATCAACGAGCTGCGCCAGCGCCTCTACAAGAAAAAAACTGAGGCACGTCTAAAAGAGAACCTGCCTGTAAGGCCGGGAGAACCCGGAGAACCCCACACACCACACACGCTTCACATACAGCCATCACACCACACACACGCTTCACATACAGCCATCACACCACACACACACTTCACATACAACCATCCCTCGCCAATACTTCGTCCGTGTCCCCCTACAGCTGAACAGGACCAGCGGACCCCCCTCTCCCCAGCCAGCTGGCGGGACCCTGGGCCGGGTGGCGGCCGTGGGGCCCTACATCCAGGTCCCCGTCCCGGGCCGACAGGAGAGCGGCTACTCCGCGCCCCCGGACCCTCTCAAACCTCAGACGCTGGGCGTCGACAGCACAGCCACCCACGCGCGCTCCAAATCAGGTTAGTCTTTTGCCGTGCGCGAACTCGTGTGTATAAGCGGCATTTTTTATGTCACATATTGGGCCACTTGATTAAAAGTGGAGCAACGTTTTGAATGACACAGGGATATCTGAACGTCAAACAGGCGCATACCTTTATGGCAGCTGTGTTTCCGTCTGCGAATGTAGTTTTTCAGCAGGGCAGTGCCCCATGCCACAAGGCTGATTGTCCAGGAATGATTCTACAAATATGACAATGAATTCAGCTACAGTACATGCAGTGGCCTGCCCGGTCACCGGATCCCAGTCCAATCCTACATCTGTGTAATGAGATGGAACGAGTTATTCGGAGTAGAGATCCACCACCAGCCAACTGAAATGTTTTTGCCTGTCAGAACAGCCTCAGTTGGGCGGGGCGTGGACTCAACAAGGTGTGGAAAGCGTTCCAGGCGGATGCTGGCCCATGCTGAGTCCAGCGCTTCCCACAGCTGTGTTGAGTTGGCTGGTCGTTGATCTTCATTCCAGATCTAAGGACTCCTCCCTCATAAGATAAGAGCAACTGAGTAAATTCAACAGACTGTTCGCCAGAACAATGATACTAGTGGGAGGCAACTTGATGCATAATCCAGCATATGGTACTTTGATTTAACTAAACCTGGAAAAAAAGTTAATTTAGCCTTCTATCTTATATAGTCTCCACCGCAACCAGAGAACAGGAACGAATACCAATAGCGCCAATTTCACCTTTTCTACAGAAAAATAAGAATGAGACATTTCAGACAGGAAATTCAAATGAGCACATTTTAATTGAAAATGAGATTCTCCAGGCATACTTAGCACTTTGGCACCTTTTTTGTGTGCTTGCTGAAAACAAGGACACTATTGTTTTCATACTAGCTTTTACTAGTCTTGCATAATAATTTAATTATGTGCTAATGTGTTTCTATGGGAAATAACACCCCTTTCACTGCTCACTCATTTATATACCAATATATGTTATATTTAAAATATGCAGTCTGTCCAACTTATTATTGCTTTAAAATATCACTTTTCTACCATTTGTACTTGTTATGGGGCCTTGGAAAAAGAATGGATGTCTATAGGATGTATACATTCAATCACTACTTGCTCACTGTTTAAGCTAGAGACTTCACTACATTGCATCGTTGAAACACTCAGAATGGCTTATTCAGGCTTTATAGTCCCACCACCAGATCCTCCCTAGAACACTGTCCCACATTTCTAGTCTCAATTTGGACTCAAAGAATGACTTTTTTTCACTCTGAGTGGAACCCAAAATAGGCATGTCTCCTCATATAAATATCTTGAGATCTGGGTAGATGACGAGATGTAATTTAAAACCCATTTGCTAGTGGAAAAAAACCTTAGGCAGCCACTCAGAATCGATTTCACTCCGACCTAAACTGCTTGACTCCCATGTCTTCTTCCTGACTTTATCAGTTTATACACAATCATCATTTTTCTTTTTAAAATCAGTGCCGGCGCTTCTATTCGTGACGTGAGTCCGTCCGTAGCATGAGATTTAGACCAACACTATTGCACATGAACACCAGCAGAGGGAAGTAGAGATTGCTCATGGACCTGCACCACTTACTTCACCGTCTGGGTGTGATGTTTCTAATCTTCCTCTCTCCCTTTTTTTATTGTGGTCTGCATCGTTTCCTTCCCCGCCTTCCTTCTATCCCTACCTCCCTTCATCCCTCTCTCCTCTCTCATGTGACGTCTTTGTTCCACCGGGGGGGTAGGGTGTCAAAAACACACACTATCACCAGGAGCAGACTCTGTGAGAAAGCCCCCCGGCCCGTGGAAGGTGTCAGATTTAGACATCGTTGTGGACCCGGTGCTTGTGCCCCCCCCAGAGCCTCAAACGGTTCCTGGTACCCCCTCCGGTTTGGAAGGCCCGTCCCGTGAGTGCACAGATTGCCTAAGCAGAGGGAGAACTTGCTCTGAACCTTCTTAGCAAAAAGGGTGCAGCTCTTGTCTGGATCCCTTCTCACTGTGGCTGAGCACTGTCCTTTTTACCTCAGCATAGTAGGCAAGATCCACCGCCTGTGTCTAACTCTTGACCCCAACACACACACACACACACACACACACCTGACCTGCCTGTTCAGTAGCTTCGCCTCAAGACACACCTGTAACCTGAGGTTTTTACAATCAGCTATTTGTCGATACGCCTCATTTGTAAACTTACTGTATGTCCAATCTTATCTGCTTTTCAGTAGGATTAATTTACAGAATACTGCCCATGCACACAACAGAGTCCATCTAGAAACCTGTTTTGTTTTGACAGCCACTTCAAGATCACATTTTCTGACATTCTTACTCTTAGCCCTATTTTGAAGCCACGCTAAGCTGGCATATTTCCAAAACTTTAGACACACATTTATTCCAACAGAATTCTTGAACAGTTTTATTGAATTATGGATAAATTATGGCAAAAACGTTTTGAGAGTGCAAGCGCGCGGCAACACCGTGTCTTTTATGTCAATGCCCCAAGGTGTTGAGCATTGTTTTGGAATGGAGCAGTGTGCATCAAATTAAAGAGTTGCTAAACTTTTATACAGAGCCGGCACATTTCTCACAGCCTGGGACCCTGAACATAATGTAGATTTGGCACTGATGGTGTCCATTAATGATTTCTCATGAAAATACGAACTAGCATTCCAGAGCTAGTTTTCCTAGTTCTTCTGAGAAAGTACTTGTGAAATATCCAATCCGATGCTACAGGAGGGAGGATTGCACACTAGTGCCCCTCTGTGGTTATTCGATGCTAATGCAGTGAGGAAAAGACAGAAGTATACCTCCCTGTAGCTATTTGGAAAGGTTCACTGCACTCCCATGCATGCAGTAGTTTGATCAGCGCCGTGGACAAATTGACCTCTGCACAGCCACCCTGGTGAATTTGAGCTCTGATCTGATGCTCTTTCCATAACCTCCCCATGGCTCATCTAACCCCATAGCCTGCCTTCACTCCATGTGTACAATATTTAATTATGCAGATAACATCATGTTTTAGAGTGGGATCTTCATAAATACCAATATTTTCTTACGAATCATTTAGGTTTGACCAATATATTATGAAAGCCTTTTCTTTTGCTGAAGAGGATTTATTCACGATCCCTTAGCTCACCTGATGGACTATTTTATAATAAAGAAACAACAAAATAAAATGTTTTCCGGAATTTGACTTCTTTTTAGGTGTGGTAATTTCTAAGATGTACAAGACAATTCAATTTACAGTCAAGATGTTGTATTACATTTGGCTTTGATACTGTAGAACAAATTGCCAGTTGAGTTGAGCATTTCCTTTCCCTGCGACCTTTACTCTTAATTTAATTCTTTCAGCATTACTGACGAATTACTTGTGTGACTTATGTGCAGGATGTTCTGCAGTCAAGACCTTTAAATCATTAGCAGGGCTGTCTTGTACGTGAAGACATAGCAGGCCTCTTTGAAGTCAGGCCTGTTTGAACATTCACTGGAATGAAACTGAAAAGGAGGCCTGTTTGTGTGTGAACTGTGGACATAAGTTACATTCATTCCATTTGGCAGTCATTTAAACCAGACCAGGTTCAAAGTAGTAAATTTTTATTCAGCTCAGTTCTTGAAAATCGGGCATGTAGTGAACAAGAAAGCCTCCACTAATTCTACTGCACTGGCAGCCTGCAAAAACCACAAGGTTTCAATAAAGATACCATTTTGACCCAGGTCTGGAATACATAATTGTACATCTAGCCTGTGCCTTTCTTTAAACATCACACTAACGCCAGGCTCACACTACAGGATTTCTGGGCCAATTTATCCCCGATTCACCCCTCCTGACAACCGAGGAGGAATCTGGTCTGGAACCTTGGTCGGTACCGATGTTCGCACCAGATTATCTTGCAATGTGAGGGGTTTAGAGATCCAATCAAACCTCTCGATCGGCTCGCAGACTCATCTGAGCCCCAATTATATCAAAGTTTGATATTTAGGATTTAAAATCTGGATGATTACGTCACTATTTACGGCAAGACCATAACAGCCAATAGATCACATGAAGTGGTTTGTTGCCCCCTCGGGCACGATAATCTTAATATCCTGTAGTGTGCAATGAGCCATTATTTTCCAGTTGTGTAGTGTGCATGTTTGAGATTAGAGTGAAGAATATCTGTTAAGATGCTCTTAAGATACTGTGTCGAAATCGGTTAAGAATCCTGCCGTGTGAGCCTGGCGTAACGGCGCCCTTCTCCTCCTCTTCACCCTCGTTCCTCAGCTAACGATGCCAGCTGGCCCACGCTGGGCAAGGGCACCGTCTCGCTCAAACCCCCAGACTGGCGAGAGTCTGGCACGGACGCTCAGGACCAGACCCCGCCCCCAGGCTCCCCCGCAGGCCCCGCTACCGACAAGGTCAGTCTCCGCCTCCGCAGGTTGTCGGGTGCATCTGGAGCCAAAGTTTTACACAGTGCTTACTCTGTACTGTTCTTCACTCATACCAAGTTGCTGAGGATATGCTGTTTGAAGCACAATAGACCAACATAGCTGCAGTACTGTGACAGGTGTCAAAACGATGTGCTGGAAACACCTTAGTGCAGAGTTAGGTTGGTGTTTTTATTTATTTATGTATAATTATCCTTTGTGTCTGTGTGCCTCTCCCAAGGTGCCAGACTCCAGCAAGATGGCCGCCTCCTCCCCGGTCATAGCCAAGCCGTTGCCCCCTCCCTACGGCTCCCACCTCGCCTCCTCCGGCTCCACCAGCTCCTTGGAGCGTCGCAAAGACGTGCCCCCCCCGCCGCGACCCCAGCCCAACCCCCCGGGCCCCGCCTGGCCCCGCCTCCCGCCAGCCACGGGCTCCTCCTCCCAGCAGATCCAGCAGCGCATCTCGGTGCCGCCCAGCCCCACGTTCCAGCCCAGCTCGCCCCTCTACCCGCCGGGGGCAGTGGAGTGGCCCGACCCGCCGCTCGCCGTTGCGGTCCGCCCCTTCCTCCCGGACAGGGGCTCCCGGCCGCAGTCGCCCCGCAAGGGCCCGGCCACCATGAACTCCAGCTCCATCTACCACATGTACCTCCAGCAGACGGCGCCCAAGGGCCACCCGCTCAAGCCGGCTGTCAAAGCAGGTACTAGCAGGCCGAGACAAGGCCACTTGTTAATATTCAAATAAGCAGATTATGAAATGCTACTGTATATAATGACATTCTAAATGTGTCTTTTTTCTCATCAACACGCTGTGTGTGTGTGTGTGTGTGTGCGTGTGTGTGTGTGTGTGTGTGTGTGTGTGTAGTGTACGGGAAGCCAGTTCTCCACTCCAGCTCCGTGCCCCCCTCCCCACTGCCCTACCCCGCATTCCAAGGACACGGCGGCGGCGACGCGGACGCGGAGGGCACGGACGTCGCCGACGGCTGCCGGGCCCCCGAGTCGTCGTGGTCGTCGGCGCCCCCTCCTCCTCCCAACGTGGAGAACTTCCCGCGGCCCCTGAGCCCCACCAAGCTGACGCCCATGGCGCACTCGCCGCTGCGCTACCAGAGCGACGCCGACCTGGAGGTCCTGCGCAAGAAGCTGGCCAACGCGCCGCGGCCCCTGAAGAAGCGCAGCTCCATCACAGAGCCCGAGGGCCCCGCCGGCCCCAACATCCAGAAGCTGCTGTACCAGCGCTTCAACACCCTGGCGGGGGGCATGGAGGGTGGTGGAGGTGGCGGCGGAGGAGGAGGCGGGGCAGGCGGCAGTGGCGGCACACCCTTCTATCAGCCCGCCAACCCGCCCGACTACCCTGGCGGCAGCGTGGCGGCGGCGGACGTGGACAACGGGAACCCGCCTCCTGAGACGCCGCCGCTCCCCCCGCCGCCGCCCGGGGCCGAGGGCCCAGCCTCGGCGCTCCTCCCGCCGCCACCGGACAACAACGACAACCAGGCTCCGTCCCCGCCGGCCCCCGAGGGGCCCCTGGACTCCCCTGCTCCCCCCGAGGAGGCGGAGGACGACAATAACAACAGCCTGGGGGGGCCAGCCCCCCTGCCCAGCCCCGTGGCAGAGGGCAGCGCTCTGGAGGAAGCTGGGACAGCCACGCCCTTGCAGGCAGCGGTGAGCACACTAACGCCGGGCTCCCACTACAGGAGCCAGTTGCACCGGCTGATCTTAAGTTCCATCTTAAGTTCCGTCCTTAAGTCCACACTAAACACTACGTCCAAACTAGTTAGTTTGATACTAAAGTTGGGTCGATGTTCGGTTGTACCACTGAGACGTAAGTTTCATCTTAGATACACTGGCATGAAGTCCACACTAACCAAAAAATTGTCGCAGAAAATGACGTTTTCGCTGCTAATCATCACTGTCACCTGGCTACACTGTTAACATTGCAGTCGCTCCGCTTGTCTGAAGCAGGCGTTTGATCATCCTTTTCCCCTTTTGTCCCCTGTGTAGCTAATCCGGCCATTAATAATAGACTGGGCTATTTACCAAATGATTAAAAAACTATTATTTATTATGTTGCTTATCTGTGACGAGTAGACGATAGCCTTCTCGTCCTCTTTGCATTAGCCTATAATTAACCTCAATAACGATGAGATCCTCTCAGAAAATAAAGTAGGCTAGCCTACTGATCAATCGCTAATATTGTATTATCCTTTTTGTAGGCTACAACCTGCCATGTGTAAATACATAATCACATACGAGTTGAGCATGGATGGAATGAAATCTTTCTGTTCACGAATGCGTTTTCATGGTGGTTTGGTGCTTTGATTCAAAAATGTGTGCCATCTATGGACCTCACCAGGCCACGGAAACCGGCAACATTGTACATCTTCTGCCTGATGGTTCTCTGTCTGGCTGCCGAAGGCATAATGACGTGCTCTTCCAAGCGCCGGCGTAGCGCCAGTGCAACTCCTCTCACCGCACGGCACACGGTGCTTTTGTGGACCTGCATGCTGTCCCCCACTACATTTACGCATCGAGCTGGTTACAAATGATCTCAATGTGCTGCAGACTTGAAGAGACGGAGGCAGAGCCCCGTTCAGGTCCGACTGGTGCTGGATGTCGTTAGCTAGCATGTCGGTTAGAGACATACTTTGCTCTCGTCTAAACCGATAATTGATTGATTGATTGATTGATTTTTATTGATTTTTAAGACAGGGGCAAGGTACAGTAGACATTAACCCTATAGAATAGGGAGAGATGCACTGTACAAGGTTATAGCTAAAACAGCTAATTTCCACCCGCAGTCCCTGGGCAAATAAATAAAGGGCGTGGATGTCTACTTCGTCGTGTACATCTAGGGGATGAATTCGGTCTCTTGGTAGGCTTCCCTCTCCCTGCATATATTGTTCTCCTTCAAATCACTCTAATGCTAATCTTTCTACTGGTAAAAATGCCAATCTGTTGATCTCTGTTCAACTTAGCTAAATATCAACCATTTTTCCAAGTTATAACTTAAATCTTACACCTACTAAGGGCTAGGTGTAAGATTTACGTTATAACTTATGCCTACGTTCAGGTGGTGCCAACCCATGAATGTGAGTAGCTCGTAAACTCCGACCTAACCTTGGAAGTTACGTTCAAACTAATCTACGTTCCACTTACGATCAGCTGGTGCAGGAGTCCCAGTGCAGGAGTTTTGGGCTGATTTATCGCCGTTCCACCCCTCCCAACAATCAGAGGAGAAATCTGGTCTGTGACCTTGGTCGGTACCAATTTTTCCACTGCAGTATCTTGCAATGTGGGGAGTTAACAGATCCTATCTTAAACCTCCTGATTGGCTCGCAGACTCATGGGGCCCGGATAACATCAAAGTTTGATATTTAGGATTTAAAACCTGGAAGATTACCTCACAACGGCGAAACCACAATAGCCAATAGATCACGTGAGGTGGTTCGCTGCTCCCTCGGGCACGATAATCTTAATAATATCCTGTAGTGTGTGAGCCATCATTTTCAAACCTGGGTAGACGTGCATGTTTGAGATTAGAGAGAAGATTCTCCTAATGTGCGTGATGCAACCGGATTTCCAAATCGGTTGTGTGAGCCCTTACACAGCACAACCCCATCATTGGTAAAGACGATGATCCTTTCTAACAATCAGTTTTTTGGGGGAAAGCAAATCTAGACCACTCCTACAACCCTTCTTTACTGTTCCCTCTCCAGGAGAAGCGTACTAACCTAAAGAAGCCCAACTCGGAGCGCACTGGCCACGGCCTCCGGGTGAAATTCAACCCCCTGGCTTTGCTGCTGGACGCCTCTCTGGAGGGAGAGTTTGACCTGGTGCAGAGGATCATCTACGAGGTGGGATGGATATTTCTCTTGCTGCGTCTCTCACTCTCTCACTATCTCTCACTCTTTTTTTCCACTGACAGGATGCTGAGTCAGGAAAAGAACTTGACTAGGCCTGGAATTCCATTTTGTAAGGCAAAGCTCACAATGGCTTTGGAAAGGGCACCATTTCTTAGGCGAAGTGCTGATGTGCGGTGGTCCATTGTCAGTTGCTTTGAAAAGGCACTCGGAAGTTTTGCGGCTGTGCTGAGTTTGATTTGGTTTCCATACAGTGTAATATTGACGGGTGAATAAGCTGTGTTTTCTGCGGTCGGACAGTTGTTCTACTTCTCTGATAGCCTGGCGTCTCCATCCTGATCACATGAGCTCACATTCTGCTGGACTTCTTCCCATCCACAGCAATTACCAGAAATTGCGATGTAATCGCAGCCCCTGATTGGGTCCCGTAGTTGATGACGTGAAATACAGGCAGTTGGCAAAATAGTAAACTAATGGAGTCTCCTGAGGCAACGAGTGGTAACGTTAACGCTCGTAGAATAAACACAGCCATAAGTGCAGTCATTGCAGAAATAGACTCACTTTTTGACTCACAAAGTTTCTCTGCGGAAAATATGTTTTTGCCGTTCTTCAGAAGGTATTTGGCAAGAGTTCTGTTACGCTGCCTGAAGGAGTTCATCTGTCAAAGCAAGTACTCCCGCCTACTCCCTATTCTGTGCGGCTAGAAGTTCAGACTGTTTTTCAAAAGGGATTTTTTTTATGCCAGGAAGTCTGGCTTCCAGACTACCTCTCGGATGCATAATGTGGATTTTATTGGCGGCAAGTTGAGGTGATTTTGAGCAGCTGGTCCGGTAAGATCATTGGCAAACTGGGATGTGGCTTGTGGTGGATAGAGGGTGATACTGTATACAGTATGTTGGTAATGGAGATGATGAATGGACGAGGACTATGACTGCCCTCCCTGAGTACACTGTGATCTGCCTGTCAAATAGTTTTCAAACCAGCTACAGTACCTACAAGTTGGTCCAGACCATGACAGCTCTTGAGTAAGTAGTGTGTGATCAACAGTGTCAAAAGCTTTAGCAAGGTCAATAAGAGGGCTGCAGTCTCTTTTTATCTCATTTATCATATGATTTAAGACCGGGGAGGCAGCAGAGTTGATGTTATGACCTGGTCTGAAACCAGACTGATGGGTTCTGAACGGATTCATTGGGGATTGTAAAATGGTAGCCAGGCAGCAAAGTTTGGAGATGAGGCAATAGTTCTCCAGGTCTGACAGGTGACAGGTCATCCCGTTTGTGAAGGGGAAGTATACAGTTTGCCTTCCAAACCTCTGGGACAATACCTGAGTCAAATGTCAAGTACAAAATATGGCTCAGTATGCAATCAGTGGAGCAGCAAGCTGCAAGAAAACCGTCAATCAAATCTATCCCTGTGTAATTCTTTGAGATTAGGTATGTGTGTCGGGGGCTATTTGGTCATATAAACCACAATTTCTTTCACAGCCAGATAAACCACAATTTCTTTCAGATAAAAAGCCTGAGATAAAATGATGATTTGTGTGGCATATATCCTGCTTATCTGCAACGATGCCAGAGATACAGAGAATTTGCTTAGGTAGATTGACAGAGGAGTTTCATTTTATATTAGGGTTTTATATTTTATATTAGGATTCCTTTTGAGTTTTTCTCCGGCACCCCCTAATCTGACCTTAATGTAGTCTGTAACGTTACCTCAGGTGGAGAACCCGAGCACGCCCAACGACGAGGGTATCACCCCGTTACACAACGCCGTGTGTGCCGGCCACCACCACATAGTCAAGTTCCTGCTCGACTTCGGAGTCAACGTCAACGCCGCTGACAGCGACGGCTGGTGAGCCACGACACACTTGACTCACACACTCTGGGGCTGTACGTTCACTCCCTGCACCGGGACGAGTCACCTGGACATGAGTCCTGACCTGCACATGTGGACCTCCTGATGTCTATTCCTACACCGGGCACAAGACACACACAGTAACACGCATGTAACAAAGAGTTGACCTGCAGGAGCCTTTGATTTACCTGCACACAGAGGCGCTGCATACATTTCCGCATGTAGAGGACTTGATATAGGCCTAAGGGAAATGTGCAGTGGATTCTACGTTTGAATGTGTGTGTTTGTGTGTGTGTGTGTGTGTGTGTGTGTGTGTGTGTGTGTGTGTGTGCCCGGACAGGACCCCCCTACACTGCGCGGCTTCCTGTAACAGCGTCCACCTCTGCAAGGTGCTGGTAGAGTCTGGGGCGGCCATCTTTGCCAGCACCATCAGCGACGTGGAGACAGCGGCGGACAAGTGTGAGGAGATGGAGGAGGGCTTCATCCAGTGCTCTCAGTTCCTCTATGGTGATACTCCTTTGTTCTTTTCTCAGACGTTCCCTTCTTTACCAAAAACTACATCTAAATTGGTGATAGTTGGCTTTGTTAATAGGCTAGGAAGATAATCACCAGGTTTAGGTTGGATGTTTCTTAGTTTAAAGGTCCTACCTGTAGCATCGTCTTTGTTTCTGAAGATATTGTATATTGAGTTGCGGACCACCGGGAAAACTCAACTCAAAACTCAAGCAAATATTTTGACATGCATTCTCTTAACCAACCCTGAGCATTTTACCTGTTTAATGTGCTAATATAGATATATATGATTCAAAAAACAATCTAGCACCTTTTAAATCGTGGTTTTCATAGTGGATGATGCTTAATTTAAAAGGGACAATGTACAAACGTAAATGTCAGCATTTTACAGAAAAAGCTGATTGCCCAAATACAGTAGGATGAAATAGTATGCTGAGCGATGCCCATCCCCCTGCCTCCAGGCGTTCAGGAAAAGCTGGGGGTCATGAACCAGGGGACGGTCTACGCGCTCTGGGAGTACGAGGCGCAGAGCGCGGACGAGCTGTCGTTCGCCGAGGGAGACGCCATCGCCGTCCTGCGGCGCCAGGACAGCAGTGAGACAGAGTGGTGGTGGGGGCGTCTGGACGAGAAGGAGGGCTATGTGCCGCGCAACCTGCTAGGGGTGAGGACACTTAGAATATCTAATATACACAACACCATCTGTCTCCATCCCACCTGCCTCACAGGTACATCACACTGGAAAGGACATTTTATGCTGAAAATCTGTTTTGAAGTATTTCTGGCAATAAACAACCATGCTGGAGCCAAAAACTGTTTTGTTAAAAAAGGGCAACACTTTATTTGAAGGCTACCAACATAATGACTGAAGTATTGCTTCACATGTATAAAGCCGTGCTTGAGCACTTATGAGACGCTCATCCAAGTGGCTTTGGGTGTTTTAGTTGGATGTCAGATGGTACGGTAAATCTGTTTCTAAGCTCTCTGCAGGATTGACAATCTGAAAATCAATATTCCTTTCTTTGGCTCAGGCCTGATTCCTCAGCTGAATAAGCTATGAAAGATCAGAGCAATACTGTACCAATAAGCTGGTTCCAGACGGTCGAATCCGCCCACTAAAAGTCAGCTGATTCTTGGTCTGGTGTTGCTGTGTGAAACAGCTGGTTCTCTGAGTAAAATATAACCCACAAATGAGCACTGTGGGCTCTAACGATTAGCCAATAAGCGCCAAGGGCGGGACTAATGCCATTGTCAAGTTGTTGTCGAACTTTGTCAAGCTGTGCGGTCGGACAATGCGACTTGAGGTGCCGCAGCAAGGGCTTCTGGGAACTCAGATTGCTGGAGAGGAGGATGATTGGTAGTAGAAACAAAGTAACAAAATAGTCTACCCCCCACCGTTGGTACAGTAGCCTATGATTTCATTAAAATAGTCTACCCCCCACCGTTGGTACAGTAGCCTGTGATTACATCACTGTGTCACTTGGCTCAGTGCTGTCATTATGTTGTCTGTGGTTGTCATGGCTACGCATCAGCAATGACGTTATAATCAAATCTCCCTCCCTCATGGAAATCAGTTACGTCTCGGCTCCAGCAGGTCTGTCAGTGCCAGCCATCAACTATCAGATGCTAAAGGAAATTAATATTATAATGAATGACAGCGGCTCCACTGCAGCCATTGCGTTGGATGCCAGCGTCCGACGTTAGAGAATCGCCAAGGTTAATTTCTTGATGTTTGACGGACGCTGACAGTTGACGCTGACGGAGCCGAGGGGTCAGAGTGGAAGCAATGTCAGGCTGAAGATCTCAGCTGGAGTGTAACGAGTTTACAGTTCTGTCTGATAGCAGGCTAGAACACCGAGGCTTTGGCACCACATCTGCAAAAGCGTGGGTCACTACAGAGCCTGTGGTACATTGCGTCTTTGTTTAGGATTTCCTACAGAGTAATTCCAGAGTAATTCCAAATTGCTCTGCGGTGTAAATACGTTGTATATGCAAGATATTTCTGCCCTTAACATTGGTCGAACTGAAAGAACACAATGCAGACCAGAGTACTACTGTACAGCTACGCATGCAATCAACAGGTGCATGCATTGTTGCTAACTTTGTAGTAGCTAGCTAACGTTAACAAGCTACCTCAGTTTTGTTATAGTAACACGTTTTTCAACCACCCAGGGACACTATTTATAAGCATTTTTATAGGTTTGTCATTTCAATGCACTTCTTTATGCTGTATGGTAAAAAATGACAATGTATTCTAATGGCAACCTCTTTCTCCTCCAGCTCTACCCCAGGATTAAACCTCGTCAGCGTTCCCTTGCATAAATCCACGCTCCAACCCTCCTTCATTGGTGAAAATCAGGACTACAGACATCGGCAAGATCTGACTGACCAGAATCCTGCCAATGAGGCTTGGGACTGCACACACACACACACACACACACACACAAACGTATATGTAACGAGTATCCCTCTATCACCATTTTATTTGCCCTACGCGCCCCAGCCTCTGCTTGATCCCACCTTATCTCTAAGAATACACTTCCTAGTGAAGAATTCAGCACTAACTCGCTGTGGTGTAACCCCACCTACACTGACCCTGTGGAAAGGGCCCCAGGTTCTCCACTAGCTGTGTAGGTGAGTGTGCGCGTGTGACCCTGATGGACTTTTGTCTGGGCTGTATATGATTGGTATGGATATTAAATGGTGTTACACTGTGTGTGAGTGTGAGTGTGCATGTGGGAGTGTCAGTGTGAGTGCGTGCGCGCGTGCACATTTAATATTTGTAAACGAGATGGTGGAATGTGTTAAGCGGATAATTTCTTGCCGCAGTAGTATTGTATGAGACGGACATTATAAGATCTATGCATAGAATCAGATATTATTGGAAGTGATACACAATCAGAAGTGGGGTTTCAATAGGCTTTCTTATCATAACCTCCTGCCCTTTTGAAATGATAAGGGTTACTTTGTCGACTAGCCCTTTACACTTGTTGTATAGTGAGCTCCTTTGGAGGCTGAGCTACACTTTCACACAAGCTGTTGTATTATTAGAATTCAGCATAGTGATGGCATACACATTCTCTCAGATTTTAAGATTATTCTCTTGCTCCTTCAGTCAATCAAAACATGCTCATTCTTCATGGTCTATCACAATATGGATGTGTTTAAACAATCGAAAAGGAGATGAAGCTTTAATTAAGCAAATTATAAAATTATTACTTACAGGTATTCAGCAAAGGTGTGTTGATATTGTTATGAGTTTTACTGTATTTATTGGGCCTGGTCAGTGATGGTTATAGTCAAATTCATGCATCACTCACTATGGAGCCGTTATCAGTAAACCTTACCATTTCAGTGAGTGTGTGAGTGTGTGTGTGTGTGTGTGCGCGCGCAAACACGCCGCACATACGTATGTGTGCATGTGTATTTGTATATGAGAAAGTGGCAAACGAGCACTTGACCAAACCAGAGAGGAGTTTTCACATCCTCAGATCTCAATTAATCTTGTTCAGATGTCTGTGGTGTCTATGGGTTTTTTTGTTTTGTTTTTTGCATTACTCTGTTTTCCAGATAACCGCCATGTGTTCAGTCATGTGAGAGAAGACTGATACCCTGCTAATTAAGCAGGACAGAGCTTTACCTTGTATCAACCCTGTAAATACTGAGGAAGTGTGTGTTCATTCAACTGTTTGCTGTATAAAGACTTAACTTACAAGTGGGGGTTCTGTAAGGACACAGTACTCACACATGCTGTTCTGTAAATGTCCACAATAAAAATGGTCCCAGCATGACTAATTCAAATTCCCACGCTTTCTTCAGGAGCATCTCGTCTCACCTCCTCCGATCACCATTGGTACGGAAATGGGATCAGGCCAGCCAATCAGAAATGTCGACACATTTCTAAGCCTGTGCTATGTTGGCAAAGCTTGAGCGCACACAGAGCAAAGATGTGGAGTGAGTGGGCCAGGCTTTGTGCATGCGTGCCTATTAATGGACTTTTATTGAGTACAAAATAGATTTTCCTTTGACCAAAATTAATAATTATTTACGCAGTGATAATTTCACATTAATATTCGAAATTAAGTTTGTGTGTGCAAAACGTGTGTGCTCAAACTATACCTTCACAGGATATTTTTAGCACCTTCGTTCCCCTATGAAGAGCGACACCAGTTGATAAATTATATATAATGTATCCCCTGGTGTTTATAATGTACATACATTTATATTATATACATACTAACTGTATCACACTACACTGAGCCTTCTGCTCCCCATGCTTCCACAAGAGCACATATTAACCATTTTAAGCAGAATGTAAAGACATGTAGTTCCATAATTTAATGATTTGAAGCATTATGCACCCATATGCATGGTTAATTTTGGACAGTTACTACAGAGGAAATGTCTTTATTTTACTATTTATGAGACCACCTCCCCCTCCTTTCTAGGACAGTATTATGTTTGTTGTGATATTCCAGGATTTAAAGCCTCTAGATCTGACACACGTCCCATTCACTCCGAATGGAGGGATTTTCCTCCCCCCTAGAAGTTGAAGCTTAGCTGGTTGAGACTTGTTCACATTCTCTTTCTGTCATCCTGACAAGTGTGCTACTGAAAATGACAAGGCAAAACGACAAGCACAGCCCTCAAAAAAGCTATAGCCTAAAGCAAGTGTGTGTGTGTGTGTGTGTGTGTGTGGGAGCGCCCGCCAGTGGGTGCCACTTTGTTTTGAACAGGATTAATTTGTTTATCTGACTGGAGGATCGAAGTCTAGCTCAGTGAGCTCTGTGACAACCCCCCCCCCCCACACACACACACACACACTATTCAGCCTAAACTGTTGGTGGCGGTGGGAAAAATGATTAACGACTTTGCAAAAATCATGAGGATGTAGCCTATTGGTGTGGCCAAAAATAACTCGCTGTTGTCTCAACAGCACATCAATAGATCATCCACTCATCAATGAATCGGAGGAGAGTAAACTTTAAGAATGAACGGAACTGACGTCAGCACAGCGATATAAACTGTTGAGGTGAGCCATGGTAACAGCAGTCATCAGCAGTGCAGCAACCGACCTGTCATAGCGACACTTGTCTCCCATTCTCACAGAAGCAACTCTCTACGATGCTCTGAGGGGACCCAGATCTCAACGGACCCGTTTGATCCCCGCCGTGCGAACATACTGGGTTCATGCTTCAGCCGAATTCAAGCTTTTCTTTTCATCCTTGCTGAGAAGTGCCGGGTGCTGCTGGCGAGTTTTCTCACCAACTTCAAAGCAAGGAATTTCGGGAATTTACATTTTCCAAGGCTATAGCTCGCTAATGGTTAGCCAAGCAAGCGTTGCCTGCCAACAACAAGGAGGTTATATGAAGGCCGACTCACACGGCAACATTTTCTTAGGTCGCAATGGCAGTTTTGGCTTAGGAAACGGCGAGATAGCTAGCTAATATTTATTTTTTTTGATCAGATGTAGCGTTTCAGACAGTGCTGCACTTTTTGACAAAAGCAACATGACGAATTTCCTTATCATACAGTTGTGATATTTTCCTTAACGTTAGCTTGCCTAAGTTAGCTAGGCAAACGTTACAGCGAGCCCAACAGATTCTGATCATATTGCCATCCATACACTACGGAGCTGTACATTAGTGCTAACAACGGGTGAAGATGGCGACGGGAACGGGCTGGCAGCAGTACTACAACCCTGCTGGCAATTCATCAACGGGAGCTGGGAAATATAATTCTGCACCCGCATCGACAATGTCGTACCAGTCGGGCATCACCATGGAATATACCCAGGACCTGCACCTGAAAATGAGCAAGAAAATAGCTCAGCTTACAAAGGTATGTCTTTTAAATGTAACGTTACAGCGGCTACCGGCCGCCTGTGTCAGGGGCTTGGATGCTGGCTGGTGCTGATGCTGATGTTTCACTTGTCAAGAGGCGGCGGGGGAAGTATGCTGCCAGCCTCTACGATGCTGAAGTCGGGTTCTAGTTGCCGGTGTTCCGGTCCACCTTAAATCGCATAATAAACGACGTTTTAATGCATTTAATCAAATCAGAGCGAACATGTTGAGACTGGTAGCCTACATGTTAGGCTAAATAATGCATATTCTTATCAACCCATGTACCTCATTTAGCCTGAATTGACTTTACTTTTATGGTAACGCCTATTCCACTATGCATATATTTGGAGCCGTTTTTAAATGGTTAAATTACTTCGGGCCACTGGTCGAACACCTAACATGGAGATTGACACATACTGACAAATAAATATGCTTTCAGACTGACCCAAGATGATTTTTTTAATATCAAATACAGCTCGAACTTGAAATATGTCAGTCAATGGTGTGTTAGGCTGTTCAATGCATATTTAAGCTTTTAAGGCAGCCCTGGCACATATTTTTGGATGAACATGGATTTTCCCTGACTCAGTCATTTTTAGTGAGAAAAAGTGCAAAGCCATCTTTTTGGTCACATTTTCTAAAAACATTTTCTAAAAATCGCTCATTCTCTTAACCTGTGAGTTATCAGTTCCACGGCATCTTGTTCACAATGTTCAGCCATTCTTCTTGTGTTGCTGGCTCTGTCTAGTAGGCTACCATCTCTTTCTAATGGCCTTCTTACAGGCTGCCAACAAGACTTTCAGCAAATATCTCTCAACACATTATCCCCTGTCACACTACCAAAGTACATGACCTAGGTATATTATATCTCACAATTTTGGTAGTAGTCATATGAACATTTTCCAACCAGGCCAGGTCCAGCCTGGCTTATGTGCGTGGCTGGCTTGTTTCGTTTCAGGACTGGTAGGATGGAAGCTAGTCATGCCACTGAAATAGCTGTGAATTGAAATGACATAAAATAATGTCTGATAAATAATGATGGGTCTTGTCGCCTGGACACATCAGTTCCAATGCTTCAATGCTAATCCAGCACAATAAGAGCGGGATAGCCAGTTAGCTCATGAGCTCACAACAACTAGTAGCAGCTTCTGAACATTAATGGTAGCGGTGAGTGACTAAAGCAGTTACACTGATGATAACATAAAGTCATCCCCACCGGGTCTTGAACCCCCCCAGGGAGTCCATTGCTCTGACCACTACTCTACTTGTGCAGTGGAGATCGGCGGGTTGATTTTGGTGTCCTTCTTGATTTTGGTGTGTTGGGACTACTGCCTCTTGTGGTGCCAATAGAGAAATGCAGGCCAACATTGTCCAGAGGAACGGAGTAAGGTAGGGAGGGAGGGAGTGATAACCGGACAAACCCTATACTAGGTGTCCAAAAAAGGATCATTTCAGGACAAAACCAAAATGCATGAGAATGGTCTGCATTTATCCCCCCACAATGTGCAGTAGACAAGTATTCACTCCTAATTCTAGGCGTAATAAAGAATCTAATTATCCTATATTTTTCCAACAGAGTTCTCTGCAACCATTCATCTTCTGTAATATTCACACTAGGTCTTTTTCCCATTTGTGCTTCACATTTAATGTTGTATTTTCTTCTCTCTCCATTAAGTGCTGATTTTTAATGTAGCCTAGAATTCAATTATGGTGGATTGCTGCCAAACATTTATTAAGCAAAAGATTTTAAGCAAAGTGCCCCTTTCAATAACCTTGTAATTCTCACTATTTCCACCATCATTTTGGGCTCTTTGAGCTTCTGTAGCATAAAAAGTATACTATAGGCCTAAGAAGTATCATAGTGAAAACGTACTGTATATCAAGTCACCCAGCACAAAATAAAGCTGGATTAAGCAGGCGCTGGCTGTCTCGTATTGTGAGAGAGCAGTGGTAAGTTATTAACCTCTACTGGATGTTCCCCTGCTGATCGTCACACTCTTGTGTCTGATTTCATTAAGATAGACATTTGGGACACACCCCCTTAGCAGCGGATTTGGAAATATGCAAGGGTGTAGCGATATTTCATAAGTGCCAGAGGAAGTGTTGGAAAGATTCCAACGCTTCCTCTGTTGGAAGCGTTGGAACCTTTTCAACACTTCAGAGTCCGCACCTGATGCGCCCCCAGTATCCTGGAAATACGAGAAACCGATCTTGATTCAGAACCTGACAACTAATGCTAAGTCAAACTAAACTATTACTCTACTATACTGTGATTCTACACTGTACTATACTACACTAATGTACTGTACTATACAACGTTTTATACTGTTTTATATACTACTATAACTGCAAAGAAGATTTTTGTTTTTCTTGGTTTCAATGGACAGTTTTGAGCTCGAGCGTGAGTGGAATTTAGGATGGAGGAGGGGAAGCAGCAGGAAGCACGGTGATGACAGGACAGGTGGTGTTCACCCATGTGTTACGGCTTAGAACCTTGACTTAGACACACACAGCAGTCTCACACACGGCCAGTAGATAATTCTCAATGACTTGTCATTGATAATGAGTGTGAAACATCAAGTTCTAGTTTAAGTTTATTTGTTGCATGTATGTTCTCATGTTAAAAACCCAGTGAAATATAGTGCTGTCTGTCCTGCTCATCAGTGTAAGCTGTGGTGTAACATGTTTTGTGTTCAGTCACAGAGGTGAATGAATGACATGGCAGATTGAGTGGGAGGTCGTCTAATGGAGAGATGGACAGTATTCTGTGTTCAGTCACAGAGGTGAATGAATGACATGGCAGAGTGAGTGGGAGGTCGTCTAATGGAGAGATTGACAGTATTCTGTGTTCAGTCACAGAGATGAATGTCAAAGAGATGGCAGAGTGAGGGAAGTCCGTCTAATGGAGAGAGAGAGAGATAGAGAGATGGACTGATGATATCACTCAGCATACAGACTGTCCCGCTGGTCTCTCCTACATGTCACTCCCCACCAGTCTAACAGGGTTGTTTCCCTGACGCTGACACAGAGCCAACGAGGAGAACGCACTCATTCTCTCTTCTGAACACGGATTTCCCATTCACAATCTCTCTCTCTCTCACACACACACACACGACTGCTTGCAGCGACAGTCTGTTGGTAGTCGAGATGAGAGGATGACAAGTGTTATTGGCCTGGCACTATACAGGCTGGCTTACTGTAGACACTGATTTTCTTTGATCCACGGCACCGCCTATGTGTGTGCGCATGATTCTCTCTCCCTTCTCCTTTTCTCCTCCCTTTTCTCCTCCCTTTACTTCGTCTACTAGGCTTATCTTGCTCCTTCTCTTACAGTATGGCTCCCCTATTCTCTCTCTGGGATTAAGTGTCCGTCCATTTGTCATAGAGACGTTGAGGAAATATTTAATGGATCCATGAATGCACGGCCAGTTAGGTCTGTGTGAAGATTTAACACACTGGGCGCTGACAATGGTGCCCACGGTGATTGAAAAAACAATGTTGTGTGGCAGATAAAAATGAAATGACTTAACATTTAAAATGTGCTTAAAGTTTTGTGGGTTTAGCTTGAGGGGAGACAAGAGAAGGTATTCCTATGTCTTAATAGGCGACTTCAAAACATTTACCTCTGAGATGCTTGAACGCACCCCATGTCTAGAGTATACTGTAGCAGAGACTATGCAGCAGCTAGAGGAGAGAGAAACTATTAACCCTGAAACCATGCAGGCAGGACCGAGAGGAAACGAGGGTGAGAGAAAAATAGAAAGAGATTGATGGAGGGAAGAAGGCGATGGAGGCAGAGGGGGGGAGAGAAGCAGCTTTGGCTTACAGTTCCTGTATGTCATGTGCTCTTGTGTCTGTGATGGACTGCAGGCTGTATTTCACCATGGGCTAGCCAGGTAGAGGATTGTCCATCAGGGACAACTCCCTCTGGGACACACTCACTGTATTATAGGGCCACCGGCCTGATGCGCACACACTCTCCTTGAGTAGTGCTGGATACCCAAGTTCGGTTCCGACTTGGTGTAGAACTTAACTGAACAACTTACTAGTGATATTAACAACATTCCTTTCAGATTGCATACCATGCAGTTTGGTTTAGATCTAACTGTTCAACAGAAATGACTAACTGCTTCCTCCTGGAGAGTATGAAATCCAAACTAGATAAGGCCAGAGCTGTTTAGACCTAAAGAAAGCATTTGACACTGTGGGTCATTGGGTTTTAATTGCAAAACTTTCAATGTGTAACTTCTCCACTAATGTTATTGGATACAATCGTGTTTGGAAGGCCGAGCACAGAGGGTCAAGATAAATGATAAACTGCCATAAATTGTGATATCGGTGTACCTCCGGGATCAATTTTGGGCCCCCTGTTGTTTAGAAAAAGAGGTAAAGCGCACAACCCCTGAATAAGTAACAGTGTCCAGGTGCCCGGTTGGTAGAGTTCAAATGAAAAAAGAGAGACCGGCATTCATGGTAGGCTATATTACATTGCCATTTTAATGGGCAGAAAGAGAGAACGTTTCGGCGTGGAGCCTTCGTCAGCAATGAGGTGTGTGAGAAAAGTGGGCATATATACACAAGCCTCAAAAAAGGGCACCAATCAATATACACAGTTGTAATTGCAGAATGCAGAGCACCTGTGGAGCACCCATGGGTGCGCTGAGCGCAGAGGGACCCATGGGCGTGAACATCAGCCGAATTAAAGGTCCCGGCATGAAAACATGTAGACTATTCTGCACATACAGCAAAACCGAGACATGTGAATACGTACAATGCAGATAAAGAAAAAATATATAAAAATAAAACATGAAAAATCATAATCTATAGTATAATAATGCATAGAGAATGTATACGGGTCAGTGACAAATAAGGGTGGGAAAGATGGAGAAAAAAAAATGGGGGAAATACTGTTTTAAAAGCATGCATCAGGTGTGTTGATATGTGTATTTTGTATTTATGTTGGTTACACCATTTTTACTCAATAATTCTCGAAATGAATTAAAACCACAACATTTTGGGTCAGGTTGTCAGAAAAGAATGTATGCAAGTAATCTTTAGTTCAATTTTTAACCTAAAAAATGTAAACTTAACCAAAGGGACACAAAAAAACAAGGGTCACGTCTTTGACCCATACACACAGGTTTTCAACACATGAGGTTTATAGAAAACAACTCAGAACGAGTTCTTCATTCAAGCCTTTCAGGCTCTCAGTTTGCAGTACATGGATCCAACGGGCTTCTTTCTGTAGAAGTGATTGATCTCTATTTCCTCCTCTCTTAGGTGGAGGGACAACTTTTGTTGTTTACAATCCTGTTGTTTAGCCTATTCATAAATGATCTTCCCACTGTATGATTAGGGCTGTCAAATAAACATTCAAACTCTGACTAGTTTGAACCACTTTGGGAGTTAAAATCGTAATTGATCTTAAAAATGTAGATTTGATTAGTAGGCTACTGCAAAGCAGTGCACATCACACAGCCTCCCGAGTCCCACCTTATCTTCTAACCATGCCAAAACACATTCCATGTTAGCATTCATTCCTTTCAACAGAATCTACGCTCGCTCCGGCTCATAGGGGACTAACAGGTCTGAAATATAACTAGAGCCAGACCATGCAGAGCTTTAAAACTTAGCAGTAAAATCTTAAAATCAACTCTAAAAACTACAGGCAACCAGTAAAGAGAGGTAAGGATGGGAGTAATGTGGTCTTGTCTCCTAGAATTAGTTCAAAGCCTAGCAGTAGCATTTTATAGCAATGCCTTTCTGGCCCTTAGTATAAGAACTTACAATAATCTAAATGAGAGGAAATAAAAGCATGAATGACCATTTCAAAGTCTGTAAAAGAAACAAACAACCTTCATTTTAGCAATGTTCCTCAGATGGAAAAAGCAAGATTTTAGTAGTTATTATTTGGCCATCAAAAGAGAGATTAGGGTCATAAATCACCTCCAGATTACGGGCAGCAGACAGGTTGGTGGTGGACAGGCTAAATTAGATTGTATAGAGCTGTTAGCATTTGGGGAGCCAAATAGCTAAAATCATCTTCCATCTTATTTTCCCTGACACGACATACAGACCAAATTACTCACCTCACCAGGTTTAAGTGGGGCACAGAGCTGGGTATCGTCTGCATAACATTGGAACAGTATATCATGTTTACCAATGATGTCACCCAACGGAAGCTTGTATTGTACATTGAGAACAAGAAGGGACCCAAAATCAAACCTTGAGGAACACCACAAGAGGGGGGCAATGAAGAAGAGGTTTTACCTATAACAACAGACAAGCTTATCACTGAGAGGCTTTCTTATCAGTCAAATAGGATCGAAACCAATCAAGAGCTGAGCCCCTGATGGCAAGTAAAATGGTATGATCAACCGTGTCAAAAGCAGAGCTCAGGTCAAGGAGGATTAAAATTGAACAATTATCAGAATCATCAGCCAGCAGTAGATACTGTGAAACCTTGACAAGGGCTGTTTCAGTGCTGTGGAGCACGAAAGCCAGATTGGAATTCCTCAAAACTGTTGTTATTCATTAAAAAAACGTAATTGATTATTCACGCTTTATAAGAAGAGGATCAAGATTAGGTTTCTTAAGCAAAGGTTGGATAATTGCTTAAGGCCGGAAGGAAATTAGCCTGTAGACAGCAAACTATTGACTTTGGCTAGAATGTTAGGTCTGACTGTCTCAAGTATTTAATTCTGGAATCTAGTAGGGATGATATCTCAGGGGCATGCAGGGGATTTCATGTAATGACAACCAAGCTGGCTAAAACTGACACATTTACAGAAATGTTAATAAATCACATTATCTCCCAAGTGTACTGTAGAACCAAAATGTACCAAACAAATATTACTAATAAAAGTTATTATATGACTATCTTGTAGGAGACAAAGTGACAATAGTTCTGAAGATAGATAGACAGACAGACAGACAGACAGATAGATCGAAATGTAATAATCCCCGTAGAAGGATTAAGCCACGATAATGCTCACAGTTAAATATCTGAATAACAGGATGGTGCACAGTTTATGATGTATTTATAAATCCTGGTAATCCGTATAAAATACAGTATGTATGGATGTATATCACAGTATATCATGATATTCTGAATATGCCTGTTGTATCATGGCTTATTTATTGTGATATGTCCTTGTCAATACCCCTACACACGCACACACACACATGCACACACCCATAGGTAGCCTTTTCTCCTTGCTTTTCTCTCCTCACCTCTTTTGTCTACAGTATCTCTCCCTCTTTTCATGATTCAGAGAGAACAGAGTGATGAATATAGGCCATGCACCTCCGATTATGACACCACTTAATAAACCATGCGAGCCAGTCAAGCCTCTGTTTTCTCCTTGCACTGCCTCTCTCAATAAAATGGGTTGCACTGCAGAACGCAGCCTCGGTAGGCTTCTCTAGACGTGACCTGGCATCAAACCCTGTTTTTTGCACAATGAGATGAGCCTAGGCAGTTCGCCCAATATCAGTTTTCATGAATACTGATGTAGGCCTTTGTGTAGGTTATAGAACCATCTGTTAACCAATGTAACCACCCACTGAACACGGACTGACTGACTGACTGGTGGTTCTTCTGATTGACTTGCTGACTCTTCTGACTGACTGACCGACTGACTCTTCTGACTGACCGACTGACTCTTCTGACTGACTGACTCTTCTGACTGACTCTTCTGACTGACTCTTCTGACTGACTGACTGACTGACTGACTGACTGACTGACTCTTCTGACTGACTGACTGCCTGATACTGTATGGTAACTCAGATGCTGTTGTCTATTGGAGCCAAGTGCCTGTACATTATACAGGTGTACCGGCAGTCCTGTCTGGGAATTTAACAGCCATAATAACACCAATTATCTCAATCAGACCTGTCTGCCAGACACTCTGTAATTACTGTCCTGGTGGGAGCATGTTAACTCAGAAACAGCTCTGCCCCCGTGTACACTCCATACCACAGCATCAGTGTAGAGTCAGTGATAGCACCTCGGCCCCGAGTCTGGGGGGGGAGAGGACACAATATTGAAACCCACACAAAGAAGAAGTGCTAGGTTAGCATGCTGCCAGGGCTAAGTTGGCGTACAGCCAGGGGCTAGATTACGGCTTGGCTCACTGCATCCATCGGCGACAACATTCTGCCGTCAAAAATCAAGTGATGAATCTCGGCAATTCTCCAACGCCGGACGCTGGCGTGGGCTGCAGTGGAGCCGCCGTCATTAATTACAGTGGATTAATTTCCTTAGCATCTGATGGTTGATGGCCGACGCCGACGTCCACAGTGGAGCCGAGGGGCTTAGCCTAGCTAGGGCTAGGCTAGCACATTTTTTTGCATCTGCTTTTTCTGTCAGTGTTTCGTTGCTATGGTAACGCCTTTTCTTTTTTTAGCCCATTAGGTTAGCGGTGCCACTCAGGGAGAATGTTGTGCAGTCTCTGAGCTCGTCTCCCCTGATTTCTCCTGCCTGTCTGCGGTGTGCAATTAGTTGGCCCACTCACTGCTAAAAATACCCTTAGCCTCACCCTTCTCTGACGGTCTGAAAACATTTGTACTTTTTGGCTCAAGTTGGACACTGGCTTATTCAACATTACACTTGATTCAACATGTTGAATCGGTAACGGCTGACGGTCACACTTGAGCCAGTCACAGCATCCCTCCCAACTCAGTGGAATCAGAGGTACTCAGGCAGCATTAAGCCACTGGAAGCGCCGTTTTTTGAACCAATTCCGGTTCGTGAATTCAATACCAGTTCGTAAATTATTTTTTTTTCAGTTGAATGAGAGTGCATTTAATTCTTCAATAGCCTACATATATATCCCCCACCCCTCTCATTAATGTAGTATGCACTAGCAGCACCAGAGACCATGTTATGAAACTAGTGTGTTATATCACATGTCGCACAATGCCGTCCTACCACCATCAAAAGTGAACTTGAGTTCCTGTGAGAAATACTGCCCACAATATTTCTTCACAAAGTTAAGATACCCAAGGACCTTGAGCTCAATAGAAAACTTGAGTAAATTGAACTAGGGTTGTTACAGGCATTTCATTCTTTGGTCAAACAGCCTGTGTCCTGGGGAGTGTTGAAAGGTACACAGAGAGGTCTGCTTTGATCAATACAGCAGCTGGAGCCAGAGCTTTGTCCATCCTGGCGCTCTGCCTCTGTCTGAAAGGTCTATTGATCAGAGCCAGGCTTGCAGAGTAGTCACGGGCAGGAACACAGAGAGAGAGAAACAGGTCGAGAGGCAGAGACATATAGACATACATTCGGTCACGGAATGGATTACCTGCACTGAGAAACAGTGAATGCAGTGCTACATAAAATAAATAACACCATAAACATTTCTTATTCATGAAGAAAATGTTTCCACTCTTTCATCACCGCAAAGGAACATGCATCATGGGTGGGGATGACGTTTGCTGCTGCTTCTGGCTTGTGTAATTGTATTAGACTATTTAGTGTTAAATCCAGCTTTGTTCTCTCAAGTTAAACGTTTAAAAAGCAAGGCCGACTTGTGGTGTGTCAGTGCCAAGGTCGTTCAAAGCTACGCTAGAGACGGTGTAGTGCTGGAGAGTGGTGGAATTAAATCTAAAATGAAACCTACAGTATGGGCACTTGACTAAAATGAGCAATCACTTCATTGCACAGCCTTGACAAGGTACCTGGCAGGAACACATTTTTTATTGGTTTTCCGCTGTTCTCCCTCTTTAACAGGCCGTGTCTCCTGTACTAGGTCACCAGCAACACCTCTCCTCTCCGTCAACTAGGTGACCGATTAACACTAATCCTCGGTCGCCGTTTCACCGGTAATCCCCGTCTTCCCCCAGGTGATCTACGCCCTGAACACCAAGAACGACGAGCACGAGGCGGCCATCGCCACGCTGAAGGAGGCGCACGAGGAGGAGGTGCAGCAGATCCTGTCGGAGACGCGGGAGAAGATCCTGCAGTACAAGGGCAAGATCAGCGACGAGATGGACCTGAAGCGTCACATCCAGTCCCTGGAGGAGTCCATGGAGCTGCACGAGCGCGCCAAGCACCAGGCGCTGGCCGAGTTCGAGGCGTACCGGCGGCGCGTGGAGGACGTGCAGCTGTGTGCCGAGGCGCAGCACACGCAGCGTGTGGTCAGCATGTCGCGCGAGGTGGAGGAGATGCGGCGCTCCTTCGAGGACAAGCTGCGGACGTTCGGCGCGGCGCAGGCCCAGTTCGAGCAGGAGAAGCGGGCAGCCCTGGAGGAGCTGAAGTCCGCTCACCGGCAGGAGGTCCAGGACATCCTCCGCTCCCACCAGAGCCAGAACGCCAACTACAGCAAGGACCAGGAGAAGCTGGGACAGCTGCACAAGGCCGAGGTACCGCGGATAGCCGCGCCAGCTTGGCGTTACCGCTAACGGATCTAGAGTAGACCGGCTAATTGTCCGCGTCGAGAGGGCGGAGGGAAAGGATCTGGTGGTTCGCTTGTGTAGGACGCCGCTGATAAATCCGGAACGAGATCGGATGGGGGAGGGGGGGGAGCTCTGGCGCCGTGGGTACCGCAAGGAGAGCAGTCTCAGCAGAGTCTCGGCCCCGACGCCAGATCGATGAGGGTCAAGCAGGTTGCTCCGTGAGATAGATGGATAGGAGGGAAAGGAGGGACACCGGTCTGCAGTTTTGGACAGCGGCAGGTGGTCTCTGGTTCGACCTCTGGCTGTCCTGGAAGGCAGCCGGGGCGGAGCCTGTGGACAGGGGGGAATTGATTAAGGCGGTGAGGAATGGCAGGACGCCGCTTGCGATGGTTTGGAAAAAGGGTGAGGAGGGGGTGGGATCATGGGGTGGGCAGGGGGGTTGCCCGGTTAGATGTCACCGGTGTTCGGACGTTATAAGGGGACAGGGACGAAAAACACGGCAGTCCAGGGACAGGCGATAGCGTACAGTATCCGGTTATGGTAAGAGGAGGCGGGAAGGAGCAGCTGATGTCATTCGCTTTCTCAGCGAAGTCGTCGACGAAGTCATCTGCCGAGAGGGAGGAAGGAGGGTGGGGGGAAGGTGGTTTGGGGAAGATGGAGAAAGTGGAAAACAGTTTCCTGGGGTTAGATGCAGCAGCTCATCCTGGGTAGCTAGGAAGCCAGCTACAGGTTAACTGTCTCTTCTGCTCTCTGTCGAAGAATAGCGGCTCTGTAGAAGAACAGGCTCTGACAGCATCGCGGTTTTGCGCGTCTTCGCTGTGGCCGTAGTAAGTAGTATAAATAAGGACTGCGTGCGAAGGCTGTCTTTGGAAACTTTGAGAACTCTAGTAGGATATAGCCTATTTAGCCTGTCTACTGAGAGAAGTATGCGGATGAAATAATTTCGAAAGTGCGTTGTTGTGTTTAGGCAGAAATATATTAGGAAATGTTTTTTTTCAAGATCAACTATACAGTATTATGTTCGTGGTTATTGTGTGGATGGCCGTCAAGGCTATCACAGTCGGTGTTACCGTACTGAGGTGTCCTGGGTGGCAGGTGGAGTCTCTGACGGAGCGCGTGGAGGAGCTGAAGCAGGATAAGAAGCGTCTGATCGAGGAGTACGAGGCCAAACTCACCAAGGTGGGTAGACCTGCAGGCTGACCCCAGAGACGCTAAAAAGCTTTCTCGAATCCCAGCCCCGACGAGTGACATCACTGTCTGCCTCCTGCCACCCCCCCCCCCCCCCACCCCCGCCCAACCTAGGCCCAGGCGTTCTACGAGCGCGAGCTGGAGGCCATGAAGAGGACCCAGCAGCTGACGTCCGACAACCTGCTGGCCTGGAAGAAGACGGAGGCGG
Source organism: Borostomias antarcticus (assembly GCF_949987555.1). NCBI lineage: Eukaryota > Metazoa > Chordata > Actinopteri > Stomiiformes > Stomiidae > Borostomias > Borostomias antarcticus. The sequence continues at coordinate 13,220,778 of NC_140252.1, forward strand.
AGCTGAGGAGGGAGTTTCAGACGCAGGAGGCGTCGCTGCAGAAGACCCTGGGGAAGCTCCGGGCCGAGCTGCAGCGTGTCCAGGAGGAGGCCAGGGACAACCGGGACAAGGCCCACAAGCTGCAGGGGGCGCTCTCCTCCGCCGAAAACAACGTCAAGGTACAGGACGGACTAGTGGTTACAACTGCTGCTGCTGCTGCTGACTGATTTCCCTTTCTTCCCATCTCTCTCTCTTTCCTTTTTTCTTTCTTTCTTTCTTTCTTTCTTTCTTTCTTTCTTTCTTTCTTTCTTTCTTTCTTTCTTTCCTTTGTTTCTTTCTTTCTTTATTTTTTCTTTCCTTTCTTTCTTTCTTTCTCTTTCCTGTTTACAGGATGATATGAGTATAGTTTCCATATTCGTTATAAACAGTTGAGCTATCCGGTTAGCCACAATCTAGCTACAGGTAGCTAGCAAGCATGTATAGTGAATATTACAACAGTCTGTCAAGTGCTGATCAATACGATATACAGAAAAACGATGGCTATGTTCACTTTGCCCCATCCTTTGGACAAGGTTAACACAAGTTAGTTGGTCTGTTTCAGTCTTTTGTTCATGTCTGTGTCTGCATGTTTCCCTCTCTCTCTCTCTCTCTCTCTCTCTCTCTCTTCCTCTCTTGTTCTCTTTCTATCTCTCTCTCTCTCTCTCTGTTCCTCTCTCGTTCTATCTCTCTCTCTCTCCCTGTTTGCCTGCACCTCCAGGATCTGAGCAAACAGCTGGAAGAGGTGACGCAGGACGTGGAGATCGTGGAGATCCGTCAGAAGGAGTCGGAGTGTGAGCTGGAGGCCACCAGAGACAGAGTGCAGCAGCAGGCCACCGAGATCCTCCTCAAAGCCAGTGAGATTCTCCTCTCTTCTCAGTTCCTCTCTTCCCAGTCTTTGCCTCATTTCGTCAGCGTGATACAATCTCAGGCCCACTTTGCCACCCAAGAGGAAAAGGATATCTTTCACACTGGATTATAGCTCCCAGTACTTTTTTCGCCTGAAGAAAACCCTGTGTCATCAAATCGTTGCTCACGCTCAGGTATTGGGAGCTATAATCCAGTGTGCAGAATATTCTTTTCCTCTTAGATTGGTATTTGTGATCCTGCCCCTGACCTAAAGACAGGTTGGATGTGCCCCTGGCCTAAAGACAGGTTGGATGTGCCCCTGGCCTAAAGACAGGTTGGATGTGCCCCTGACCTAAAGACAGGTTGGATGTGCCCCTGACCTAAAGACAGGTTGGATGTGCCCCTGGCCTAAAGACAGGTTGGATGTGCCCATGGCCTAAAGACAGGTTGTTAGCTAGTCATTGCTCAAACCTAGGAGTTTCGCAACCGTTATACCAAAACTGATTTATTACTAGCTAAAGACAACTGTTATGACAACATTACAGCACCTCATCTCTCCCACAGCAAACGTTACGAGACCTAACGTTATAGCCAATAGGTACAGTAGCTAGCTCTGACTAGCTGCACCACCAGCTAGCACTAACATTACAGTTTACATAGGCATTTAGTAGGACACAAACTAAACTATTATCATTGATACAACTCTGTACAGAAAAATAATTGTCGGTCAACATATTGTATTCCCTATTGTTCAATAACTTCAACCTTACTTGCTGCCTAATCAAAATTCCCGCTGTTGCCGTCAGTTGATGCTCGATGTGCTGTGAGCTGCGCGCTGAGCTCACAAGGCAGGCACTCGCTGGGTCACAGAGGCGAGGGAGGGAGGGGGGAAAAGTAGGCTACTGTACGTTGTTAATTGGATAGCTTCCTGAACGCAGCTGTCAACCAGGCCTTAATTCCCAACCGTTTTGCTTTCGCAAATTGTGAATGGTAATTAAAAACTACCGTTTTCACTCTGTATTATTTTTGGTAGGGACAATTCGTGTTTCCGTGGCTTTGGTATGGACATGTCCGTAGCGTCCATACCTAAAACTACGCCTGTGTGTGTGTGTGTGCGCGCGCGCGTGTGTGTGTGCGTGTGCGTGCGTGCGTGTGTGTGTCCGTGTGTGTGTGTCCAGGCCACATCGGCAGCCTGCAGGCCACTCAGATGACCCAAGAAGCGGCGATCAGGGACCTGGAGTCGGAGAGGAGCCGTCTGAAGGACAAGGTGCTGCGCCTGGAGGAGGAGAGGGGAGCCCTGCAGAACAAGAACCAGGCCCTGGACGAGAGGCAGAGGCAGCAGCTCCTCTCCCTGGAGAAGGTGAGCCCTGCCTCGGGGTGGGTGAGAGGGCCGCCACCCTCACGTCGGCTACATAGAAACTCACGGACGGAACTGACTGAAGCAACGCCACACCGGGCGGTATCTGACAAGGGAACGGTGGTCAATGCGCTCTAGTAGAGATGTCCCTCGGTCGGCTATTGTCCCAACGTGCCGCACGCTCACAAGATTGATGGGGAGAAAAATCAATCAGCAGTAAAAAAAAAAATCATTGATTCACTGTGAAGAAGTGAGCGACCTCTGTATGTCGTTAAGTGTAGAGTGGAAATTGGGGAGGAAATATTGAATGAAAATAGATCCTCTGCAGTCGTCTTTAATTGCAGGTGCAGATAGGTGTGCAATATTGCCCTGACCCACACTAGGTGTGTCGTTATGTCGTACCGTTAATGCACAACCATCCATAAAGTGGTTACAATCTCCAAAAAAGGTTGAGAACCACCAACCTAAAGTAGCTAGCTACTCTCTCTTTCCCTCTCTCTCTTTCTCTCTTCCTCTCTCTCTTCCCCTCCCTTTCAATCTGTTTATCATTCTCCACCTCAGTTAAAACTCTTGTTCGTTATAAACCCGCGGCCTTGATTCCTGGCGTGATCCTCCGTGCCGGCCCGGGGGGGGGGGGGGGCGTCGGCTCAATCCGGCGTGTCCGTGTGATCGTAGACGCGTCTCCGTTTCGCCTGTTGGAGTCGAGCGTCGGCACGGAAGCCTTGAAGCGGCACCTAGCCGTCTGAGCTCCTCCGCTCCTCTGCAGATTGTAGCACGGCAAATCAAAAAACAACATCTGCGCGCCCGGCAGCGTCGCCGGTCTGTGACTGACTCGAGCAACGGGGAGACCCAACGACGATAATGAGCGTTCTGTTCGCGGTCACGTTTGATTTGTTTACCGGTTATACTTAAACCAGATTCACTTTGACGAACAAACAAACAAACAAACGGCGCGTGCGTGCGTTCGCCCCCCCCAGACTCTGCAGGAGGAGAAGCAGGTGTACGAGAAGGAGATGATGAACATGCGCGTCAAGTACGAGGAGGACTCCGCCCACTTCAGGGAGAGCCAGACGCGGGTGCTCGAGGAGTTGTCCAAGAAACACAGGTTGACGCTGGAGAACTCGTACTCCACCGCCGAGAAGGAGAAGAGCAGGCTACTGACCGTGAGTATGCACACACGCACACACACACACACACACACACTGTGATTGTTGCCACTTTATTCAGCGTCTTCATTATTCAACATTAACTAGAAATTGTCGTTTCGTGTCTCTGTGCCTTGGCCTGTCGCCTTACCCAGAGGCCCCTGCTCCAGCGCGCGCGCGTCCTCTCTCTATCCCGTCTCCTCACTCACGGCTCATTAAACACTACAGAGGAAACTTGTGCCTGGCCTCCCTGGCTTTTGCCTGGCCTCTCTGGCACACACACACACACACACACACACACACACACACACACACACACACACACACACACACACACACACACAGACACACACACACTGTGTCCCAGGACCTGCCCCGGGCCCCTAGCTTACATTACATTACAGTCATTTAGCAGACGCTTTTATCCAAAGCGACTAACAATAATTGCATTTAACGTAGGAAGAGCCAATGTACTACTACTTGCCAGAACTCACAAGTGCATCTTCTTTCTAAAACAAGTGACTAAGAGCATAATCTAGTGCTGAAGGCAAAGTGCAAAAATCGCAATCTAAAGTACAGTGCAATATAATATAATACAATAAGTGCTTAGGTGGGAGGATTGTTGTAGTACTTCTTGAAGAGATGAGTTTTGAGCCTGCGACGAAAGATGGGCAGCGACTCTGCTGTCCTGACATCAGTGGGCAGTTCATTCCACCACTGCGGGGTCAGGACAGAGAAGAGCCGTGACCGTGTCGATCGACCGCAGGAGCATCGGAGTGACGGGGCAACCAGTCGCCCTGAGGTAGCAGAGCATAGCGGTCGGGAGGGGGTGTAGGGTTTGACCATGGCCTGGAGGTAGGAGGGGGCTGTTCCTTTCATTGCCCTGTAGGTTAGCGCCAGAGTTTTAAACTGGATGCGAGCCACTACAGGGAGCCAGTGTAGGGAACGGAGGAGGGAAGTTGTGTGGGAGAATTAACTAGCTAAGACGTCGCTGGCTGCTGACATGGATTCGGTGCGAACCTGCCCTCGGCGAGCTCAATTACGAGATACCCTGAGACATCTGCTGCAGTGACAACTGTCAACTTTCTGTTTCGATACCCAGACTGATGGCATATGATACTCGAGCTCTCCGAGCCATGCATGATTAACTCAAAACAATCTGTCATCGTTTCCCCTCCCAGCCTGTCTCTCCCCTCTTCTGCACGGCGGGCTGCCAAAATCATCTTCCTGTGTGTCTGAACGCGCGCGCGTGTGTGACTGTAGTAGACTCATGCCGAGGCAATTATATTAATAATAATAACAATTGCCATCGTCGTCGTTATCATAGTACATTGTATTTATATAGCGCCTTTCTAGGTGCTAAAAGCTCTATGGGAGGGGTAGCACTTGCACCTCAGTTGCTTGTAGTTACTGAACACTTTGAGTAATGAAAGTTCCGATGGCATCCCCCCCCAGGCAGAACCCTCAGACCTTGACAGTACAAAGGAGGAGGAGGAGGAGGAGGAAGACGAGCAGGTGATTGCTTCTGTCTGCGCACCTCCGCTTTATCTCCCGCCGACAGACAAAACGTTGTCTATCCCAGAGGGAAATAACAGGTCAGAGAGAGAGAGAGAGAGAGATTGAGGGAGGTAGAGAGAGAGAGCTTGAGGGAGGTAGAGAGAGAGGGGTGGAGGGAGGTGGAGAGAGAGAGGGGTGAAGGGAGGTAGAGAGAGAGGGATGGAAGGAGGTAGACAGAATGAGGGATGGAAGGAGGAAGTCGGAGGGATGGAGGGAGGTAGAGAGAGAGAGAGGGATGGAAGGAGGTAGAGAGAGAGGGATGGAAGGAGGTAGACAGAATGAGGGATGGAAGGAGGAAGTCGGAGGGATGGAGGGAGGTAGAGAGAGAGAGAGGGATGGAAGGAGGTAGAGAGCGAGGGATGGAGGGAAGTAGACATAGAGAGATTGAGGGAGGTAGAGTGGGAGGGGTGGAGGGAGGTAGAGAGAGAGAGGGATGGAGGGTAGAGAGAGGGATGGAGGGAGGTAGAGTTGGAGGAATTGAGGGAGGTAGAGAGGGATGGAGGGAGGTAGAGTGGGAGGAATTGAGGGAGGTAGAGAGGGGGATGGAGGGAGGTAGAGAGGATGGAATGGAAGGAGGTAGACAGAGATTGAGGGAGGGGTGGGGGAGGTAGAGAGAGAGGGATGGAGGGAGGTAGAGTGGGAGGGGTGGAGGGAGGTGGAGAGAGGGGGATGGAGGGAGGTTAGAGAGTGAGAGCTGGAGGAAGATGAAGCAGCTCAATGAGCCGGCTTTGTCTAACCTCCTGTTTCAGGTCGACACCCCCTCAGGCTCTCTATCCTCAGCGAGTTGGTTTTGTACAAGAAGAAATGATCATTGGGAGGAAGCATATCTTGTCTTCCTGTCCCCTAGACACCGCACTGTGAGTCCCTCTCTGTGTCGCAACACGAGGACTGAGATCAGTCTCCTCAGACCAGCACAGGTGTAGGAGTCACACTGTTATTAGATATGTTCTGCTTTCATCTATATGGTGGGACCCGCGGAGACACTAGTGTTCATTTGCAGCTCATTCCACCACTGCGGGGGCAGAACAGAAAAGAGCCGTGACCGTGTCGGATCGACCGCAGGGGCCTCGGAGTGAGGCAGCAGGGCGTAGCGGTCGGGATGGGGTGTAGGGTTTGACGATGGCCTGGAGGTAGGAGGGAGCTGTTCCTTTCATTGCCCTGTAGGCTAGCGCCAGAGTTTTAAACTGGATGCTGCTACAGGGAGCCAGTGTAGAGAACGGAGAAGGGAAGTCGTATTGGGAGAACTTGGCATGGTTGAACACCAGGCGAGCAGCAGCTTTCTGGACAAGCTCCAGAAGTTTAATGGCTGACGCCGGGGCCCCAGCAAGGAGGGAGCTGCAGTAGTCCAGGCGGGAGATGACAAGGGCCTGGATGAGCACCTGCACCGTTTCGTCAGTTAGGAAAGGTTGATTCCTTCTGATCTGGTAGAGCAGGAATCTGCAAGAACATGTAAGGGATGTGATATGTGCCGAGAGCGACAGTTGAAGATGTGTACAGAGAGAGGCCAAGGGTGAGTGGGAAGATAATGTAGCAGCAAGGAGAATGGGGCTGGCTGGGCACTGCTACAGACACCGTGAGCTTCCGGCCATTAAGCTGGTGTTATGGGAGCCATCTCCATGGCGCGGATGCAAGTCGCGAGGACGTCCTACTAAAACATTCGAAGACATAATCAAGATGGATGCGGGAGCGGAGACCACCGATGAGATCGCCAGGTGTGTGGAGGACCGGGATAACTGGAGACAAAGATGGGAGGCCCGTCTGTGGACGACCCGATGACAGTCGGGTCATCCAGAGTCACGCCCAGATTCCTCGCACTTCGTCCTAGCGTCTCCGCGGCGTCGTCGATGGCGATAGCCAGGTCGCGGCGCGGGCAGCCCTTCCCCTCAGGAACAACAACAGCAAAATCTTGTCCAGGTTGAGCTCGAGGCGGCGTGTCGCCATCCACTCCGAGATGTCAAACAAGCAGGCAGCCATGCGTGCCTCCACTTGTGTGTCAGAGGTGGGGAGTGACAGGACCAGCTGGTATTGTAGCATCAGCTTCGACCTGGAGAATGTTGTTGACAGGAACTTCAAAGAGCATGCAAGTTGTGAAAGATGGATCTTTGACATCTTTGACCAAGCTTTGAAGTATCTGAAACACACACACACACACTCCATTTAACCCTACAGCATCCTATAGCCTTCGCTTGAGACATTGCTGGAAACGCACAGTAGGAGCAGGGTTTGAGATCCTAGCCTTTCCTCAGCTCTGTTGCGCAGGGAGTGGAGTGAGAGCGCGAGCCACTGTAAGTGATGTAACCTTCCCAACCACACATCCATCCAGCGTGCATTGCAGCGCGTTGCAGCAGCCCTCTCTGAATAAGGTGAAACCATGAATAATTCACTCATACTTTACTTAGCTGACAGCTCCACGCACTCATACATGTATAGATCGCTTTGAGACTGCTTTTAAGCTTCTCGTCTTTTGCATATTCGATGGCGTATATACTTTGATTTATTTTAGTCCCTGGAAAGCAGGACGTTTGGTTTCTGAAGGAACGTCAGAAGTTTTGGAAGGAAATCTTGGAATTTTTTGAGTCTTCTACTATGCACCGAAGGGGACATGATACCTGTAGCTTTTGGCTTGGGCAGCGTTCCAGGCTTTAGGGTTGGGCTGGGATGTCTGGAATTACACCATTGTCCCATTGTGATATATGACAGTATGTTTTTTTTTTTTTTTCTTCCAGTTTTTGTTTGGGGGAGGGGGTGGGGGGGGTAATTCATTTCACTACGTTAGTGAGTATGGCGTGCGTGCTGTACGGGAACGCTACGAGCGTGTGCACGGGAGCGTGGACGTGTTCATGTGTTTGTGAATCCGTGCGTCCATCACACATGTACCGGAGCCCACTTCTGGGGGGCGCTCGCCACAATTCATTTTTCCCACATTTTGTTTTGTACATAAAAAAAACAACCTGTGGTACTACTCCGCGTTGCATAGTCTATTCTGCTCAGAAATCCAGAGCTCAGAGCTTGAGGTGTTTAGTAGTTCTTTGGGCGCTTGTTCTGAGATCCACTATGCTAAACACTATAGACCGTATTACAAGAATGCACTCCTGAAAGAATAAGAATGGTAGATTATCATACCATATTTTTTCATGGCCTGTTTTCAATGTGTGTGTGGGCTTCACTGTGTGACTGTGTGAATATTTCTGGATATTAGAATTAAACTAAAAACTAAAGCAGATCGATTGTAGCTTACTCCGGGCCCACAAGCAATACATTGTGATACTGTATGCTGCAAAGCATCTTCTACCAACCCACCAGGGACACGATTCTCCATGTAGCATTTTAATTCAGATCTTTGTATGCGGGTAGCGATGCATCATCCAGTTCGGGATAAACTGCCAAAAGCAAAAGCCCCTCTGTTTTCTCCGCTGACGCTTTCACTGGGGAAATGGAAGAGGAGTTTATTGCACACCTACACTCTCCTGGTTAGCCACCGCCAACCATCCGACGTTTTGCATGGTGTTCCTGCTCTCTGCTTTGAGCCCCCTAGAGACCGTTCTGCTTCCATCTGTACGGTGGGACCCACTGAGATATTAAGGTTCATTTGCAGTTCATTCCACCACTGCGGGGACAGGACAGAAAAGAACCGTGACCGCGTCTGATCGACCGCAGAGGCCTCGGGAGTAGGGTTGCAAAATTCCGGGAATATTCAAAGTTGGAAACTTTCCATGGGAATTAACAGGAATTTATGGGAATTAACAGGAATTAATGGGAATAAACTGGGAATTTTGGGGCTATTTATACCAACTGTATTTACCTCATCATAAACAGACATAAATATAAACATTTTGTATTGTCATAAGCAGACATTTCTAATACAAGATCACATTTTTATCTTAGTCTATTTGTGAGTGGATTCTACAGCCCTCTTGGTGTGCAGGATTCTAGGGATTTGCTGTACATGTGATGGAAGAATGCCACTGCACCTGTGATGGATAAATGCACAGTACAGGGTTGAAATTCAACTGAATTTGCATTAAATCCGGTTGTTTCAACCAAGATCATGCTGCAGGATCTAGAATTGCATTGCTATAGGGGTCTGTGGTGGTGTAGCGGTCTAACGCATTGTGTTCCAGTGCAGCTGGAAGCTCGCCAGATCTGAGTATGGCCGGATCCCAGAGCGGCCTATTGGGCCACCGCTCCCCAAGGATGGTTAGTTTAATCTCGGCTTGAGAGTTCGTCACACAACAGCAGTCCTGTCTGGTGTTGGAATTACGGTTGCGAGCTGAGATAGTCAGGGAGTTGTCTCTCCCTTTCGCATTGCTGACCGGCCGGGTTGTGTGACGAATCCTCAACAGTTAATAGGGGGTAACTGGACACTAGGTCAGGGTAAATTGGCTACCAAATTGGATGAAATATGGATAAAATCCTAAAATAAGTATATAAAATAAAATAAATTGACGGAGTTATAGGCTACAAAAAAGGAAAAAATTCCACAATTCCTGAGCTTAACTTCCCATGGAAAGTTTCCAGAAATTTACCAGAAATTTTCCGCTCCTTTGCAACCCTACTCAGGAGTGAGGCAGCAGGGCGTGGTGGTGGGGATGGGGTGTAGGACTTCTACCATACATTGAAATAGGCTAGAGCAAATAAGAACAGGCCTCAGCATGTCACCTTGTGTGCAGTAATGTGGTGCACTGACCGATGGTCAGTCATCGTTGATGGATGACATTTGAGTGTAACAGATTAGCACAGTAATCCTACTGGGACCCAGGGTCGAGGTCCGTTCCCATAACTAAAAATTCCATAGATAAGATAAAGGGAAGTATGAGGTCTAATTATTTTAAATGGTTTCGTGTAAGTATGGCCAAGATTGTTAACGAGACGCTTTATCCTTCAAAAGATTTATCCTTCAACTCAAAGGCCGGGACAGTCCTCCTTTCCCTAACCCTGAACCGGAACCCTAACTCTAACCCCTGACCCTAATACCCAACAACACCCTAGTCTCATCATCATCATCAGGTCGTCCACAGACGGGCCTCCCATTTTGTCTCCAGTTATCCCGGTCCTCCATACACCTACCGATCTCATCGGTGGTCTCCGCTTTCGCATCCATCTTGATTGTCAAAATGTTTTAGTAGGACGTCCTCGCGACTTGCATCCGCGCCATGGAGATGGCTCCCATAACACCATCTTACTGGCTGGAAGCTCACGGTGTCTGTAGCAGTGCCCAGACAGCCTCATTATCTTTGCTGATATCTTCCCATTCACCATTGGCCTCTCTCCGTACAGATCTTCAATACTGACGTTCGCGTTATGACTTATGTCCAGTGCTGCACGTAGCATTCTGGTGTAGCATCCGTCCAGCGACCTCTGCAGGGAGTGGCTCAGGGTCCAGCACTCACAGCCATACAGGAGAACGGCCTCCACGGTGGCATCGAAGAAGTGGAGCTTGGTTTCACGGGGGAGGTTGGATTTCCACACGTTGCTCATGCCGTTTAGAGCTCTCCACGTGAGCGCCTTCCTCACTATGAGGTCCTGCTCTGTTGAGTTGACCCAAGAGCCCAGGTATTTGAAGTCTTCAACCTCCTTCAGAGCAGTACCTTCAGTTGTCACTAGGGGCAGATGTTCCAGGGTGTTATACTGTAGGTGATGACCTCAGTTTTCTTGGCGTTAGGTCCAAGATCCAACTTGGCACATTCCTTTTCCACTCTGGTCAGGAGCTCTTGTACTTGCCTCACGTGGTTAGATATCAGGCTGATGTTGTCGGGGTTATCCAGGTCTGTTAGGACTACAGCGCGATACCTTCGCGACCTCCTAGGTGTTATAGTAAAGCCCTCCTCGCTGTTGCCATCTGGCGTCACAACCCTTGCCCTTGTGTTCGAATACATGGTCCCTATGGCCCGAAGTAAATTTGTGGGAACACCATTACGGATTTTCATCATGACCCCTCTGTGTATTGAGTCAAAGGCCTTTTTGAAATCAATAAAACACAGCACCGCTGTCATGTTGTTCTTCTTCACCTCCTCGATGATCCTCCTTAGGGCCAAGATCTGAGTTACTGTGGACCTCCCCTCTCGAAAGCCATTCTGGTTCTCTCTCAAGTGCGGGTCGATGGCGCTCCACAGCCTGTTTAGTATCATGCGGTTGTACATCCTTGCGATGATACAGGTCAGCCTGATGCTGCTGTGGTTGTCCGGCTTTGAGAGACCCCCCGGATTTAGGCACTGGGATGAAGTCTCCCTGCGGTTCTAATGGCGCTGTCTTCCGATTGGTCGACAGGAGATTGAGCAGCAGTTCGAGAGAGAGCGCCGCTCACTGGAGGAACAGAAGCTCCTCCTCCGACAGCAGCTGGACGAGCTAAGGGGGGAGCTCACGGCCAAACTCAGCCAGGCCGATGAGGAGGTCAGTCATCAGCATGCGTGAAATACATTCCTTATTATTATACCAGAGCTTTTGACTGTAAAACCATACGACAAATCAGCAGACACCAGTCGGACCAGCTTATTTGTGTGTGTGTGTGTGTGTGTGTGTGTGTACAGGTGTGCAGGTTGCAGGAGCAGGTGAAGGAAGGGGAGCAGGGGCTGGGCTCCGCAGAGGGACACATCACCTCCCTGAAGGAGGCGCAGGACAAACTCCTGGAGGAGCTGGACGCCACCAGAGCCAGACTGAGGGAGACCAGCAACCTGCTGACCGCCCTGCAGGTAGGGCACACACACGCGCGCACAAGCACTCTCTCTTTCTCTGTCCCACTAGCACATCCACCACTGGAATGTCATCAGCGCTGAGATCATTAACCTTCTTAAATGTTTTATTTAACCTTTATTTTAGCAGGGAGTCTCATTGAGACCCAGATCTCTTTTGCAAGGGAGCCCTGCGTAAACAACACACAATAAAATATAAATACAAACATACTACGAATATAACTACGAAATACTATAAATACCTACACAATATAACATGCAGAATGTACATGCTACAGTTGCTACACACTTGATTGTAAATACAATCATGGAAAAAACGCACAAAAAACACACTTTTCTCTCATCGTCCTCTCTCTCTCCCTCTGTCTCTATCTCCATTTCTGTCTGTCTGTCTGTCTGTCTGTCAGGGAGAGATGGAGGCCCAGAAGAAGCAGCATGACGCCAAACTCATCTCCACCAAGGAGGAGGAGAAGCTGAAGATGGACAAGATGGCACTGGAGCTGGAGCTCAAATGGACCGAGACGCTGAGGTCGGTGTGTGTGCGTGTGGGTGCGTGTGTGTGGAGGTGTCTATGGTTAAGTGTGCTTTAGTTGGGGTTGGGGTGGGAGGAGGGGTTGGTCTTTGGATGGAGTTTCTCAAAGGATGAGGTTAGGAGCCTAAGCACTTAGCTCCAGTCCCAGACCTAGCCCCCTGTCCTAGTCCCAGACCTAGCCCCCTGTCCTACTCCCAGACCTAGCCCCTTGTCCTAGTCCCAGACCTAGCCCCCTGTCCTAGTCCCAGACCTAGCCCCCTGTCCTAGTCCCAGACCTAGCCCCCTGTCCCAGACCTAGCTCCCTGTCCTAGTCCCAGACCTAGCCCCCTGTCCTAGTCCCAGACCTAGCCCCCTGTCCCAGACCTAGCTCCCTGTCCTAGTCCCAGACCTAGCCCCCTGTCCTAGTCCCAGACCTAGCTCCCTGTCCTAGTCCCAGACCTAGCGCCCTGTCCTAGTCCCAGACCTAGCCCCCTGTCTCAGCCCACAGCTTGAAGGCCTCTTGAAGGTCCACTAGCGTCTTGAATAGATAATGTAAATGTAATGTAAAGAATCTGTTATTAACAGAACTTTGATCCAACACCAGGCTTCTTCATCCATGGCGTGGACTATAATTTGCTAATTTGGACTGGTTTCTCTCTCTCTCTCTCTCTCTCTCTCTTTCTCTCCCCCCTCTCTGTCCCCCCCCCCCCCTCTCTCCCATTCTCTCTCTCTATCTCTCTGTCTCTCGTTCTCTCTTTCTCTCTCTCTCTCTCTCTCTCTCTCTCTCCCCCCTCTCTGTCCCCCCCTCTCTCTCTCTCTCCCATTCTCTCTCTCTATCTCTCTCTGTCTCTCTGTCTCTCTCTTTCTCTCTCTCTGTCTCTCTTTCTCTCTCTCTCCCTCTGTCTACCCATCTCTCTATAATCCGCCTCTCTCTTTGTCTCTGTATTCATGTCTCTACTCCTCCTCCACCATTTCTCTCCCCCTCTCCTGCACTGAGCAGTTGCTAGGGAGCGTGTCTGTTTCATCAAGACTGTCAAAAGGCTGGCGGGTCCTGCTGCAGACCATGTTCACACACACACACACACACACACACACACACACACACACACACACAGATGTTCCTTTGTTTACCCAGTAACGTGGCGTATTCTGTGTACACAAATCTGCAGAGGTGCAATCACACCCTAAACACCATGTGCATTTGGAAATATAGCCTGCGTGTGCGTGCGTGTAGGCGTGCGTGTGTGTGTGTGCGTGTGTGTGTGTGTTCACGAGTCTAGCTAAACGTGTGTCAACAGGCAAGAGTGTAAGAAGCTGCGTGAGGAGCTGAGGGAGGACCACGAGGACGCCAAGCAGGCGGCGCTGGCCCAGCTGACCCACACCAAGGAGCAGGAGCTGGGCACCGCCCGCGATACCTGGCACAGGAAGGTGGAGGACCTGCTGGATCAGGTAACACACACACACACACACACACACACACACACACTTGTAGATTGTTCGCATGTGTGCTGATGTTGAGACCTTTGGGAATTTTACCTCCCCAACAGCTGATCTCTCCTCCTAGTACAACAGCTGATCTCTCCTCCCTGTACAACAGCTGATCTCTCCTTCCTGTACAACAGCTGATCTCTCCTCCGAGTAGTACAGCAGCTGATCTCTCCTCCTAGTACAACAGCTGATCTCACATCATCAACTGCTGACCTCTCCTCCTTGTACAACAGCTGATCTCTCCTCCGAGTAGTACAGCAGCTGATCTCTCCTCCTAGTACAACAGCTGATCTCACATCATCAACAGCTGACCTCTCCTCCTTGTACAACAGCTGATCTCTCCTTCCTGTACAACAGCTGATCTCTCCTTCCTGTACAACAGCCGATCTCTCCTTCCTGTACAACAGCCAAATCTCTCCTCCGAGTAGTACAACAGCTGATCAACGGCAACTTCAGTGCCACTTTATCGTTATGTGATCATTTTGCATCGGGGTCATAAGAATCAACGTACACCCGTTACGGACACGCAAACTCACCCCCCCCCACCCCCTCACCCCCCACCCACCCCCAGATCTCGTTGCTGAAGCAGAGCCTGGAGATGCAGCTGTCCCAGTCCCAGAGCTCTCTGCAGCAGCTTCAGCACCAGTTCAGCCAGGAGAGGGAGCACCTGCGCCAGCAGCTGGACGAGTTGCAGACGGAGCAGCAGCGCAGGGAGCACCGCCTGCAGGAGGCGCACTGCTGCGCCATGCAGGACCTGGAGCACGCGCGCCAGCACCACCTCAAGGTAGCGGGGCTGGGGACGCAGCCCCCAAAGGGGTTTCCTTCATCGATTAGCCGTTACACCATAAACGGCCGTTCGATTGATAACGCGGAAACTAAATACGGCGTCGGCCCTGTAGATGGCCAGCGTGACGTCGGACGAGCTAACGCTCGCTGTATCTACAGTCCCTTATCCCGGCGTAGGAAAATAAAGAAAATGAAGTCTCTCGGCCTACTGTACACACACACAAAAACTCCTCGACGTTTGTTTTCGGCAGTTCGGCCCGTGCATGCGTAGCACCCACAGAGGAAGACCGGACATTTTTCAGTTCACTAGTCTTTCCAGAAAAGAAAAAAAATTAGCAATGTATATAATGTCTATTATAAACAGACATTCTTATAGCATACTGTATCAGGGGTAAAATGGTGCTCTCATTTGGCATAAGCAAAACCTTTGAGCTAGCAGCTTTGCCATAATCCCTCTTGAAATGAGAAAGGCAGGGTAATAAAGATTAGATAAGACTATTGATCCCTGCAGGGGGAAAGTTGGCGTTTCAGCAGTTGAAAAGTACAGAAAGGTTAGAAAGTAGAGTAACACGAGATGCAGAGTAACAAAAAAGAAAGAGACACTAGATAAGGGGGGGTAGCAGCATAAAAAAGGGATATCAGGGGCGATATACAGTACATCCATATGTACAGTAACTGTACAGTATAGAATAGAATAAGATATATATGTACCAGCATACAATCATGTCTGTATTAATATAACTATGAAAGTATATAAGTCTAGGAGTACACAATATATATGTACAAGATTCAAGATTAATTTATTTGTCCAGAGGGAAATTTGTCTTGGACTTACAGGCTGCTACATACAGTGCAAAGGTGCCATAACAAGGACAAAACAAACATTAGTGCATAAACATGTGCCAACATGTGCAAACAAAGTTTAAAGTGCATTCATACATTCATACATAATACAATCAACACTGCTTATGGTCTGCGTTTAAGAGACTCACTGATAATGGAATGAAGGGGTTTTTGTATCTGTTGAGGTATCGTTTCTTGGAACTCTGTAACATCTGTAAGATATATAATATGTACCTGCATACAATCAGTCTGTATAAATACAGGTGCATCTCAGAAAATTTGAATATTGTGGAAAAGTCCTTTATTTTCTGTATTTCAATTCAAACAGTGAAACGTTCATGTATTCTAGATCCATTACACAAAGTGAAATATTTCAAGCCTTTTTGGTTTTAATCTTTATGATTGTCCAGTATGCTCAGTATGTTCATTTATACACTCAATACTTGGTCGGGGCTCCTTTTGCACAAATTACTGCCTCAACGTGGAGCGTGGCATGGAGGCAATCAGCCTTGAAATATTTCACTACATGTGTAATGAATCTATAATATATGAACGTTTCATATATTATAGTTTTGAATTAAATTACGGAAAATAATGAACTTTCCACAATATTCTAATTTTCTTGAGATGCACCTCTATATATAACTATACAAGTATATGGGTCAAGGAGTATACATACATACATACATACATACATACTGTACAAACATACATACATGCATACATACATACATACATACATACTGTACAAACATACATACATACATGCATACATACATACATACATACATACTGTACAAACATACATACGTACATACATGCATACATACATACATACATACATACATACATACATACTGTACAAACATACATACATGCATACATACATACATACATACTGTACATACATACATACATACATGCATACATACAGTACAGTACATACATGCATACATACATACATATAGTAATACACATGTATACACACATACGTGCACACCTGTATAACACACAGAACGCTCAGGCACTGTTGTCTAGTCTGCTAGTAGGCCTAGCATGGAACAGTCAACTCATAGGCTCATATACATAGATAGACCTACATATTTTTATTCAATAATATAAGCATATTTACGTGGTCGGAGTGAGTTGTGTGCGCAGCCTTTTTTTCTTAAAGCTAAATTTGGTGCTCTCGCAGATTGTTCAGTTAATTGATTAATTTGGGATCTTATTGATTAAAGTCTTATTAGCAATTAATTGATAGTCGATTCATTGTTAACATGCCACACGTCTAACACACAGACACACACACACACACACACACACACACACACACACACACGCTAGCCTGGAACATATAAAGTCATGTCTGTCTGGGTTCCTGGTGTGTGTGTGTGTGTGTGTGTGTGTGTGTGTGTGTGTGTGTGTGTAGGAGCTGGAGGAGCGCCTGCGGCAGCAGCACCACATGGAGCTGCAGTCTCTGAGGGAGGCCCACAGACAGAGCATGGAGACCCTGAAGCAGCAGTCGGAGCAGGAGCTGCAGACCCTCCGCTTCGAACTGGAGGACGAGGGCAAGGCCATGCTGGGTAAGACCTTCTCTAACCCAACCACAGGGCTGTGCCCTAACCACAACTCAACCGCAGGGCTGTGCCCTAACCACAACTCTACCACAGGGCTGTGTCCTAACCACAACTCTACCACAGAGCTGTGTCCTAACCACAACTCTACCACAGGGCTGTGTCCTAACCACAACTCTACCACAGGGCTGTGCCCTAACCACAACTCTACCACAGGGCTGTGTCCTAACCACAACTCAACCACAGAGCTGTGTCCTAACCACAACTCTACCACAGCGCTGTGTCCTAACCACAACTCTACCACAGGACTGTGTCCTAACCACAACTCTACCACAGGGCTGTGCCCTAACCACAACTCTACCACAGGGCTGTGTCCTAACCACAACTCTACCACAGGGCTGTGTCCTAACCACAACTCTACCACAGGACTGTGCCCTAACCAGAACTCTAGCTGTGCTGTGCTCGGTCTGTTAGCGCTAGAAGCTTCCCTCTCAAGCAGTACATCTGCTGTGATGAATTTGGTGTAATTAACCTGAATGGCCTCTACAGGCCCAAGGTTAATGGAGCTCCCTGTGGAACTCTCTCTCTCTCTCTCTCTCTCTCTCTCTCTCTCTCTCTCTTTTTGACTAAATGTTGCTGTCTTTGCCTCCCCCCATATCTCTCTCTCTTTCTCTCTCTCTCCTCCCCACAGCCTCCCTGAGGTCAGAGTTGAACCACCTCCACGCCTCGGCCATCGAGCACCTGCGTCAGACGCACCAGCAGGAGATGGCTGCTGCCAAGATGGAGCTGGAGAACGCGCTGGAGCAGAGCCACACGCAGGTAAGAACCGCTCCTGGACCGACTTAGAACCAGGCTGGAACCAGAACCCACTTAGAACCAGGCTGGAACCAGAACCGGTTCATAACCAACTTAGAACCAGGCTGGTGAGAGATAAAACAAGCGTAGAACCAGGATGGAACCAGACCTTGAGCGTAGAACCGAATCAGTACCAGGAAGGAGGCGTTACTACTGGGCCTTCTTGGTTGTAGAATGGACATCAGATTAAGTTTTGTCTCAAACATTTCAGACCAAACGGCTCTGGTTTACAGACAGGTCTGGTTAATACGGAGAAGACTAGTGCAGTAGAACACTATAAATCTACTGCACTATGTAAACTATACAAATCCAGTTTTATTACAGCTCTCAGAGCTCCACTGGGTAACACAGCTGAGCTCTCAGACCTCCGGTCTAATTAATTAACACAGAGAAGACGGTACAGTTCTAAGAGGTCAGGTCTGGTTAACACAGAGAAGACCGTACAGTTCTAAGAGGTCAGGTCTGGTTAACACAGAGAAGACCGTACAGTTCTAAGAGGTCAGGTCTGGTTAACACAGAGAAGACGGTACAGTTCTAAGAGGTCAGGTCTGGTTAACACAGAGAAGACCGTACAGTTCTAAGAGGTCAGGTCTGGTTAACACAGAGAAGACCGTACAGTTCTAAGAGGTCAGGTCTGGTTAACACCATGCAGCACCATTTAGAGACTTCCTGTTGTTGTTGTTGTACTGGATGTCAGCAAATACAAACACCCCAGTCAGCGCTTCCTCATGTCGCTATTGAAAGTATATTTATAGGAACGGGAGTTCAGGAGTTCTGAATATCAGCATTAACAGCCTCAACAACTGTTCAGTGGGAGGTAACTGTAGATCTGAGAGAGAGAGAGTCAAAGAGAAAGTCAAGTTGTGTCAAGTGCGTGTGTGTACTTTCATGTGTGTGTGTGCGTGCCTGCGTGCGTGTGTGTGCGCTTGTGTGTGTGTGTAGGAGCGGGAGCTGCTGGTGCGCATCTCGGGCCTGCAGGAGGAGGTGGTCTGGAGGAAGCAACACATCGCCGATCTGGACCACGAGATCCACACCCTGAACGAGAACATCAGCACCCTGACCAAGGAGCTGGAGCAGAAGGGCAAAGAGGTGCTGAAGATCCGCAGCGAGGCCAACCAGCAGATCAGGTACCGGAGGCTCAAGACCTTTTAATTGGGGGGTTAATTGGTAGCTAATTGGGAGCTTGGTCGTTACCTGAAGGCGTTTGAAAAAGCACCATAGGTCATACTTTTCCAGTGGTAGCTAGCTAATAATATGCTTGACTCATCAACTAGTCTCTCTATACATGAGCAACATTTCTATCACACTGGGTCTTCCTCAGGCAAAATGAATGATTCATTTCTTCTTTCTTTGAAGAAGACCCCTTGAGGTCGGAACGTTGCTCATGCTCATTGAATATTGCGAGCTATAATCCAGTGTGCGGAATATCATTTTCCTCTTAGATTGCTATTTTATATCTTGCCCCTGGCCTAAAGACAGGTTGGATGTGGACACAACTCTACTTTACTGTGACACAGCAACTCTATTTACTGTTGTCATATTGCCCCGTGTGGTGAGTGACCTCATCTCTGTGTGCCGTGAGCCCCTTGTCATGATAAGAGACTCAAAACGATTACGGTTATGTAGGGAAAGGTCCAAATACTGTATAGTCCATCACGTTTTCCCTCCAGGCTCTGGTTAATCATGTATTAATGATGTGTTGTTAATAGTTGATAATGTGGTTGGAGTCGGATGGCTTAAGTTGAAGGTTTGTCGGGGGTGAGATGGTAGAAGGAAGACTTATTCTGAAGACTGACTGCACATCAGCAGGCTTTGTGTGTGTGTGTGTGTGTGTGTGTGTCCGTGCGTGCGTGCGTGCGTATGTTGACTCATTTGTATTCGTCCGTTGGATTTCATGCCTTTTTCAGAGCACGTTTCATATCCAATTATGTAACACTCTGGCTGACTCCAGGAGCCTGATATAAAAATAAGATATAATATATAAATAAACGAGTGGAGATGCGAGTGCCTCCGGGATCGGACGTATTCCAGTATTACTCTGCCCTCCCCCCCCCCCCAACACTCACCCACTCCCCAGCCTGCCAGTCGGTTGGTCAGCCAGCCAGTCAATCAGCCATCCATCCAGCCAACCTGTCAATCAGCCAGCCAGTCAGCCAGCCAGTCCGGACTACAAACAATGCCGACTCAGGGGGGCCAAACTGTAATGTTGCGGAAGTCAGCATCCCAATAAAGATGTCAACACAGGAAGTGATCCCCCGTCCCTGTCCCCCATAGACTGACACTCACACCGTATCAAATATACATGTCTTTCTCGGTGAAGACGAGCACAGAGCGACGGTGGGGAAAAAGCCCGAAAGAATCATGGATTAAATTTTAATGCCGGCTCGGAGATGAGAAGGAAGTGTCATTTTTTATTTATTTATGCTGCTTCCAACTCCAGACTCCAGTCTAATAACGGCTCTGCTGTGAGCTGTAGCAGATGGGGAGCTCTTTCAGCCACAGGCTCATCCCACCCAGGTTCAGACCTTCCTTTGTGCCAGCGGCCATCAGACTCTGTAACAGTGCAGGAGCGTTCCCAGTGTCGTGGAGGTGTGCATCTATGTATAGTATGTGTG
The DNA here is from genome assembly GCF_949987555.1 of Borostomias antarcticus. NCBI lineage: Eukaryota > Metazoa > Chordata > Actinopteri > Stomiiformes > Stomiidae > Borostomias > Borostomias antarcticus. The sequence goes on from NC_140252.1 coordinate 13,241,062, forward strand.
TATGTGAATTACTAGATCTATCTATACAGCCTGGATGCATGCATGTATGTATATGAGTACTCCAAGACATAATCTATTTATACAGACTGGATGTATGTATGTACATATTTTTATTCTGTTCTATACTGTACACGTGCTTTACATACGGATGTATATAGTCCCTGATCTTCCTGTTTTTTATGCTTACTACTCTGTATCTAGTGTCTCCCTAGGGGGATCATTAAAGTGTCTGTCTGCCTGCCTGTCTGTCTGTCTGTCTGTCTGTCTGTCTGTCTGTCTGTCTGTCTGTCTGTCTGTCTGTCTGTCTGCCTGTCTGCCTGTCTGTCTGTCTGTCTGTCTGTCTGTCTGTCTGTCTGTCTGTCTGTCTGTCTGTCTGTCTGTCTAATAGCCAACACCCGGCTGAGTCACTTAAAACTGCAGATGTAGACAGCAACAAAGAGAACGATTTGCAGTCAAATAAAATGGTTATGGTGCAGGAGAGGGAAGAAGCCCACAAGGGATTATAAGGTGCTTGGGGGGGTTAGGGAAGGTTAAAGATTATTTAAATGCTTTGGCCTCTCTCCTCTCTGGTCTCTCTCTCCAGGGCCCATGAACAGGACTTAACCAGGAAGCAGGAGAGGGAGTTGGTTGAGCTGAATGTGCTCCACAGCCGGGACACCCAGAACATGCTGTGCGACTTCAACAAGGCCCAGGAGCTGCTCAAGGATAAGATCTCAGCCCTGCAGATACTGTACGTACACGCGCGTGCCCACACACACACACACACACACACACACACACAAGCTTCCTCTACCGTCTATCCTCAAGACAACCACGCTACAACCACTGGACAACCCTGATTTAAATAATACTTCAATGATTTGTGAACTGTTTAATGAAACCAACGAAACAGACACAAACAAAGTAACACAGTCGGTCAGAGACGGCCACCGTCTGTCGGTAGGACGCGCGTGGCAGACCCACGCTGTCGCGCAGAGTTTGGAGAGTGAGCAGTGACACAGATGTAACTCGGCAGATGCTGACGCTGTGCAATAGAGGCTTTGCTGAGTGTGACAGACGTTGGCAGTCTACCATATGTTCCCTTCTCTGCTGGGAGGCTGGCCCCACCCATGCAGCTCTGTGTCAGACCTGACAGCGTCAATTACATCGGTTAAGGACATAAAGTATTGAGGCACTGTATGATTTGGCTCACAGCTGGCACTTATTGGACTGATTCATTGTGTACATTCCACCGGCTAAGCTAAATCAAGTACACCCCAAGTGTGTGTGTGTGTGTGTGTGTGTGTGTGTGTGCGTGCGTGTGTGTGCGTGTGTGTGCGTGCGTGTGTGTGTGTGTGTGAGAGAGAGCAGGTGGTAGGGACTATAGGTATGTTCTTACTGCAGATGGGCTTTCTGTAGGGGGGCTTAGAAGTGCAAGGGGATGTGTTCCAGGTCCTGGCTCACACACACACACACACACACACACGCACACACACCTCAGTATGGTTATATAAAGGCCTAGCAGACAAGAGGCCGCTGTCCCTGCCAAAGCTAGCATACCTATGGAGCTGCTCTCACATAGTGTCAAAGTCAATTTTATTTATATAGCATGTTCATACAAGCAAATGTTCAGTAGCACACAGTGCTTAACATAATAAATAAAAACATTGTTTATTAGTAGATAGTATAAGAAAAACAGGATGGATCATATATGGTAAGAGAGAATAGAAAATAAGTAAAATAAAACAGTAAAATAATTAAAAATGAGAATTAAAAAATTACAATATTTAATTAAAACAGGTAAAACTACATGCTGGGGGCGTAAAAACCGAAGGCTGCCTCCCCATGCCTCTTGGTCCTTGCTCTAAGAACCATTAAAAGATCAGTGCCAGAGGATTTCAGGGACCTGCTTGGTGTATACCGTAGAAGCATGCCTGGCATGTACAGTATTCAGGGGCATGACTATGGAGCGCTCTGTAAACTAATAAAAGGATCTTAAAATCTATTGCTAAAACTGACCGGTAACCAGTGTAGTGATTGTAAGACTGGTGTGATGTGTGCCCTCCTTCTGGTCTTAGTGAGGAGTCATGCTGCAGCATTTTATATCATTTGAAGTTGACTAATAGCTTTCTTTGGTAGACCGGATAGGAGAGCGTTACAGTAATCCAACCTGTCACTGATAAAAGCATGCATTAGTCTTTCAATACCAGCCTGGGAGAGAGAAGGTTTCACATTAGCAATGTTTCTCGGGTGATAAAAAGATGTCCTTGTCACATGCGTAATATGGGCCTCAAAATGACGTGAAAGCCCCGCTTCCGGGGTTGTTACACGATTTGTGTTCATCATTATTTCGAAATGATCCGTCTGCTACAGAGTTCAGAAAGCATTTCTTAACATGTGTAGTGGGGGGGAGTGGAAGAGGGGGGGGTAACAAGCCTCAGTAAGGAAAGGGAGTGTGTGCTGTCAGGGGTGACCTCATTTGGTTTTAGCTTGAATTCCGAGAGAGAGAGAAGCCTCCCCAGCTACTGTCAGAACCAACTGATCTGAGAAGCTCCCTCTGCTCCCTCTCTCCTCTCTGACAGCCTCAGTCGAGCTCTAGAAGTGAACACCGGGCTCCCGAGCTTGTCTGCTGTTGTTGTCTCCAGACCACACAGTCTCATTATGGAAGTCTGTTTCTGCCACAACAACAGCGGCAACAAAAAAAAGGGATTTTATTTTATTTTAAGTTGTAATTATGACTTGGTATCTCTTAATTATGACTTAGTATCTCATCTTCATTTCAACAGCAAGGTTTTCTCCTGAGGTATCCCAGTTACCGCTCCCTCGTTAAGCAAATCCCTCCCCCAATTAATCACTATGGCAACCTGGTTCCCCAGAGCCAACCCTGTGAGAGACTGCAGATTTCTCGCTGTTTAGGCCATATGAATATTTTATCCGACCCCCTCCTTTCTCCCTGTCTATTATTAGCCGGCGCTTTGGGTCCCGGTTAGCCTGTCTGCTGTGTGATTGGCTGTTGTTTGCTTTTTGGGGACAGTGTTTCCGCTATACCAACAATGGGAGTCGCCATGCCTGAACATTTCATAAAGGAAAAATGTCAGTCCAGGCACAGGACAGTTACTAGGCAGGATTCCTTATGGCCCGCCACCAAAGCCAGCCAGAGTCCCAGAGGTTGGGTATCTGTCCACATAGCGTTTCTTTTTCTCTGGCAGAAAAGTCCTGTAGAGCGCTTCATCACTAGACTCGCCTCGCCAGACCCAATTTGCAAGAATGCAAGAGGAATTTTGATGTACATCCATTGAAGCCCCTTGGAAATTGAAAATGAACTGAACCTCCAGAACCTTCGCATTTTTGCAAATTGGGTCTAGCGAAGCCAGGCTTGTTCAGTCGACCACAGTGATTAAAAACACAGCAGGACAACTTCTCCGCCCCTGCAGGCCAACCGCTGACAACAAACATCTACTTTGTTTTTCCATAATGATTGACTTTTACAACTGTGAAAGGAATGATGCGCACGTGTCCTGGATGTAGACTAGATGACCCTGCTGCAACAACTAGACAACCTTGCTGCAACCACTAGACAACCCTGCTGCAACAACTAGACAACCCTGCTGCAACCACTAGATAACCCTGCTGCAACAACTAGACAACCCTGCTGCAACAACTAGACAACCCTGCTGCAACCACTAGATAACCCCCCTGCTGCAACCACTAGATAACCCTGCTGCAACCACTAGACAACCCTGCTGCAACCACTAGACAACCATGCTTCAACCACTAGATAACCCTGCTGCGACCACTAGACAACCCTGCTGCAACTACTGCACTAGACAACCCTGCTGCAACCACTAGACAACCCTGCTGCAACCAATAGACAACCCTGCTGCAACTACTAGACAACCCTGCTGCAACCACTAGACAACCCTGCTGCAACCACTAAACAACCCTGCTGCAACTACTAGACAACCCTGCTGCAACCACTAGACAACCCTGCTGCAACCACTAGATAACCCTGCTGCAACCACTAGACAACCCTGCTGCAACCACTAGATAACCCTGCTGCAACTACTGCACTAGACAACCGTATTGCAACCACTAGATAACCCTGCTGCAACTATTAGACAACCCTGCTGCAACCACTAGATAACCCTGCTGCAACCACTAGACAACCCTGCTGCAACCACTAGATAACCGTGCTGCAACCACTTGTACCCCAAGCATTTAACAGTATTTGCTATTGGTATTTGACCCGGGTGTGCTTTCAGAGCCAGAAAGGTTATGATGAGACCACAAACTCTGAGCCTCCTGATCAGTCCCAGGTTTTATACTGGAAGAAGATTCTAGAATACAGAAGTATGTTGCTGTGAGGGAGAGCAGTACTGAGCAGCTGTGACTATGGATGAGAATGATATATATAAACATCCTGGCATCCTTTCTTCCTTCAGGAGTAGCTATTGGGGTCTCACCGTCTCACTCCCATCATCCGGATTTTAAATCCTAAATATCGAACATTGATATTATCGGGACGGCTCCGATAAGTCTGCGAGCCGATCGGGAGGTTTAAGATCGGATCTGTAAACCCCTCACATTACAAGATAACCTGCTCGACCAAGGTACAGACCAAGGTCCCAGATCAGATATCTCCTCCGATTGTCGGGAGAGGTGCATTGGGGATAAATCGGCCCAAAAATCCTGTAGGGTGACCCCGGCAGGCTATGTATAAATATTTAGTAGTTACTAAGCTCTACGTAATAACTAGTGTAAGTGGCTCAACCCATTTGAATTTAGTAGTGAGTAAATCTTGACATAGAAAATCCTTCCTCTCTAACTAGGGTTAGTTTGCACTAAGGCGCGGTGCATCCAGCCCCAGGCATGTACAGTAATGAAATATGTATAGACCGAACTGTTTGAATGTAACGTCATGCAGTGACTGTATCTTCCCATAATAGTAATACTGTACCACAACGCTATTAGGCAGTCTGAGATGCTGAGAGGCGGCAGAAATGGAGGCTATGACCTTTTCGTTTTCCTCTCTCTTTCTCCTCTCGCTGTCTCCACGTCGGCATAGATCCCATCTGTTCCAACACGCTTTCATCATCCTGCAAACACAAACAGATCAATAGCTGACACTTTGTCGCCGCTGAGGTTTCATTTCCATTCTGCTGCCCGGTTCTCCATGGAACCCTGCCAGAGCCCTGATCGTGTGTGTGTGTGTGTGTGTGTGTGTGTGTGTGTGTGCGTGTGTGCGCGTGCGCGCGTGTGCGTGTGTGTGCGTGTGCGTGCGTGCGTGCACTCCCCAGGCTGGAGGCAACCGAGGACAAATTCAGGAACAGAGAGAGCCGACCAGAGGACCTTCAGGTCATCGCTGATCTCAGGGAGATGGTCACAGAGCGAGAGACTCTGGTCAAGAAACTAGTGGTGAGTGGTCACACACAGACAGACATGCATCTCTGTCATTTTTTAAATATTAAATGACCAATGTAATACTACATGACCCTCGATCCTGCCAGGATGACAAGAAATTTTACCAGCTGGAGCTGGTGAACAGAGAGACCAACTTCAACAAGGTGTTCAACGCCAGTCCCAACGTCGGTGTCATCAACCCCCTCATCAAGGTGAGCCTGACACGCCCCCTCTGTTCAGCCCTGCAGTACCTCCTGGCGCCAGCAGGGTGGGCTCTGGTTTCAGCCCAACAGCTGTAGATGAAACGTCCTTCTTCCCCCGGCGCTGGCTGCAGGCGAACCGTGGTCGTACGGCGCCAAATTCACGGACGAAACACGGGGCGAACCGCAACATGCACCGCGCAAATCGGCGTCGTTAGGTTTTAACGTCGATATGATATTAAAGTGTTACCGTGACTTTGATATATAAAACACCTGTGGCCTTCAGCGCGTTCGTGCTCGTTTCTTCCTGGTTCCTGCGTGTCCAGCGAACGGACCAGGGCTCAGATCTGCTATGCTCGGTCCTTCAGGAGACCCCGGCTCCCCAAGGCACCGTGGCGCTACCCGGCTAACCAACAACCCACACCTGCAGGGTCTTCATCAGCAGCTGAGAGGAAAGGGATATCCACACACACTGGATTATAGCTCCCAGTACTTTTTTCGCCTGAAGAAAACCCTGTGTGGTCGAAACGTTGCTCACGCTCATCGAATAAATACATAAATAAATAAATAAATTCTTGGGAGCTATAATCCAGTGTGCGGAATATCCTTTTCCTGTTAGATTGGTATTTTTTTTATCCTGCACCTGGCCTAAAGACAGGTTGGATCTGCACACAGCTACTTATATATCAACAGCACCATGTTCTTCACATTGGAAAATGACTGAAGGGAGAATGTTGAATGCCTCTCCATCCCATCCCATCATGTCTACCTGGAGGGTAGCCGGTCGCATTCCAATATCAAGACCGCTGACTGTCTCGGTGGAATGGAACCCTGCCCTGCATGGTCAATACAGAAGTTTTGACTCCATCTCAGATTCTATAACTTCCAATATTTTGGTTAAGTGTTACATGTACCCCCCATGTACTGTATGTTGTGTGTGTGTATGTGTGTGTGTGTGTGTTATCTCCATGTCCTCCTAGTTCTCCTTTTGCGTTCCAAGCCATTCTGTGCTAGCGTGAGATTTCTCCAGATTCTTCCTCTGCTGCTTCCTTCCTTCCTCACTGTAGCTTCCTTCAGGTCCGAGAGCGGCCGCCGTGCCTCCAGCCGCCGCCTACGCACTTAAACCCTTCTCGGTTTCACGACAAAGACAAGCCGCATACTTTTCCGGCTAGCTCTCCCCCCCCCATCAATCCCATTTTCTTTTGTTCTCTTTTTTTTCTTCTTTTTTTTCTTCCCAAAAGAGAAAGAATGAGAAATCGGCCACCCGGTTCAGCAGTTCTCCCAACCTGCTGCGCGCGGCGGAGCTGACCGGCGCCGGTACGGGGAGCGGCCAGAGCGGCGGGCAGCAGCAGCAGCCGGCCCAGCCCAACCGCCTAGAGCCCATCCCCAACTCCCCCTTACACCACCTAGAGCTCAACACGAGCAAGCCTCTGCCCCCGCCAACCCCGCCCTCCGAGCCCAAGAAACTCATGAGGTGAGCCGACGCAGCTGACCCCCGGGCCGATGGATTTTTTTTCCCTCTCCTCTGTGTCTTCTTTTTGTATAGTGCTATTTCAGTATGTCTGTTGTTAACTTATATTGAAGAAAAAAAAAAACTGAATAAAATTCGAAATCATAAAATATTTTTAAAACCAAGCTGAGGCCCAGGGTAGACCCCCCCCCCCCCCATCTCTGAATCAGGAGGCCAGTGGTGTCACATGGGTGTTTCATTCTCCAACGCGGAACTGGCAGGACCCCGCAGTCGACTCTAACGACGTCAACACTAACGAGACTGTCTTAAAGCCCACACTGAACATGAGCTTGGAAAATGGCATTGGAATGCAAACAGGAGCATGTTGTTATCGTTTTTGTTGTCGTTTACCACCGCTGTCCCTCAACATGCTAACAGGCATGTGCATGCCAGGGGTGTCGTGTCCACTGTGTGTCTCTGTGAGCAAACTTTCTGTTGATTGTGGAAGTTATACAATTCACTTGTTTTTGTTTATGTTTGTTTGTTTGTTTGTTTGAGCTGTCGTGTTGTATATCAAGCCTTCATCCTCATCCTCCAGATTTCTGGCATGTTGCACTTGCTCTTGTTTGGGTGTGAAATGGTTTGATGTTGTACATGAGATAATCCGACTGGATCAGTTCTTACAGTGCGTGTTTCTACCATGTACTGTTCTGTGTGCAGTGATGTTTTAACACTGGGGGCTTTTAATAGTGGGGGCTTTTAATAACAACTTTCTGCTGTACTAAACACTCTAAATACCTCTCCTGTGCCTTGATGTGGCTGTATTGGCTCTGGTCTGTCCAGCTAGGATCAATTATACAGTAGCACACACACACATAGCATGACAGAACTCTCTTTCTGTGCATGCGTTGTTGAAACAATGCTTTAAGGTAATACCTGCATCAAGGCTGCACGTATACAGTAAATGTACGTGCTAGTGTGTGTGTGTGTGTGTGTGTGTGTGTGTGTGTGTGTGTGTGTGTGTGTGTGCTTACAAACTATGGGTGTGCCCTTTCTGCTGTTGCTGCATGCTGCTAGGTGTATATAAATAAGCCCTGGTGTATGGAGGGTATGTGTGTGTGTGCGTGCGTGTGTGTGTGTGTGCCTGCGGCTGCCCTACATTGTCATGGGAATGTTCCATCCCTGCATCAGACGCACGCACACACACACACACACACACACCTCAGACTTTGCCAACATCAAGCTGACCCTGATTCCTCTGAAGAAACGCACACAGAAGCACACAATAGATATATTATATATTTGCTTTCAGATGATGCAGAGAGGATCCGTGGTGCGTGGCGTGCTTCTAAGATGAGACGGCTCTATTCAGAGACAGGAGGCCCCAACCAGAGACAGTTAGAAGAGGGGATTAGACCAGTCTATTATTCTATCTGTAGTCTTATTACCATTAGACCAGTCTATTATTCTATCTGTAGTTTTATTACCATTAGACCAGCCAAACGTGTCATATTCAGCACTACACTACACTGTAGCTATAGTAGGGATAACTAGTCACTTATATTTACATTCACACACACACAAATACAAATGCATGAATTTCCTCTGTAGAAGACACAGGCCCTGGTGCTCAGGATTAAGCCTGCAGCTTCTCAAACTGTGGGTATTGACTTCCTATCTGTCTGTGTTTGCTCAATTCCTCAGTCCGCAGCTCAGGGAGACGGAGCAGGGTTCAGGCCACCTATCTCACTGCTGGGGGGTGGGGGGAGGGTGGGCTGTTTTGGTTTCTGTTCTAGAAACAAGCCGGACTCCGAGCTGGCCAGAGCAGTGAGGAGAACCAGACTCAGTGTCAATTACATAGATACATTTTTTGAAAGTATTTGAAAGTAATTGGGGTGTGACAAGGTGGGCTGCACCGGCTAGCTCAGTCGGCAGAGCATGAGGCTCTTAGATGTCAGCGCCGGAGGTTCCCAAGAGATTTCCTAACTAGCATCTCTTTGCTGCCCATCCTCTCAGAACCGTTGAGAACCGGGTCTGTCATGCAGTACCATCTCCAACCCCGTACGAGTACTGCATCACTGGCTATCGGCTAGCGGTAGTCCTCAACTCTCTTAGAGCTTCTCCACACAGTTCACAGTTGGCACATCTGATGATTAAGAGTCATCCCTACCCTACACTCATCCTCTTCTCATCCTCTCCCCCCATGCTCCAATCTTACTCACCTCCCCTCAATTCTGACCCATCGAACTTGCATGACCTTCTCCATCTTTCCTCTCCTCATCCTCTCTCTTTTCCAGACTCTCAGATGTGAAGCCCTTCATTGATAGGAGATACCTCTTTACTGTCAACAAGCTCCACCCTTTATGACCCTGAGACTAGGGAGGGACCTAGGCAGCAGCCAATCAGTAAACCAGCCAGCCAGCCACTAATATGAAGAGAACAACAAAATAAAAAGCTGCAGTCCTAGAAAACTGTGGTCTGTTTTTTGTGTTATTTTTTAACTTTTATTTAGACTGGTAATCTCATTGAGGCACAGGGTCTAATTCTCGAGAGAGACCTGATCAAGACAGACAGCAGCAATACAACACAGTGGGGTTTGGTTATAGGTTAACAGTTGACAATTTTCAGTTTATAAGGTAGAATGCAGCATCAGGATGAATTAAAAAGTAATCTACTGAAGTTTGAAGGCTAAGTGTGAATTCACATAAAGGAGCACAGCAACGGAGGAGCAGAGCGCACATAACGGTAACAGCACAGAGCATCTCAAACTCAAGGCACAATGAGGGTGCTTGTACTGTAGGTCATGTTAGAGTGGTTGCCCCAGTACTGTAAGTCCCTGATGGGACATTTACCCAGATGAAGCCAGCTCAGCAGCAGAGTGTATTGCACAGTAGAGTTTCTCCTGGACCAGTCGGCTTTCACAGTAGTTTTGTCTGGACCACTCAGCCTGTACAGTAGTTTTACAGCATCTACAGTGCCCCCCCCCCCCCTTTCTCAGGAGTTTCACTCATCTGCCTTTTGCAGCACCCTGGCCCACTGTGTCTAGCTAACTGTTTGTTGTTGTGTTGTTTTGTGTGTATTTGTTGTGCCACCGTGTGCAGCCCTCCTGAGACTGAGTCCCCAGCCGGCTCTCCCGACCCTCAGCGTCAGGAGTGGTTCGCCCAGTACTTCACCTTCTGACCTCCCTCAGCTACAGCATGGCAACCAAACTAAGATGAAACGAAACTTAAAAGACAAAACAAACAAAAAAAGATGAAAAAGAAGAATATTTTATTTCATCCGTCCATTCATTACATCTGTTGATTAATTACTTTCCACTGTGAATGGGTTTCTTTGTACAGTGATGAGTATATTTATTTTAGTTATTTATTTTACCGTTCATCTGAGTGCTGCTGCTGACTATTATTAGTTGGGTTCAGTAATTTGGTATCTTGTCCTCTGTACCTGGTTTAGAATGACACCGTGGTGAAACTTTGTTTACAGCCGCATAAGCATTTTTGGTAGAATTAAATTAAATTGTTTGTATTGTCCTCTGTCTCTACAGATAATATGATGTCTCACCAATTTTAAAAATAAAAATCGCATATTTTATATTTATATTATACTGTGTATGCTTAACTAATAAATAATAATTGTGACATTTACTCATGATGTGTGTTCATGTCTCTTACTATCATTTGAGCATTTTTAATAAAATTGATTATTAGGGTTAGGTTAGTGATTATTTGGTCAATCTAGATTTTGCTATAGGCCAACAGTTTTGGTAACTAAATGTGAGCCGCCCGGAAGTTCAGAAACGGGTGACCCGGGGATACTAAACAAATAGCCCTGCTACTTCAGCGGGAATTTCCAAAACAAATATGGAGGTATTATACATGATAGTAATGTCCAGTCTTCGTGGCCTCTAAACCTCATATAATACAAGGTGTGTATCTGCGTAGCAAGCTACAATGGCTATATATTTACATACCGGGCGTATCGTGCTATTATACACAATATTGAAAAGTACAGGGACTTTCTGTTTTTGACATCTGTAGCTTAGCTGTTGTTCAAAGTTGTTGGCTAGCGTTATCAACTCTAGTTACGTCCACCTGTAGCATAAGCTCCCTGACTACTGACACCCCTCTAGCTCTGTACAAGTTACCTTGGCTACACTGTTGTTGCTAGAGATGATACTTCTAGTAGTAGTAGTAGTAGTAGTTGTTGCTGCTTGACATGATAACCTATCTAGCCTAGGCTAGTGCTAACTCACGTTAGCTACGGCCTGTCAGCTGGCTGCAGACTAGATGTTAATGGTGCGTTCGTTTATAACTGGGAGGTGGCAAATTGCGACTTGCTACTAGGAATTATTAAATAAAACACCGCATGAACTCGTACTTCCTCGTCGCAAATTCGGATATGTTTCTCAGCCCCCAGTTGCTCGAATGCACTAGATATAACTAGGTTACTGTGATATAATGGTATATAGATATAACTAGGTATATAATGTGATATAATGGTATATAGATATAACTAGGTAACTGTGATATAATGGTATATAGATATAACTAGGTAACTGTGATATAATGGTATATAGCTCGAATGCACACAGGTCGGAGGTGGGTATTTTGCCACTTGCGACTTGCCACCTCCGACCATAAACGAATGCACCATAACTTGCTATGACGAGTTCCCGTTTTTACGTTCCCCCCCTACAGAGACCAAGTAGACTCCATATCTAGCCATGTCCCTAAACCCCGAGCAGGTGACCCTAGTAGAGGTTGTGTTCGAGGCGTACGCGACCGAGCACCACAGCGGCGACGTGCTTCAGATCCTGCAACGGTCGTCCGAGGATGTGCAACACCACCCCGTCGTGGTCAACGCCATGACGCTGCTGGAGGCCAACATGGAGGTGGGGGACTATTTTAACGCGTACCCCAGCGAAGTCCTGGCCATTTTCGACAGGGCGCTGCACAGAGCCGCGGCCGCACTGGATGGCGGAGGAGGACAGAAGGTCAAACACAAGATGCACGCCCGCATTACAGGTGAGACCGAGGAGGAGGAGGGTGAGAAGGTCTGAACAGGTCAAAGGGTCAGGCCAGGGTCAGAGTGACATCCTGAGCAGGGTAGGCTCATTCTAGTTGAGACCTCTGTGTGTGTACACGTGTTAATTTCCCTGGTTATGTATATTACAAGTGCATCTTCATTTGTGTGTGTGCATCTCAGTGACTCTGTTAATGCTGTGAGGCACATAATGGTAGCCGGACCTGATTCACGGCTGATATTGATATTCCATGTTTACACTCTCCACCCTCTAAAGATTGTAGAGGAGTGATAATCAGTAGTCAAACGACTAGTCTACCATATCAAAAACCAAGGCATAACTATAAATTACAACTTTGTCTTTCTACATATTCCATGTAGTATGAAATTCTCTGCGAGGTTTTATAAATGAGGCCCCTAGTCTCTGCACGTGTCGCGTGATGGCAGTGTTACTGTCTGCTATACGGACCATGGTGCAAGGCCCTGTCCTAGTCCTAGCACAGCAGAATCATCTGAAATGCACTTCAGTATGTGAGTGAGAGGCTGTAGTGTGTGTGTGTGTGTGTGTGTGTGTCTGTCTGTCTGTCTCTGCGTGCCGTGCATTTGTGTGTGTGTCTGTCTGTGCGTGCCGTGCATTTGTGTGTGTGTCTGTCTGTCTGTGCGTGCCGTGCATTTGTGTGTGTGTGTCTGTCTGTCTGTGCGTGGCGTGCATTTGTGTGTGTGTGTGTGTCTGTCTGTGCGTGCCGTGCATTTGTGTGTGTGTGTCTCTGTCTGTCTGTCTGTGCGTGCCATGCATTTGTGTGTGTGTGAGAGAGAGAGAGAGAGAGAGAGAGAGAGTGTGTGACGGCGAGGAGAGCTGGTGCTGTCTGGGTATCTCAACAGTGTGTTTGCTGGCTATAAATACAAACCAGCGGCTCTCTGGCCCTGACGTTAACCAGCATTCTAGCAGCAGTCTAGACACGTCCTCTGCTTGTGGACGGCATCTCAATGCAAGTCCCTTATTGAGAGAAGATTGAAAAAGTGTCACATAGCCCAAGTCTGTGCAAATGTGGATGGGAATTCAAAATTCAAATGCCAGTGGAGAATACCAGATGAATGTGATTAGTAGTACTTTATTGATCCGCACAGTTTCAACGTTGCAACATAAAATACAACATCAGATACAAATTTACAGTAGATACAAATTAAAGAAATCCAAATAATAAACAGCACTGTGTTTACCTGAGCATAAGATAATGTTGCAGCAGTCTCGAATTATGTGACAATGTTTCATCGGTGTTGAGAGACGCCTATTTAACTGGGTGTGTGACTGTGTGGGGTGGTTTCCTCTGACCTCTGCTGTGTGTGTGGACTGGAGGGTGAAAGAGGAGCCAATGTCATAAGTGATTACTGTCGCAGTGTCTGTGTGTCTCTACTAGTAGTCTCTCCCTACAGTGGAAAGTGGTCTACCAGTAACCTGCTACTTGATAAACCAGGAGGCGATTGTCTTCCCTTTACACAAGACTGGCCTCTTGTGACACTATATAAATAAAGTTTGATTTGATTTGACAATACATTACTGCCTGGACTGCCTGCCTGAAGCCTCACATTCCATCACTTAAATTTGTGTCATGAGCAGCTACCTGTAGCCATCCCATAATGATCCCATATGCCACTACTCTGTTTAAATAAAGGGTAGACCTAGGTCTAAACAAAATAAAATGTGTCTGCTCCTCCTTATGTAATTGTACCCACTGTAGATCATTTGCTGTGGCGACCTCTCCCGAGGCCAGAGCAGGAGTGGGCAGTGACTGCCCCCTGCTGGTGGACTGAGTATACAACTGCTGATGACTCCTCGTTCAGTCAGACTATATTTTTAGGGTGACATATTAAGAGTTGGTGAAACTCTCTGCGAATTCAAATTAGCATCACAGTTTGTCCTCAGCTTTTTAGAAGGGTACAGTTGACAACTTGTATCGAGATACCCACTTAACACATTCTCTAGAACTGCAGCTCTGTTGATCTACTGTACGTCTCACATCACTGGGTAAGGATTCAAAACTGAAATGGCCTCTTATAGTATGTTTACCTACTAGCTCGGGGTTTGGCTGGCCAGTGTGGGCTACCAAAGGCAAACATAGCTGTACAATACAAAATGCCAAAGCATTCTGAACTAGCTTGTTCCTAGTTTGTCAAAATCTAGCTAATAAACACCACAGACGGTGTCTTTTCTTTTGTCCATCTTAACTGTCTGCTCTGTCGCCCTAGCTAACAGTCTGTCTGCTCTGTCGCCCTAGCTAATAGTCTGTCTGCTCTGTCGCCCTAGCTAACTGTCATTGGCTGGGCCCTAGCTAACTGTCATTGGCTGGGCCCTAGCTAACTGTCATTGGCTGGTAAATCAAGTTAATTTTAACCCCTGCTGTGCACATGAACAGTAGATCTGGTACAAATTTACAGTCGATACAAAATAGACAGGACTCAATCCAAATGATAAATAGCAGTGTTTACCTGAGAATAAGATAATATTAGCGGTCTACTGTAGCAAAAGTGCTGGTTGGGATTCATTCTGCCTCTGGGGTTGCTGCGACATCTGTGTTGCTACAGCAACCATCACCAACCTTCGGAATCTCTTGAGTTTTTGTTCTTGAATTTTAATAAAGATGGTATTGTTTTAATTACGATGGTATTGTTTTTACCTACATTAGCCCATTGGTATTTTCACTTCATTCAAAGTGAATTGGGACCACTGAAAAAACTGTAATTAAAAGGTTGGTGCTTCCAGAATTGTCTTTCAAATGAAAGTAATGGAAACATATTTGTAGATTTTTCTGATATGTTTCCCAAACAATTAATTTTAACACCAACTAGCATAAGGAAAATGACTGGATGAATCGTAATGTGAGTAAAGTGCAAATTTCAATGCGGAATTGTGGTGAGAACAAGGTGGATCCAAGGCCCGGATCCAAATGTTCAGCGTTGCATTGAGAGATGGTCAACTCAGGCCTATAATGTTCTCTGTAAAGCGCATTGTGTTGCCTCTGGGTATGAAATGCGCTATACAAATAAAGCTTTGATTGATTGATTGATTGATTGATATAATAACTCCTTGTCTAGGCTGTCTAGGCCTGTTCTATATTTCTGTGTGTCTGTATCCTGTCCCCGGTTCTTCCTGTGTATCTGTATACTGTCCCCGGTTCTTCCTGTGTGTGTATCCTGTCCCCGGTTCTTCCTGTGTGTCTGTATCCTGTCCCCGGTTCTTCCTGTGTGTGTATCCTGTCCCCGGTTCTTCCTGTGTGTGTATCCTGTCCCCGGTTCTTCCTGTGTGTCTGTATCCTGGCCCCGGTTCTTCCTGTGTGACCCACTTCCTGTCCCCAGGTCTCCCCGTGTGTCCGGAGCTCACCAGGGAGAACATCCCCAGGTCCAGGGACGTAGGCCACTTCCTGTCTGTCACGGGCACCGTCATACGCACCAGCGTTACCAAGGTAACCGACGTCCGCAGTCTCTCCTTTACTCCCCTGTGTGAGATGAGCGTGTGTGTTCTGAAGCCTAAATCACACTCAACCGGTGGGCGGCCAGAAACAGTGGGGGTCCGACTATATCTGGTGTGAACACCTTGACAGTCAACAGCTAAACGGGAGAGGTCCACTCACTTACAGTTCAACATATTGAATTGACGTCAGACGTCTGTCACACTTGCCAGTGAGAGTGCTAGTCCCAGCTCGCCTGAAGTGGATAAATCATTAAACGTATTTACTAAGCTTACAAGTCAATTATTTTGTGCACCCGTCAGTTTAAATGCGAACTGAGGGGTGTGCAAAACAATTACCTTGGGCAGAAAGCAAGCAATTTCAAGAGGTTAATAGAAAATCAAAAAAAATTAAACGTTGACTATGAAATAAAAATGTGATTCACATTGTGAAGTAGCAGTTCATGATTTATGACTACGCTTTCCTCATGAAAACTTTCATTTCGAGTCAGAATTCTCTTGGCTGGTGGGGGGTAAATGTTTAGATGGAATGATCACTCGCACCACTCTCACACAGAACACACAGAACCGACTCGGAAGGAGTTGGGCAGAAAAAGTGTGAATGACCGCTGTGACAGTCTGAATACCTCTTCATTACGATATTGACTTCTGTCACATAATGAATTCTTCCCACTCTGGCCAATTAGTGGTCAGTCAGAAGAAGCCGGCCAACCGTCAGGCTGGTGCTGGAGGGACTGAAGTATGGCACTCTATACAGTGTGTGTGTGTGTGTGTGCATGTGTGTGTGTGTGTGTGTGTGTGTGTGTGTGTGTGTGTGTGTGTGTGTGTGTTCTAACAGGTGCTGGAGTATGAGAGGGACTACATGTGCAGCAAGTGTCGCCACGTCTTCTCCGTTCAGGCCGACTGTGAGCAGTACTACACATTTGCCCCGCCCACCTCCTGCCCCAATGAAGAGGGCTGTAACTCCTCCAAGTTCATGTGTTTGTCGGGAAGCTCCACCCCTTCTGCCTGCAGGGACTACCAGGAGATCAAGATCCAGGAGCAGGTAATAGGGGAATAGAAGAGCTGGGATAGGGGGAGCAGGTGGCCAATAGGAGGACAGGAGCTTCAGGGTAGGGGATGCAGCTGACCAATGGGGAGATAGGAGGATCAGGAGAATTCGACATTTCGATCACAGATTCAGCCCATCTTGTATGTTATTCCAGGTGTGGGAGCTAAGCTTTTCTCCACATTCCTTAGTAAAAGTTGGTCTGAGCAGCTTCAGGAATGGCTTTTTAGGGGAAACTCCCTAAGTAGGAATTTGTAGCGCTAGTTAGGAGGACTACTAGTGATTCTTTGTGAATACGGCCCCGGTAGTCTAACCCAGGCTGTCTCCTGACCCCCCCCCTAGGCTCAGAGGCTCTCTGTGGGCAGCATCCCTCGGTCCATGCTGGTCATCCTGGAAGATGACCTGGTGGACACCTGCAAATCAGGTGATTCCTCAGCTCCTGCTACAGCTGCTAGCACAGCTCGCAGTGTAGCCGGTATAGTTTGCGTTCGTGCGTTTATGTGTTTGGTTTGCCCTCTCCCCAGGGGACGACGTGACGGTGTACGGCGTGGTGTGCCAGCGCTGGAAGCCCCTGTACGAGGACGCTCGCTGTGAGGTGGAGCTCGTGCTCAAGGCCAACAACCTGGAGGTCAACAACCAGCAGAGCACGGCCGCCCTGGTCCTGGAAGACCTGCAGAGGGACATAGAGGCCTTCTGGCAGAGCTACACACACGACCCTATCGCCGGTACACACGCATAGCTGACTCACCGACACACAACTGGTACACAGACACAAAGCTGGGACGTGCACTGACACATCTGGTTCACAGGCACACAGCTGGTACACAGAGATATATCTGGCACATAGACAATAATTAATATTTACTTATGAAGCACTTTTCATACAAAGTTAGCACAAAGTAGAGAGAGAAATGGTGTATATACTGTACATACAGTACATACGGTACACAGATAATAAAAAGACCACTCTCCTTCTCCACCCACCCCCTCCCTCCCTCCAGGCAGGAATCAGATCCTGTTGAGCCTTTGTCCCCAGGTGTTTGGCATGTACGTGGTCAAGCTGGCTGTTGCCATGGTGCTAGCAGGCGGGGTACAGAGAGTGGATCCTTCTGGAACCAAAGTGAGAGGTAAGCCTGTTACTAATGTCGCCCCTGAACCTCCGACCCCTAAAGTCTGTCACACCAGCCTGACGGTCAGCCAACCGCTTCTGATTGCTCCTGACCACTCGGGTGCTACGGCTGGCTCAAGTGCTGACCAGCAGCCAGCACCAATGTGTTGAATCGGTCAGAAAGACAGTCCAACCTCAGCCAACACGGTATTGACAACTAGACTCACGAGTCAGTCTATAAATGCTGCGCTCAACTAGACTGAAGATACTTGCCCAGATTTCGTAGCTATAAGTGGGTGGAAACAATTAGAGATTTTTTTAACAACTGCATTAGAGAACCAATCCAATGTCTTTTGGGCGGTCCTTCCTAATGGGGCGGGGAATGTTTTGTTTTGATTCTCCATTCCAGTTAGGGATGAAGATAGGGGGAGGACATTATTTCCAGGAAGGCGGGTCCTTCACCCTATTGGCTCTGATTGGTAGCGTCAGTTTTAGGCGACTTTCTAGCGATTTTCAATGGAGATGTCTCCAGACTTTCGGAGGCGGAGATCTCCAAAGTCTGGTAACACAAGACTAATTGACACCAAACCAAAGTGGCCTGACCCTGACCTGACCCTTGACCCTGACCGTGTGCGGTAATGCTTCCTGTACAGGAGAGTCCCACCTGCTGTTGGTGGGGGATCCGGGGACGGCGAAGTCTCAGTTCCTGAAGTACGCAGCTAAGATCACCCCTCGCTCTGTCCTCACGGCTGGCATCGGCTCCACCAACGCAGGTCTGCTGCCCCCTAGTGGCTGAGTACCATACTGCAGAACACACACTCTACCCCCAGCTGGTTCCCAAGAACCGCACACTGTCCTCTTGTGCTTTCTACTCATACAGATACTGTATATAACCAAGTTATCACATACAGTGCCTGCATGTAATGAGATTTGACTCACTAGCACATTCAAATGTGAATCGCATCATGGTGCCCACTGGGGACTTTAGGAATTTGCTGTTTTTTTGTTGTTTTAATTTCAAGGTACTTTTTACATGCACATACACTGATACAGTGAAAAACATGCAGTGAAATGAACACTGTGAAATGTTTCAGAGTTTACTTTATTTTATTTACTTTTTTCTTCTTCTTTTTTTTTTTAACTTTTATAACTCACCAAGGAACATGGTCTGGGTAGAGTGAAAACCCTTGTGCATCAACGCTTGTTTCTCAGAAGGGTTTCTAGGTATGCTTGGATACAATTCTGAGCCCTAAACGGGAAACAGTTTAGAGTCATCTAGCCAGTGCAGGGGTAGGTTTTGCCATCCTGCGCTTACAATGACAACAAGGCTGTGTTGTCCCTGGAATGTTGTTGGAATGTTGTTGGAATGTCCAGATGGCACAAGCTTCAACAACTGTTCCAATGCCAGGCCCCTGCTCCTACTACACACACGTGGCTCCTACTGCATCATACTGTGCATTGTCCCCTGGTGACCTCTACCACACCTTGCCCCACACTGCAGCTACACTGCCCCCTAGTGGCTCCTACTTTAACACTCTGTCTCAAGAAACAGAAAAGTGTGGCTAAGTCTGTGTGTGCGTGTCTGTGCGTGTGTGTGCGTGTGTGTGTGTGTGTCCCACAGGCCTGACGGTGGCGGCAGTGAAGGACTCTGGGGAGTGGCACCTGGAGGCGGGGGCGCTGGTCCTGTCGGACGGGGGTCTCTGCTGCATCGACGAGTTCAACAGCATCAAGGAGCACGACCGCACCAGCATCCACGAGGCCATGGAGCAGCAGACCATCAGCGTGGCCAAGGCTGGGTGAGAGACGCGCGCGCGCACACACACACACACACACACACATTTAACCACGCTTTACTGTTTCTTGAGACAGAGAATAGAGAAGGGTAGTGTTAAAGCCAGCGGTCTGCCTGCAGTTGGTGGTAGCAGCCACTAGAGGGCAGTGTAGCTGCGGTGTGGAGCAATGTGTGGTAGAGGTCACCAGGGGACAATGTACAGTATGATGTACAGTATAAACACACACTTTAACATAAACATACACTCCTGCACATCACACACACACACATAAACACACACACTCATATATCCTCAGATTCTCATCAAAAACACATACACCCACCCACTTCCATAAGCACTTACACACACACACGCGCGCTGACTGCGTCCCTCCCCCCCCCCCGTCTGCCGCGTCGGGCTCTTAGGATCGTGTGCAAGCTGAACACCAGGACCACCATCCTGGCGGCCACCAACCCCAAGGGTCAGTACGACCCCAACGTGTCCATGTCGGTCAACGTGGCCCTGGCCAGCCCGCTGCTCAGTCGCTTCGACCTGGTTCTGGTCCTGCTGGACACCAAGAACCCCGAGTGGGACAGGATCATATCCTCCTTCATACTGGAGAATAAAGGTACTGGTCTCACAACTCGCGCTGCCGTTCCACCTCTACCTCTCTCCTAAAGGAGTAGCTTGGTATTTAGCATCATAAGCCCTGTTATAAGGTTATTTACGATCATATGCAACAGTCAATATCAAAATTCGGACAGACTTTGCACTCTTGAGATAGTGCTACAGCTAAGATGGGATAGATGGAGAGATCCATTGTGTAAGATGTAGATGTCCATTGTGTACTTAGTTGTGATGTGAGCACTGAGCACTAATATCTCAAGAGTGCAAAGTCTGTGTGTTGGATACGGACCATCGTATATGATCGTAGATAACCTTATAAACGGGGATTATTATGCTAAACTGCTCCTTTAACTCCTCTCTTTCTCTCTCTCTCTCTCTCTCTCTCTCTCTCTCTCTCGTGCACACCCCTCCCCTCCCCCAGGCGGTCCCCCCCCCTCCTCTCCCTCCTCCTCCTCCTCCCTGTGGCCCATCAAGAAGATGAAGGCCTACTTCTGCCTGGTGAAGAGGCTGCAGCCGCGGATGTGCGCCGAGGCCAGCTCCGTCCTGTCCTCCTACTACCGGCTGCAGAGGAGGAGCGCCTGCAGGAACGCGGCGCGCACCACCATCCGCCTGCTGGAGAGCCTGAGCCGCCTGGCAGAGGGTGAGCAGGAGGCCCCTCCCACTCGCAGATTCACCCAGAATAACCAAGATCTATCTGCCTGTAGCCTAGCTCTGTCTGTCTGTTGATCCCTATTATACCCATACCGTTGGCCTATGAATGATTGTTTGAGCTTGTTAGCTGTATAGCATAACAGCTGAGCAGTTGTCAAAAACGAATTTCCAACTGGTTATGCTCGCCCCACGACGCTCGCAACTTTTTAAAGGGTTTCACCAGCTGGCAACACAATGTAAAGTTATAGTCGGCTAGCAGTTTTACCTTGCTAGCTAGAGATGTATTATATATAATTTGACAGTTTGCATAGCAAGCAGAGCCTCTGAGAGAAGGTGTAGCACCACAGTGTGGAGTGACGCTCATAAAGTGATATTCCTCCAGATATCTCAATAAACAATAATGCATGGTAACCTAATTAAATGCTATTGGATTCTACCTACTCTACAGTACCGAGGGCTCTACGACCTGTAGATACATGTATCATAATCCAGCTTTTCAGCTGGTGGTCACCAGGTTAGTGTGACTGATGAGTCTGTCTTCACTGCTGGTTCCAGCTCACGCCAGACTGATGTTCAGAGACGAGGTGACCATAGAGGACGCCGTGGTTACCGTCTCTGTCATGGAGTGTTCTATGCAGGTATGGAGCCTCTTAGAATCTAGAACACAGAGTATAGAACACAGACACCGAGCACAAGAACACAGACAGAACATGGTCACAAATCGCACAGACAGGCATAGACGCAGACATCAGGACACAGACATCAGGACACAGACATCAGGACACAGACATCAGGACACAGACATCAGGACACAGACATCAGGACACAGACATCAGGACACAGACATCAGAACACAGACATCAGGACACAGACATCAGGACACAGACATCAGGACACAGACATCAGAACATAGACGGACATCAGAACATAGACACAGACATCAGAACATAGACACAGTGCCTGTGAAAGCTATTCACCCCCCTTGGACTTTACTTAACATGGAATCAAATTTTATTTAATTTAAGTTGTCACTTTTCTTACTTCATAGTGAAAAAATTCACTGTAGAGCAAAGACATATTGCAGACACATAAACCAGAACACAGAAGACATAAACACAGACCGTCTTCTTTACTCTAGACTCAGACAGCGAGCGACTAGGGCGACAGTGGTCGCTCTGGTTGAGTGCATCGCGTCGCCAGCTCCCCGGCAGCCAATAGCTGCAGACGCCGGGTGGGCAGGTCATTCATGTGTCACTCACATTATTGAAGATGTATTACTGCCCGGTTCTAGAACCCACCAGACACCACTGATTCTACTGCCATCCTGAGGTAACCTGATCTGCTATTGGTTGCTGCTTCGGCGATGTCGCTGCTAATTTGCATAAAGTTGAACTCTGCCCAACTTCAAATCTACGCTCAGATCGAGAGCCGTTGAGAATGAATGGCAGCCGGCCGCTCTCGTCGCCCAAGTCGCTCGCTGTGTGAGTGCACAGTTAGACTTAAAGGGCACTTCACTCAAAAACAATTATGTTTATCATCAATCCACCATGCATACAGTGTAAAAGTAGCAATATTTGGTTGGCAAAAACTTAAAGATAGATATAGCTGTTTCTGCATATCCCCAAAATGTGATGTGCCTGCCTGCAAATGACATGCAAATGAGCTAATCATCATTAGAGTATCATACATCACACTGTTGTGGGTTACAGAAACAGCTGTGTCTATCAAGTTTTCACCTACCAAATATTGAATATTGTGCCTCTTTCTCATCAGCAGGATTGATTTGTATTGTCAATCATTTATTAAGGCCCAGCCCCAAATACGGTACCCTGACTCACCAGATGGTTTGTTTCACGCAACCATCTGGGAACTTTCCAAATCATATTTGAATTGGATTAATAAAAGAAAACACTGCAGTTGTCTGTTAATTATTGTGTTGTCAAAGGCTACACATTTGATCGTTTTGAAATAAAAAATAAATAAATAAAGCTTTGATTTGATTTGATCAAAAAATCACTGAAGAGCTTGCATCAAATAAAAGTTGTCAGGTTCCCTGCACAGCAAGCTATTAGCAAAATAGATTATACACCTTATTTCTTTTTCTGTTTAGGCATCAATGTCACAACAGTGTTGTTGTTTTTTTTCAAGGCTAATTGGCTAATTATGTATAGCCAACAACAACATCCAGAAATAGACATACAAGAATTTGTTGGCTATAAAAAATAAAATAAAAAAAAACAAACAAACTTGTAGGCTACTTTTTTTCCATGACGATATGCGTCTGGCACTCAACCTCAATATGGAGTGTGTGTGACGTGGAGTGAGTTTGACACCTCTGCTCTAACCCCGCGTTAAAGCTTCGGTCTGACCTCGTGCTGTGTGGTTGTGTACTCCTGCCTCAGGGGGGCGCTCTGCTGGGAGATGTGAACGCACTCCACACATCCTTCCCCTCCGACCCGTGCCAGCAGTACAGGAACCAGTGTCAAATCGTTTTGGAAGGACTTCAACTCCCACACCTCCTTAACAAGGAACTGGACAGGCTGGACAGGTGAGGTCACTCAAACAGGAACTCTGTAAGAACTGCAGAGGAATGTAGGACTGACTGACTAGCTGACTGGCTGACTGGCTGGCTGACTGACTGACTGGCTGGCTGGCTGGCTGGCTGGCTGACCGACTGACTGACTGACTGACTGACTGACTGACTGACTGACTGACTGACTGGCTGGCTGGCTGACCGACTGACTGACTGACTGACTAGCTGTTTGACTGGCTGTCCTAAGACTAATTTATTATTGTTTTGTTCACTATGCATAGACAAAAATTGTGCCAATTCAACACCTTGTGTCGAATTGGGGGAGTGACGGAATGTCACACCTGCATTTTGTAAAGATTCAAACCACGTGTGTGTCCGTGTGATCGGTCAGCTGTATTGAAGATACATTTTGTTGCTGCCCGGCTTCTGCAAATGAGGGGAAGCGTGATGTCATCCATAACCGTAAATCCGTAAAGGCTGTGTGAATATTTCACTCTGTCAATGGTGATTTGTTCCACAACACATTAAAAAGAAGCATAGCACTACGTCTTGATCCACTGGCTATCCGTCTCTCTGACCGACCGACTGCCTGGCTGTCTGACCGATCGACCGGCTGGCTTGTTGACCGGCTGTGTGTTTTGTCTCCAGGCTGCGCAGCCAGACGCCAGGCTCCTCCCCCTTGCCGAGCCAGCGGGTCAGAATCGTCCAGGCTCGTCCTCCGGGCCTCGAGACCGACCCAGGACGCACGCCCCCTGACCTCAGCCACGACATCATCACCTCTGACGTCACCGATGAGAGCGGCCTGGAGTGGTTCCAGTCGCTGGCCGGCCAATCGCAATCACCCGTCACCTCTCCAATCACGACGTCCACGCAACATAACAACGACAACAACTTAAACACAACATC
The DNA here is from genome assembly GCF_949987555.1 of Borostomias antarcticus. Classification (NCBI taxonomy): domain Eukaryota; kingdom Metazoa; phylum Chordata; class Actinopteri; order Stomiiformes; family Stomiidae; genus Borostomias; species Borostomias antarcticus. The sequence continues at coordinate 13,265,224 of NC_140252.1, forward strand.
TATACACCGTGACGACGCTTCAAAGCTGGCCCGAACTGTCGCGGAGCCCCCTTCTGTGACATTGCTAGGCAACAGCAGCGGGAGTGGGCGGGATAAGGCCCTCTGTAAAATTCCGTCCGTCCACGAAGAGGAGGAGCAGGAGGAGAGACGTGGAGACGGCGGTACCAGCAGAACCGCAGCGCCAGCAGGTCCAGAAGCAGCCATGTCCGTTGTCCAGAAGGTCTCCAGGAAGGTGAGAGAGAAACGGCTGAGGGGAATGAAAACCCGCCCGCCCCCCGCCCGGCGCCAGGAGGAGGGGCAGGGAGGAGAGGGAGAAGCAGGCTCCGGGAAGGGCCCGGTAAGCGACCCGGAGCGGACATTCGCCCTGCGTGGCGCCGACGTTCCTCGTAACCCCTCCTCCTCCGGCGACCCCCCGGAGGCCCCTGGTGGGGCGGGGGCCGACCTGCAGGTCAAGCTCTCGGGGTTCACGTTCAAACCCAGGGAGAGGATGAGCCTCGGCAGGCCTCCCGATTCCGACCAACCCCACCGCACGGACGGCCGTGACTCACACTCTGACAGAGAGACCGGAGCGAAGAAGAGGAGGAGGACGGACGACGGAGTTGAGAGGAAGGATGAGAGTCGGCGGGACGGAGACTCCCCAGCAGAGGGCAGCAGAGCAGACAGGAACAGGCCGAAGCACCAGGACGACCATGATGGGAGAGAGACCTCCTTATATGGCATGAGCCTGGGGGAGGGGGTGGGGGCGAGTGCCAGCAGTCCGATCAGGGAGGGAGTGGGGGACGGAGGTGGGCGAGGCAGGAAAGAGTGGCCCAGACAGCCGCCCCACCGACGAATCGGTAGCCTGGCTCCAGGTGAAAGCAGACCGGGCCCCGTCGCCGCCGCCGCACCCCGACCGCCTCTGCTACCTCCCCCCGAACTGGCCTCCGCCCCCGGATGCCCGCCCCCCCCGCCAGGACCAGACCCCGTCTCCACCACCGCTCCCCCCCGACCGCCTCTACCAGCCGCCCCCAGGCCCGCCATCGCATCCTCCACCCTTGCCAGACTCTCGCGCTTCTCCTTCACCGCCGCCGCGGAGCAGGGAACTACAATTCCCACAGGAGGAACCGCGGCCCCCGACGCTACCGGGGAGAGAGAAACGACGACTGCCATCGACGGGGCGCCAGGGGAGCGGAGGATCGCCTCCGCGGGGCCCGAAGCGGGTCGAGGCGTGTCCTCGGAGGGGACGGGAGGGGGGCCGACGGCGCCATGGCGCCCGGTGAGAGGCGGAGAGGAGCAGGACAAGCCCGCTGGGGCGGGGAACCCCGGGAAGAGGTGGTGTTTCGATCTGGGGTCAGGCGCCAAAGCCCTCTCCACTGGGCTGTCTTTGTTCAGCTCCGTTAACTTTGACGATGATGATGACGATGATGATGGTCTGGATGTGGACTGGGACCAGGAGCAAGGGAAGAGAGACAAGGTCTAAATATGTCCGGGAGGGGGCGGGGCTATGGACTGTGCATTCCTGGTGTCTGTCTGCGTCTCTGTGAGCATGTAGGTTTTCCAAGACACTGATTAATAATCTGTATTGGACCACAAAATTGTTCCTATAATTGGGTTCAGGTTCATGTGACTATGAATACTCATATTATTGTTTGAGTTTACATGCCGCTAACTAAACTGGAATAATGCAATGCTTTATACTGACTGTATCTCTGTGTTTAAAACAAAGGAGAGGAGAGGAGATGGAGGGAGGGGGTGAGAGGAGGAGAAAGCGGGGGGGGGGGGGTCATGCATCCTTTCAACAGAGTTAGTTTGTGGAGGGGGGGTTGGAGGAAGTAATATGAGCAGTTAATGGGTTGTTGACTTCCTGCAGATGAAGCAGGATACTCATCAATAATGGACCCTTATTGATTACCCATCAGGCTGTCTGGTCTGTCTGCGGGTCATGACATCATCATCATCATCCCACCCTTCCATGGTCTCATCTCCTGCTCTCTTCTCCTCCAATCAGAGTTCTGCAGGAGGCTTGTATTTCACACCAGTCCCCAAGAGCCTGTGGCGGGGTAGAGTGTGAAATCTCATACAGTATATATAATATATAGTAGTATTTATAGTATATATCTCCTAGTACAGTAGTATATAGTGTACACTAGTATTGTGTGAATGAATGTGATCATGTGAGAATGATGTCATCCCATTGTCATCATATTCACACACTTTATATTCAACCTCCAGTTATACAGAATATTTTCATTGAGATAAAAAAAATATTTTGCAATACACTGTTTATTCACAAATATATACATTAATCAGTCATCGGATTTGTAATCTAGATGTTTTCCATCACTAACCAGTGAACTGATACTGTTGAACCAGTGAGTAACTGATACTGTTCCAGGCAGTTTGATAGTGAAACTTGTTCTATAAGATCACAGACCCACAGCGGTAGAGTAGAACAGTGTTCTATAGTTCTAGTGGTAAGCCCAGAGGTATCTCTTCAGCAGTTATTGGCAGTCTGGCCAGCTGACAAAAGTCTCCTCCTGCCAAACGCACATGTCTGCTCCCCCTTCAGAAGGGCTCTTTGTTCGAATGTCGCTTGTTCTGTCTGCTACAGGCGACCTCTGTCATCGTTCAGGGCGAGTCTGAACATCTTATATCATCTTTAGAACTGTTCCGCTCACAGAGAGCGGCCATCGTGGTGAATATCTCAAATAGCCATTGGGGTGCAGTCCTGACCAAGAGGGCAAGGAGCTGAAAGGGGCCTGAAGCTCCCGTCTGGCTCGTCAACCTTCCTTTGTACTGCCGTTATGGAGCAGGCGTTATTAGAGGCCATGTTAGATTCCCCACATACTCCGGGCAGCACAGGAGCTGGAGGCAGAGAGAGGCAGCGTGTCTGGCAGGATCAACACGTTTTAATACACATTCCCCCGGAGAGGGAGAACTCACTCACAGGGCTGCGGAGAGACACAAAGGAGAGAGAACTATTAGGTATTAAAGCATGGATGAGGCTTTGTAGCCGTGCGTTCAAATGTTTGTTCTGTAAAACAGCAAATAAATAAATATTGCATACGGTATGTGCGTGTTATGGGTACTACTGTATCTGGCTGAGTGTTCTGTTGTATAAACGGAGGTTAGCAGATCATACATATTAAGAACAATGCAGGAATGTCATGCTATAAATAATATTTCAAACTTTTATTTGAGGTGCCCAGGGAGGGAGGAGTCCTAACAATTAACACACTGCTGACTCAGGAACCCTGAGAGACATGTCTAGCCTCTGCTAACTTAACATAGAGCTTTTCTCTCTTTCACACTGCTTGACAGCTGCTTACCAAAGTGGAGAAATGTGAAACTAGAAGTCTTTAGTGATGGAGAGAGGGAGAGATGAGAGTGTGAAGAATAAACCGAGTGCATGCAGATGTTTAATTGACATTAGGTGCGTGTGTGTGTGAGAATGTGTGTCTGTGAGACACCTTGGAAGGTCTTGTGAGAGAGACCAGGTCTGGTCTGGTCTGGTCTGGTTCCTCGTAGTCCGTTGGGATCTCCACTAGAGGGACTGGTCTCTGCCGACACATCTGCCCGGCAGACAGAACACTCCATCGTCAGGGAAGATGTCAACGAGTTTCAGAAACTCTGGCTTCCGAGCCGACCTCTGACCTCAGCAAGCAGCAAAGAGGAAGCACCTTGTTGAATTGTAGCTACTGTACAGTTGGTGTTAAAGTAGCATTTCCTCTATTGGTATTTGCCTGTCTAAACACAGAATGAACCTGTTTGTTGTGTTTGAAGCATGTGGATACCAGCAGTCTGATCTCTCTCTCACTCCCACCAGGAAGAAAGACTGTGTTAGCATAGCAGCAAGATGTTGATCTCAAATGAAACGACGCTCCATTATTTCTCAGCCGAGAGTTCAAACCTCGTGTTAGCAGAGTGTGCAGATTGAGTTCCTGTGTCGAGTAGTTTCATGGTAACGTACACAGCCCGACCACTTCCTCTCTCTAAATGCACAGTGACTTGTCTGATCAGAAGCTCCATGAATAACGGCGAAGGTAGGTCGACTGTCTTTCTGTCTTTTGTTATTACTGGTCTCTCTGAGGGGGATAAGGCTGAGATATCAGGATGAGGTGTGATGTGAGGAGATATGAGAGAGTAAACGCCCGTCTATTTTAGCCATACAAAGATCTTCAGACTGAGGTTGGCTTCAGTAGATCTGGTTTCCTCATTATTGCTGTATATCCAGTATCCTGCTGTAAGTCTGGTGCCCATGTGTCCTAACCTGCTCTTAACCTGATACTCTAGTGGCACCATGGAGGCACACTACCACTGGACAGGTAAATTAAATAAATATCTAAGTGTAATTAGCTTAATGGCGCGTGGATAGCGATCGGTAAACGTGTAGCGGTCATGCTGGTGTTTGTGGATTATTATATTAGGTTTTTGCCTGGTAGGGTAGGCTTTACTGTTGATTGTGTGTGCGTGTGTGTGTGTTTGTCCAGGCCCAGCCATCAGTTTCCTGGCATAGAGACAGGAAGTATGGGGAAGGCAGCAGTCTGCTCTTGGCTGATAACACAACAGTGATTCCACAACAGCACTGTGTGTGTACGTGTGTGTGTCTGTGTGTGTGAGAGAGAATGTGAGGGACTGAGTTTACCTAAAGTCCCTCCTGATTCATGTTCCTACCAGGGTCCACATCCGCCATGTAAGTAACCCACCAATGGGCTGCCAGGTAGGGAGGAGGGAGGCCAACAGTAACGTGGGAGCAGGCCTCTCATTAGTGGAAAAACACACACACAAACACACACTGTCCTCTGAAAGGAAATGTTTTCAGTTGAGTAGCATGGATCTGTTACCCAGTTAACGGGGCTGCTGCCAGGCTACAGACTGGAGGCCAGAAACATCCATGATCTGAGCTCCTAAATATTTTTGAGTTTCTTGTGATACAAACCATCAATAGCTAAGAGTATTGGAATGTTCCCTCGACTACAGCAGCCGCAGATGGCTTATGTTTGTCTTAAAATACAAACTTTGGTGTTGTTTCTGAAGTTGTTTTTCTGTCTGTCTTCTATCCTGTCTTTTCTAGCGACTGACGTCTACATGAGCTCAATAATGTGTGTGGTGGGGGGCGTCGTCATTCTCTTTGTTCAGTCATATCTTCTACCTTGTCTACTAACAGCTACTTGAGGTCAGTAATCACACAGTGATGTGGACCAATAACAACAACCATGTGTGTGTGTGTGTGTGTGTGTGTGTGACTCCATCTTTATTCAGTAGTGTAGTGTCGTCCACTGTTCCGGGGGTGAGTGGGCTGCGCTGGGAAGAAAGAGCCAGTGTTGTGAGGACGGCCAGTGGGGTGCTGTCAGTACCAGGGGTTTTATAGAGGCATGTCTGTTTTCTGTCCAGCCATCAACGCTGGTCCACGGGCAGCTTTCTGTCTACAGCTCAGGTTTGGAGTTGGAATGTGGGAGGATGGTTACAGATTGTTTATGTAGCAGGCGCTCCTCAGAACGGTTACTGCTGGTTACACTGGCCACAAGCAGCAGCTGAAGGATATCCTGTATTAATATAATTACTGGACCTCGAGGGTCTTTATTTGCCACGTGACAGCACACAACACACGCACACACATCTTCGGTGGTTGCTGGTGGAATTTGTCCTCTGTATTTCTCCCATCCGAGCTGTCCTCCAGGGGCAGCCAGGAGCAGTGGGCAGTCCTCATCAGTGGCATCCAGTGTCCAAGTGCTCAGGCCAAGTCCTGGTCAGGGACAGGACTGAAGAGCAATCTGTTCTTCTGCATGTTTTTATACCGGGGTTTGTGTATCATGGGGATATTCCATCGTTGTGCATTGCCAGTGGCCCAGTGAAGGACTCAAATCAAATCAACCGTTTCTCTTGTCTGAGAGTCTGTCCTGGTGGGTGTTTGTTTGGCAGCTCTGTGCAGCGGCTCTGGTGAGATAATCACATCCAAGAGGGGCGACAGAGAGGAGAGGAGGGTGTCAGTTTAATTGAGGGGCTCTGGGTGATTAAACCAGGACAATACGATACTGAGGTTTATTGGGAGCTGTCCAGTTGGAGTGTCTCCCTCTCTGTCTCTCTCCCGGGGAGTGGTGCACTATATGTCCACTTATAAAGCTTTCTGTCATCTTGTGATGTTGTTCAGCCCTTGGCATGTTGCTCTACTCTGCTGTAATAAAACAGAAGTAAGGTCAGCAGGATGTGTTTTGAAATGGTCTTTGCTTAATAGTTTTGATGATTGCCTCACAGTGACTGGCCCTTTTTGGCAACCCATTGTGTAGAAGCTGTCACTGTATTCCCTCATTTCATATGGTTGATTTCTGTACAACAATAATCACACACAAACACACACACACACACACACACACACACACAGGTAATGGGGAAATGTAGATACATAAATAAAAAACAATAAGAATAGATAACCAGCTAACACCTGCACAGTACTGCATCTGAACCCTCTGATTCAAAAGTGAAAGTATCCACATTATACTAACAGTTATTTCACTGTGTGAGTTGGAAAACGTCTCCTGGAATTGTGGAATGGAGTCCAACTACTTATAGCCTAACTCATCCACACTAGAGCTCACCCTGCTCGCTAGAACAGAATTAAACCTATAGAATTTAAAGGAAACGTCACAATTTGTGGAATGCGCCACAGCAGCCAGCTGTCCTGTCAGAGGGGACAGTCAACCGCCACAAGGGTCCGCAGCACGACGGGAGGAGACTCTTTCCAGGGTCGCCGAGGCAGCAGCAGCTCGATATACCCTTATACCTCAATGGATATACCCCAACCTAGCCTAGCTGCAGTGAGCAGAAGGGGAGGAGACTAACCAAGCCGTTGCAAAAGAAGCCCCAGAGTGAATCACATCACATCCTCACGTTGCTGTTGCCAGCGAGGCGACTCTTCCGTTGTACTCTACCCAGGCAACCTCCGTTAGACAGACTCGTGATTTATGGAGTAGATTTCTGGACAGAAGACGTTTTGAAATAGGAAGTTGTAAGGTTTTCAGTTTATAGTTAACACGATAGGTGTCCTTTCCCCCGCCATGTATTCGTGGCCAGCTCCTGAAGATCTTTCTCCATCTTTGTGAGAATACGTTGTGCTCCGCTCTGGTCGGATCTACCCACGGAGTTCAGCTGCGCTCTCGGGCGCATTCAATCTGTCACAATGTGGGGGAGAAACGACTTCGAAGATGGATATGAGACTTTTAAAACCGGTAAGACTTAATCGTTTCTATTCTGTCAAATTCACCAGACTGCGGGGTATCGTCCCCTTTCCCGAGTCTTTACAATCAAAGCCCTGTTAATATAACGGGACGTCTTCCCCAGTTAATAGCTTGCGCTAAGCTAACGGATAAAGAACGCTTTTCGTGCGATGGCGAGGCTTGATTTGGTCGGTTTGATGGTGGAGATGTGCCTCGACACACTTGTTATCACTGAATTCCTGTAAGTTTATCAACATTCCTAGCTGTCATTTGCTATGGTAGCCTAGCTTAGCCTACATTCAGCAAAACAGAAAGGTTTCAGATGGATCTGGCTGCTTGCGTCATTTGCGGGATTTAAACGTCTATAGGGGATGGATAGTAGGCTAGAGTAGGTTCTGTGAACATCGGCGCATAGTCGATTTTATGTCGGCTAACATTATTTGGCGCGAGTTAGTAATTTGATTAGGATGGAGAACGAACCCCCGCGCATCCTTTGTCTCGTGGGTAGAGTGACAGCTCCGTCCCCGCATGCCCACTCACACAGGGGAATTAAGCGGGCCCCGGCCACGCAAACACACGCGGTGAAACCGTTCAAGATTTGGTATAACCTACTATCATTCTCGTCTGGAGTTGAACTATGGAAATATTTGAAAATGCTGTGGTCTCAACTGAATCAGAGCTGCGTGGACTAGGCCACTGCAGAGGGACAGAGGTGCCCATATCTTTAATTATTGATCTGGTTATTGCATAATGCCAGCCGCATGTCAACCCGTTGGCAAACTCCTGAGTCACAACATCTCCTGCGCTAACTTGACTTTAGCCACATTCAACCTCGGGAGGTCTACCTGTAATTATATAACTGAGAATATAGCATTGCATGGGCTGTCATTTGTGGCCTGTGAAACGTAGGCTTGGATTAGAGTGTACGTGCGTGTATAATGCGCGTTGCTGTCCACTGCAATTAGAGAACGTAAACTAATGTCTTGGCAGAGATTACACTAACCGGATTATATAGGAACCAGCTCTTAATTTCATTCACCTCTTTTAGTAGTCCGACCCACACTCACTCTACCAGGGAATAAATTATTCGAGATGTTTGATAAATGTGATAACTACACAACATAACTATGCATCTACCCTCCAAGTCCCCTAATTTATGGCACCTATCTTGTACATATGACAAATAAACAGTTGAATCCGAAGCAGTCGACCCAGAGGCCAGAGGGCTGACTCATCTCCTCCAGAGGCTTCTTTCCTTTTGTCCAGTTGTCAGAGCCGCGAGAGAATTCACAAGTGCATGTGATTTGATGTGGAGGGAGGGAAGCCGGACAGACAGAGAGAGACAGACAGACAGACAGAGAGATAGACAGACAGAGAGAGAGAGGCAGACAGACAGACAGAGACAGACAGACAGACAGACAGAGAGACAGGGAGACAGACAGAGAGACAGGGAGGGAAGCAGGATGGATAGACAGACAGAGAGACAGGCATAGACAGACACAGACAGAGAGACAGACAGACAGACAGGGAAGCAGGATGGACAGACAGACAGACAGACAAGCACAGACAGACAGAAAGAGACAGTTAGCGAGAAAGGACCTCTCCTGACCTTGTCCTCAGGACAGTCTTAGTGGCTGCTGTGTATCATTATCAGTCTATTGTTAGGGGCAGGTACTGTAGAAGCACTGACCGACCGTCAGGAAGGAACAATGTTACGCTTCGTTCACTCAGGTTGCATGATTGCGTTACACACCGGAAGTCCAGTCATTTTCAATGGAAAGCTCCAACACGCTGCATCATTGCATTGCAGAAGCAGTTGCGTTGCATTTTGTGTTCTGCATGAGTTCTTAGAGGTTATTGTCTTTTTGTATTATTATATTGTTTTTATTATTGTAATCATGATTTATATCTAAGCACAGTGATCATGTCTGATGTATTAATCAGCCCAGGTCTGCTGTGGAACTGTGTAGAGGCTAGTGGAACTGTGTAGAGGCTGAGGAACTGTGTAGAGGCTAGTGGAACTGTGTAGAGGCTAGTGGAACTGTGTAGAGGCTGAGGAACTGTGTAGAGGCTGAGGAACTGTGTAGAGGCTGAGGAACTGTGTAGAGGCTAGTGGAACTGTGTAGAGCTGAGGCTGGCTAGTGAAGCATTTGAGAGACTAGTGGAGCTGTGACATGCAGGCTTGGCTCTAATCTCTCAGGGCCACAGGAAGTCAGGAATTAAACACTTCCTCCATCCGCTGTGGTATCAGTGGCCTGTCAACATCAGACTCTCCGATTGGCTTCTTTTTGTAACACTGATAAATCAGAGGTAGACGGGGACTGCATCTTACCAGACCTCCTCTTGACCGTTTGGACCTGTGTGTGTGTGTGTGTGTGTGTTTGCTTGTGCATGTGTGTGTGTGTGTTTACAGCACTCATCATTAGCCTAGTA